>NC_133779.1:53787732-54008029 GCF_003597395.2 Chelonoidis abingdonii | reverse complement strand
TTATTTCTCTTTACAGACTGAACTCCTGTCCCAGCCTGGACTCAACCTCTGCCTTTCTCTTCAGGTGTTTTTAGCAATCTTTCTTCTTGGACCAGGAGGTAATGGAGTTCCGTACCGTTTGCCTTACTCCCCGGCCTTAAATAGAATTTAGATCAGGAGGGAACCCTTTGTTTCCAGTGGAAAAATACCAGCAGTGCCCAAGATGGTACTCTGTACTAGGTGACATCATCAGATGACCCTGCAGTGTCAAAGCAACATCCCAGGAAGTTCCTTGGGATGATGAGAGATTAGTATCTCCAAAGTTTTATTGTCCTTCTTAAATGACTCATTCAGGCTGACTGCCTACTGTCTGGTGGGGGTTCCCACATTTGTAATTGTTACAAAGTCAATATTCCTAACCTCAGATACGGAAATGACACATGCATACAAATTGGATAAACATAATCAGTAGATTATAATATTTTCAATGATACTCACACGACTCATCTTGCATAAAGCATATCTTAGTTATGCCATATTTATATCATACCAATATTTCTATGAAGAATATGGGGAGTCACACAGCGCATAGGTCCAGTACAGTGAGAAGTTATTTAAAAACTCTGCTCTCATATACAAAGAGTCTTTCTGATCCCAAAGGGTCAGTTACTTTACCAGGTCAATATTAGTTTGGATTTTACCCAAAATACCACGCTGCCAGCCAATCCTTTAGTGATTAAAACTGAAGATTTATTATAAAGGAAAAAGAAAGAACAAGAAGGGAGTTGTTAAATAATAAAACAGTCACATACATGCAAAGCCTTCAAAGTCGAAATAGCTGGTTCTTACCGGTATTGGTGAGTTTGCTGGCTTGAAAGCCGCTCTGGAACACATCCAGAGCCTGGAGTCACACATTCAGAGCTTCGTTTGTAGAAAAGCCACTCCAGAGGTAAGAAGCAGGAATGAAGACAAAATGGAAATGAGGCAGCTGCCCTTTATATTCCTTTTGCCATGTGGCTTGTACTTCCTGTGTCCCAAACATAACCTTCACAGCACATGGCATGGAAAAGCCTTAGGCACAGGCACCGACTTCCCCTCTGCCCAGTGGGTGCTCGACCCCCCCCCCTGCCCTGGCCCCACCGTGCACCACCTTTGTCCCACCCCCATTCTACCCCTTCCCCAAAGTCCCCTCCCCCCTGCCTTTTCCCACCTAGCCCTGCCCCTTCTCACCCCCATTCCAGCCCCTTTCCCGAGTCCCCACCCCTGCTCTGCCCCTTCTCTGCCTCCTCCCCTGAGTGCGCCGCGTCCCCGCTCCTCCCCCTCCCTCCCGGACAGTCCTAAGTGCTGCCAAACAGCTGTTAGGTGGCAGGGGGGAAACACTGGGGGGGAGGATTGGGGATGCAGGGTGCTCAGGTGGAGAGAAGGAGGCAAGGAGGGGGGAGCTTGGCTGCTGGTGGCTGCAGAGCCCCTACTGATTTTTCCCTGTAGGTGCTCCAGCCCCGGAGCACCCATCGAGTCGCCGCCTATGGCCTTAAGACTTGTCTTCACATACCGGCGGTGATCAATGTATTGGTGGTCAATTTAGCAGATCTAGTGAAGACCTGTGAAATCAACCACAGATCGCTCTCCCATCGACTCCTGTACTCCACCTGAACAAGAAGCGCAAGTTGACTCGATGGGAGAGCGTCTCCTGTCTACATAGCATACTGTGGACCCCATGCTAAGTAGATCTAAGTATGTCGACTTTAGGCATATTATTCACATAGCTGAAGTTGCGTAACTTAGATCAGTCTCCCCCCGTAGTGTAGACAAGGCGTTAGAGTTCGCTGTCCACAGGCATGCCCTTACATGTCTTGCTGACTCATAAGATGTAGCCCCTGCCTTCTCTCAGTGGGTTAATTGTATAGCTGATGACCCTTGATGGGCCATCGAACAGGCTAGGCAGTGCTGATTCCAATCAGTCTGGGGGGATACCTATGTAACTATAACTCACAATATAAAGGTGGTACAAACATACAAATAAGACTATAATCCTTGTGAAATCACACACTTCCACTCACGCCTTACACAGCATATCCGGCACGATTCATTGCAATTTTATAATATTGGTATTAATGATAATATAAAGTATTTCACATATTCCATACAACATCAAACTCACCATGGCTGGGACTGCTGCCGTGCTCTATGAATCCCAAGGAGAAGTGAGCATGTAGTGCTTGCAACTTGTGTGGATCAAGGGGAGTGAGTTCAATATACCACAGAGCTCATGGATACGCTCACAGTAGCATCTCTGTGCGTTGTATCTTTTGCAGCAGGAAAGGTGGCTTCGAAGATCTTTCCATCCACACCAGCGGCTCAGCCAGAGAAGGAGACGTGGGATGACATGTTCCAAGAGATTCTGCAAGCCTCTGGTGCTTCAAATACCAAGCACAGGGCTTGGAGGATCACCCCTGTGGACAGAATAGACGAGAATAGAGTGGAGAGGAGAAAAGCGTAGCAAAAGGAGAGGGATGTGCAGCAGGAGATGCCAGTGCTTCTCAAGAGGCAAACAGACATGCTGGAGACTCTGGTTGACCTTCAGGTTCAAGATACCCATGTTCGTCTCCCTCTGCAGCCCATAGAGAATTGCATTCTGGGACTTCCCTACACCCCCTGCCCTCACCTCACATTCCATGTGGCATCCAGGGCCGCTGCCCTATGCCTGCCACCCCACCCTGGGGGAAAGTGCAAGCAATCACAGCTGCACATATACTGACCTGTGAGAGACAAGGTTGGTGTATGTACTTGTGAAATTAAAATGACTGTTCTCCCCTCTTCAAAGGTTCTTTTCCATGTATTTTATAGTTTCTTTCAATTACAGATACGTCTGTTTATACGGGTTTGAAATAAAAGTCTATTTATGGAAACTTAATTCATCTTTATTAGTTCCCAACATGTGCTGGCTGGGGCTGACATCATTCACAGATTGTAGCAATAGGTGCATTTGCAACGTTATATTAATACACACACAGCACTCATTACTCTTGGGGGAATTCTGCACCACTGCACACAGGCAGAATTTATGGCTCCACAGGTTTTTTTTTCTCTGCAGAATACGGATTCTGCTGGAGAGGTGCTGCAGTTACACCTTTTGCTCACCAGAGGCTGTTGTGGAACCAGAAGAGAGGGCAGTCAGCCTGATGGAAAGGTTGCGTTTTTCACAGCGGGGCCAGCTGAGGAGGCACAGGAGGGACAGAGTGTGGCACACGGGGCTGCTGGGAGATCACAGACAAGGGTTCAGAAGGGCTAGTGGGTGGTACAGACTGGGGCGCAGGCTTAGGAGCTAGTAGGGTGACAGCATTGAGCCAGGGGCTGAATGGAATGGGGGGGGGACACATTGGGATGAGGGGGCTGCAGGGTCACACAGGGACAGGGAAGGATGCTGCACGGACATATCGGGATGGGGGTAGATGTTCCTGACTGAATGGGAGAGGCTGGGGGTCAGCCATGGGGGAGGCTCCCCGACTCCCTAACCATCCCTCCCTCCCACAATACCTCCACCCATTCCATACTTCTCCCACCCACACCCAACAGCCCTCCAGGTTCACTCTTAGGTTCCATCCCTCTCCGTCAGCTCCTTCATTACCCCTGACTCACCCAAGCCTTTGCACTGCTTCTGGGGGTTGCGGGAAATACGATTCTGTATTGTAGTTTAAATAAATTATTACTCAAAGTTCTATTAATATGCCTAGTAAGGAATCTATTATTTCCTGAATCTTTTTTTGTCTGTGTTATTACAGACATACTTGCTGACAGGTATTTTGAAATAAATGACCACAATAATTGCAACTGGCATGATTATATTGCGTTATTATGACAAATAATATATGCAGAGTTTTGCAGAATTTTAAAATATTGTGCACAGTATTTTTTATTTTTTTGGTGCAGAATTCCCCCAGGAGTAACTCATTACTAGGTTCATCCCAGGGTGCAAAACAATAATGCCAGGCAAAGCACACTACAGGACACACATTACTGTGTCTCACTATGAAAATGGTCTTTCAAAGCTTCCCTGAGCTCCTTTGAGCTCTTCTTATAGCCTTGGTATCTGGCTGTTCAAAATCAGCAGACAGCTGTTTCACCTCTGCCCTCCACTGAGGCGGAAACTTTTCCCCCTTTCCTTCGCAGATATTATGAAGCACACAGCAGGCAGCTATAATCATTGGAATATTTTTTCACTGAGATCTAATCTCATGGGTAGACAACGCCAGCGACCCTTCAAAAAGCCAAAGGCACATTCAGCTGTCACTCTGCAGCTGCTGAGCCCATAGTTGAAGTGCTCCTTGCTGCTGTTAAGGTAACTGGTGTATGGCTTCATGAGCCCCGGGAACAAGGAGTAGGTCACTTTCACGGTCACTATTAGCACCCTAATGGTAATCCTCTGAACTAGAAAGAAGGTCCCTGCTTGTAGCTTTCTGAACAGGCCTGTGTTCTTAATGATGCGTGCATCATGCACCTTCTCTGATCATCCTGTGTTAATGTCGGTAAAACATCTTGTATGATGCATCAGCTGTTGCAATACCATAGAAAAATAGCCCTTTCTGTTGATGTACTCCATGGCAAGGTGGTATCAAAATAAGGATAGGTGTACACTCCCCCTGGTAGTGGAAGTTCTGGTAGTGCCCACTGTTGGAGACAGGCTACTGGGCTACATGGACTACTGATCTGATCCAGTAAGGCAGCCCTGATGTTCTTGAATTGATTGTGGACTCTCAATACATTGGCATCCAGTGTAGGCAGGTAGCTAAGAATGCGATGCGATCCTAGTTAAAGTTGTCCCCAAATTTTCATCTTAGTCAGGGTGTAAACATTCTCTAGAACTGTTTTTGAGTGAAGGATCCCTGGACCCTTTCAAATGCTTATCATAGGTCAGGAATTGCTTGAAGAAACCAGTGAGGTTATTTGTTACTATATCAAAAAGCAGCATGAGTGTTCCATGGGCCAATCACCCAGGGGCGATGGTTACTCTGCTGAGGTCACCATTATGTTTTGTGTGACAGGGCATGGTGGCTGAAGTTGGCAGACATGCTGCTCTGCGGTATGCACTGGAGGTGGCAGTGCATACCCCTTAGGTTATGAGCTACATAGCTGCTGGGAGCTGTGATTCCCTGCTTGAGTGTGGCTGTGGCAGCACGGACAGTGGGTTGAGTTAGCTGTCCGAGCATGTACCCAGGGAGTTGGATGTGGTTGTACTTGGGCAGGTTGCCTGAGCCACCACGGCCAAACTGCTATTTTTGGGCATTAGCCTGAGGATAGCTAGCATGTTTCCATCTACCCCAGTTGGCAATTACACCTCCCAGCTGCTATGGGTACGTGCCCATTGAGAGTTAACAGCAGTGCTGGAGGTGAGGGGAAGGTGGCAAGGAATGCTGGAGAATCTTCTCCTTAACTTAATGTCTTCATCTGTGTAAGGTATTGGCTGGGTCCTGATGCAGCTTCAACAGTCACTAAATGTAGTTCTTAGAGAGACAAGGTAGGGGAGGTAACGTATTTTATTGGACCAACTTCTGTTGGTGAGAGAGACAAGCTTTTGAGCTACACAGAGGTCCTCTTCATGTAGGTCTTGTTTAATGTACAAATTGTGATGCTCTGTATCTCAGGGAACACCCTGCACCCCTATGTTCATCCTTATAATATGATTGTGTGGTATCCAATGCAAAGTTTGTCATGTCGGGTATCTTCAGAAGGTTCATGATGCACTGAGCATTGTTGTTATAGTAATTAATGTTATAGTAATGTTATAGGTTGTGATTTCATGTATATAGTTATGAGGCTGAAAATGTATCCTCATGGCTTAAAACAAGCCCGGGCAAAACTCTCCAGGAGCAGAGTGGGAGTTCACACCTCATCAGGGCATCTATGGGACAAACCCAGCCCAGCCTCACAGGAACAAAGGACAATGACCTAGGCAGCAACAAAAGATCTGTTGGACTCTTGAGTGAGTCACGCCCCTTCCCTTAGTCAGTTTGGGACTACAATGAGGTAATGCTCACCTGACTCTGAAGGGGGGATAGGCAAAGCCAAGAGGGAAGAAAGAACATGATAAAAGGGAGAGACGTTGGCCATGCTCTTCCTCTCTCTTCCACCTCCATCTACAGATATCACCACCAAGCGATTGAAGCGCTGATCAAAGGGGAAAGCCTGGTTGAAGAGCAACCAGCCAGCCTGTGGTGAGAAGCATCTGAGTTTGTAAGGCCACTGAAAGTGTTAAGATCAGCTTAGAATGCGTTTTGCTTTTATTTCATTTGACCAAAACTGGCTTGTTATGCTTGGACTTATATCACTTAAAATCTATCTTTTGTAGTTAATAAATTTGTTTGTTTATTTTACCTGAAGCAGTGTTTTTGGTTTGAAGTGTGTCAGAGACTCCACTTGGGATAATAAGCTTGGTATATATCAATTTCTTTGTTAAATTGACAAACTCATATAAGCTTGCAGCGTCCAGCAGGCATAACTGGACACTGCAAGACGGAGGTTCCTAGGGTTGTGTCTGGGACCAGAGATACTGGCTAGTGTTATTTGGTTGCACAATCCAAGCAGCAGCTGGCCAAAAGTGCTCACTCATGTAGCAGAGAGCAGCTTATGTGCTAGAGGCTGTGAGTGAACAGCCCAGGAGAGGGGGTTTTCACAACAGAGCAGGACTGGCTGGCTCCCAGAGTCGAGGATTGGAATGGCCTAGCAGATCACTGGTCTGGATAACACCAGGGGAACATCACACAAATTTCTAAGACTGGCTGCATGAGGATGATGTTTTGGGGATCACTCAGACCGGTAAACGGTTCCGTCACTGCCTGCCCTATAACCTGGGGGGCTTTTATGCTGTGCAGCTTTGGTTCAGATCCTGCTCATAAGCACTAGGTCTCACCCTGGCTTACATCAGAGTAGTTAGTCCTTGCAGGGTGACACCAACAGCCATTCCAGTCCAGAGCCTCCCCAAATCCATCCGGACCAAGTTCTTAACTACCAAACACTTGCCTGGTACTTGTACCTGTACCTCATCGTGGTGGAGGGAGTGTAACTTCTGAAGTAGGGGATTCCCCACTGGAGCTATGCCATCAGCGATGAAGGCTTGTCCAAAATATCGCCTTGAGCATTACGCGGGGTGGACAGATCCAGCGTGAACCCGGAAAACGATGGCTAACACCGTCGGCGAAGGTGCAGGAGGTGAAGGAGTTCGCTGAGAAAGACTCAATGGCTGGGGTCACACAGCGTGAAGCCAGTATTGGTAGACCAGGAAAAGGGTTGCATTACTGCGCCTCCAGCTTACCCCAGTGGGATGAGGTATTTCCTGGGATAATCGTTCACTCTTTTTTTTTTGGCTATGAATAACCTAGTACTCAGCACCAGGATTAAAGCCCCTGCCTCACTTTCAGCTTGTCGGCACCGTCTCCCTCCGGTGCAAACACGACGGGTTCGAGCCAAAGTCCCCCTGGAGATGCGCATTCTCTGATGTCGGAAAGCCCATCTGCAGTACATTGTGACTGGGATCTCCGACAGTCCACCAGAACTGCTACTTGGAATGTTGCAACTCTTCACAGGTCATCAGGTTGCTGTCTCACGCAAAATGGACGGTCTCAGTATATCAGTCACAAGACTATCAGAAGCAAGGCTGATGGATCTTCCACGTTGTGACATCTGTGATCTGTGTGCCAGATTTAGCCACCAGGTTTTGTATTCACAGGTGCCAACTTTCCTTGGCGCTGGTGGATGCTCAACCCCAGCCCTGCCCCGACTCCACCCCTGCCCCTATTTAACCCCTCCCCAAATCCCCATCCCAGCCCTGCCTCTTCCCCGAACTTGCCGCCTCCTCCTCCTCCCCCTCCCTCCCACTGCTTGCCGCGAGAAACAGCTGTTTAGTGGTGCAAGCGCTGGGAGGGAGGGGGGAGAAGCAGGACTCGGCGGCGCACTCAGGGGAGGAAGTAGAGGTGGAGTGGAGGTGAGCTGGGGTGGGAGGGCGGGGAGCTGCTTGTGGGTGCAGAGCACACACCAATTTTTCCCCATGGGTGCTCCAGCCCTGGAACTCCCACAGAGTCAGCACCCTATGTTTGTATTGATGTCAGCAACAGATTCTTGGCTCTAGCTCATCTGCCACATGACATGGAGGTTGCCTGGTCCCTGTTCACTTCTACCCTCAACCAATCTGCTGAGCAGATGATTGGCTATAGACATCCACCATGCCGACAATGGCTATCGGAGGAGGTCTTCCAGATAATTTAATTGAAGGCCACAGCTCACCAGCGCAGTGATAAGCGCGCTCATAATCAGCTGAAGCAAAAATTTAACACCCTGGCACTGCGCAATCGTGAGGCATATTATAACCAAGTGGCGGATGATGTCGAATTTGGCTTATCCAGGGGCGTCTTGAAGCCAGCATTCCACGCCACTCGCAACCTCAGCGGTCAAGAGGTAGTCGCTACAAACGGCATCCTGAACAACAACCAAGGCCATCCATGTAAATCAGATGATGACATTCTCTCACGCTGAGTGGAACATTATCACAGCGTCCTGAACCATCCTCCAGCTGCCACTTGTTCAGAGCTGGGTGATCTGGAAGCCACTGCGGTTCTGGATCCAAATATTTGTACTGATGCACCAACACTGGATGGAGTGAAGTGTGTCATCTCTACACTGAAAAATGGACGTGCAGGTGGTGCTGGTGGCATTCCCCTAGAGCTGCTAAAATGTGTTATTGTTCCTGTAGCAGAATCACTTCTGGCTATATTTCATCCAGTGTGGAGAACTGGGACCCTGCCTGTTGTAGGAGCAGAAGTGATCTGTATGCTCTGTATAACCTGTATGCTCAAAAAGTCTGTTATACTCCCCACCCCTACTTTGTCTCCTCTCCCTCTCTGAATACCTGTGAAGTGGCTTTCCCCCTCCCACTCCCTCCTGGAACGCTTGTAGGATGAATGGGCTGCTTGAACAACTGGAAGATCAGAAGAGCTCCCAGGTAGACAAGATGTCTGGGACTCTAACTATGCAGCGCTCACACACCCAATGCAGGGACACTGGCTGAGGTGGAGTGTGACCAGCCAGATGCAGCCAAGTCATCTCTAGTTGCAGGCCATGAGGAGCAGGTCCTTAAAAGGGGAAGGGGCCATGTGCTCAGCAGTGCACTCACAAGCTTGTACCTCCCATGGAGGCCCTTCGCCTGGACCGCCTGGACAGTGGTTCGCTGTGTTGCATTTCATCGTGTCTTGGGAAGACTTACCTTCATCGCACCGTCCATCACTGCGCTGTGGGACACTTACCTCAAAGGATCCTGCCGTGCCTGTCCTGGGAGCGTGAGTATGCCTGTGTAAGTGTGACTCCCTGTCATGGAGTTCCTGGGTGATGCTCTCGAACTGCTCCCCATAAGGCCAGTCAGGACTTTGGGGAGCCTTCTCTCCCTTGGAGCAGACTTTTTCAGGGCAAGAAGCTCACACGTCTTCACCTCCTGGGTCTCTCCTTGGAGCATTCAGCATCCTCTGTCCCTGCATGCGCTTCCCACAGCGAGTCCGCCCAGGCGGGGTCTTGGGGAAGCCACAGGGTCCTGCACCCCCACTTTGCAGTCAGACGTGACTCTCAGCCAGCCAGTAACACAGAGGTTTATTCCATGACAGGAACATGGTCTAAAAGAGAGCTTGTAGGTACGCGAACCGGACTCCTCAGCTGGGTCCATTCTGGGGGCAGTGAGCCAGACCCCATGTCTGCATATTCACCACGTCGCCCCAGCCAGTCCAGACTGAAAACCCCTCAGCCCCTCTCCTCTGCTCAGTTCCTTTCCATAGGGCCAGGAGGTCCACTGATCTCTTTGTTTTCCCACACCTTTAGCATCCCCTTGCAGGGAGGGAAGGGCCTGGCCATAAGTTGCCAGGTGACAGGGGTCAGCCAGGAACTGAGGCCCCCCACGATATTCAGAGAAAACATTAAAGAACATTCCAACTTTCGTCACCCCCCCCCCCCCACACACACACTTCTTTTGAGCTTAGCTATCAGTATAATAACATGCTGCTTTCTGCCAAACTCTGGTAGGTCATTAGTCCTCCCTAAGCTTACTAGCTGGCCCAATTTCGGGTAACACTGCCAACTGCCTGGAAGGACAGTATTGTGAACTCACTCTATAAGGGCAAGGGATTGCTCAGTGAACGTAAGAGCTACAGGCCAATCAGCTTGTTCTCCATTCTGGGGAAGGTGTTTGCGCATGTTTTGCTGGCACGCCTGGAGCCTTTGTTACACCGGAAGCATCAACCCCAACAGCCAGGCTTTATGAGGAACAGGTCCACATTAGGTGCCATTTTGGCCCTTCACTTGTTGTCGGAGATACATTGCGAATTCAGAAAACCCCTGCATGTAGCGTATGTTGATCTTAAGGCTGCATTTGATTCAGTAGACCATGTTGCGTTACGGAAGGCCATAAACGGTGTAGGCATCCCTACCACTCTGCTGGACTTGATTAGAGAGCTGCATAATGGAACCACTACCTGTGTTCATCTGGGGAACCGGATGTCAGCACCTTTTAAATCAGTATCTAGTTTTAGGCAGGGTTGAGTTCTGGCCTCTGCACTCTTTTGTCGAGCAACGGATTTCAAAATGCAGCATTCCGTCAGGTCCATAGGCACTGAGATCAATGATCTCTCGCTCACAGACCTTGACTATGCTGATGACATTGTTCTTTTAGTACAGAGTCCCAATGGGTTTCGTGAGGCCCTCCAGCATATGGAGGAGCAGTAAGCACAGATTGGTGTCCATGTTTCATGGTCAAAGACAAAACTACAAAATCTAGGACCAGGTCCACCTGCAATTCCAATCTCTTTGAACAATGAAACCGTTGAATCAGTTTCCAGCTTTTGCTATCTGGGTTCTATATTTACCAGCTCCTCCAATTCTCACACGGAGGTTCTCCATCGGATTGGCATCGCAGCATCTGCCATGGACCGTTTACAACTGTTATGGAATGAAAATCATCTTAGTGTGACAACCAAGTTCAGGATTTATTCGAGCTGTATCCTCCCTATACTGTTGTATGGCTACGAAACATGGACACTACATCGCTCAGACTGGACAAAGCTGGAGGCTTTCCACACAAAATATCAACATTGTATAATGGGCATAAAGTGGAATGACTTCATCTGTAATGCAGATGTTTATGGACGCTCGGGTCTACAGACTACTGGGGCCATTGTCTGCAGGTGGCATCTTATGCTTTTCAGACATGTCGCAAGGATGCCCCAAGACTGTCCAGCGAATGCCATTCTTCGGGTAGCTTGTGATATCTGGGATAAAATTCCATCAACTGAGGGGTGGAGGTGACCTAGAGGCAAACCCCCAATTACATGGGTTCATCAAGTCTGTTCCGATGTTGGACTCTCAGACTGTCAAGCCTTTGCGGTTGAGCAGGAATGGCCCAAATGGCGAATGATCGCTATGGCCAACTGTCTGGCTAAGTGTTGAAGAAGAAGAGAAGACACATGCTCTGTTCCTCTCTGGTTCATCACTTCCAAAGGTGTGAGGCCAGCCCCCGAGTTAGGAGCTAATTTTGGCACATGCACTCCACACAGTTTGCACCCCAGAGACCTTCTTGGGGTAAAAATAAACAAAAGGTTCATTCTATAGAAAAATCCCAGATTCCAAGATAAAATAGCAGGGAAAAGCAACATGTACAAGTTACCCAGAGTGAATGACAGGGTGCAGGAATGGAGTGAGTGGGGAGAGGGGCCTCAGAGAAGGGGCAGGGGCAGGGCAAGGGTGTTCATTTTTGTGTGAGTAGAAAGTTGGCAACCCTACCCTAAGTTTCTATCAAGAGGAGCAAAGAAGACCAGGGAATTATAGATCAGTCAGCCTAACTCTGATACCTGGAAAGATACCAGCACAAATAAATAAATAATCGATTTATAAGCATCTAGAGCAGGGGTTCTCAAACTTCATTGCAATGGGACCCCGTTCTGACAGCAAAGTTACTACATGACCAGGGGAGGGGGCGCAGCCCAAGCCCTGCTGCCCCGGGTGGGGGGAGAGGGAGCTTGTCAAGGTATTTTTCCCACTTTGAACTTTAGCGTCCAGAAAGTGGGGACCTGCATGTACCCTTCTAAGCTTAATTTCTAGCTTAGATCTGATAGCACTGCCACCAACCAGAAATTCCAGTGTTTGGTACACTCCCTGTCCCCCCAAAATCTTCCCTGGGGAACCCAAGACCCAAACCCCTTGGGTCTTAAAACAAAGAGAAATAAACCATCCCCCTCCTTTCCCCATCCCAGACTTTCCCCTCCCTGGGTTACCCTTAGAGATTACACTGATCCAAACTCCTTGGACCTTAAAACAGAGAGGAATTAACCTTTCGCCCCACCAATCCCTTCCCCCCACCACTCCCTGGTGAGTTCAGACCCAATCCCCTTGGGTCTTAAACAAGGGGAAAAAAATCAATCAGGTTCTTAAAAAAAAAGGGTTTTAATTAAAGCAAGAAAAAGTAAAAATTATCTCTGTAAAATTAGGATGGAAAATGTTTACAGGGTCTTCAGCTTATATAGACTAGAGGGACTCCCTCCCCCACTAGCCTAAGATACAAGTTACAGCAAACAGAGGTAAAATATCCTACCAGCAAAATACACACTTGCAAGTTAAGAAAACAAACATAAGACTAATCCGCCTTTTCTAGCTAGTACTTACTATTTTGAACATGAGAGACTGTTTCAGAAAGATTGGAGAAAGATCTGGTTGCACATCTGGTCCCTCTTAGCCCCAAGAAGCCTTCCTCCTGACTGCCCCCACCCTTACCCCCTTCAGCCCCTGGGCCCTTTCCCTTCAGCCCTGGCTACCCATTGAGGGCTCCACGCAGAGCAGACACGCTTGCCCCACGGGAGAGCACAGCCCAGCCCTCAGAGCACTGCGCTTGCCGTGCAGGAGATGGGGCCATTGCCCACCCCGTATGCATAGCTATGCTTCTCTTCCTGCCCTGCGGGGGGAGCAGAGGCAGAGGACAGCGGCGGCCGGGCTTGGGCAGGTTTTTAATGGCATGCTGGAGTCTCAGCAGCTCCAGCGTTGCCATTAAAAATTGGTCGCCTGCCATAGGTTGCCGACTCCTGGTTTAGATGATTGTTCTTGACAAGATGCATGCTGGCTATCCCTTATAACCCTATTATTCCTTCTAGATCAGCGTTCTCAACTTGTGGGGTAGGGACTGCAAAGGGTCACAAGCCTCATATTAATGGGTCTCTAGTGCCAGCGTTTCTTAGACTTCCTGGGACCAGGGCTTGACATCTGAAACCCGAGGTCCATCCCCACACAGGGCAGCAGGACTTCAGGATACGGCTGTGTCATAAAAAGATGCGTTTAAGGGTTACATGTCTCTTTTTACCGTATAAAGGATTAATGAAGCTCAGTGAACCTTGTGACACCTGACCAGAGACAATGGTGGGGACAGATACTTTCAAATCTTGGTGGAAGGAAGTCTTTGTTTTGTTGCTGTTGTGGTGTTCTGTTGTTCGGGTGAAGGGCTAAAAGGGCCCAGGGGCTGAAGGGGGTAAAGGGGTGGGGGCAGTCAGAGGACAGGAGCAGGGTGGGTTGGATGTGGCGAGGGTGGGCTTCCTGGGGCGTGGTTAGGGGCACCCGGGTTTCGAGGGGGCTGTCAGGGAGCAGGGGGGGTTGGATGGGGCATGGGAGTCCCGTGGTTTGTGAGGGAACAGGGGGTGGATAGGGATCAGGGCAGTCAGGGGAGCAGGAGCAAGGAGGGTCTTGGAGGCGCTGTTAGGGTGGGGGGTTTCTGGAGGGGGTGGTCAGGGGACGAGGAGCTGGGGGGGTTGTATGAGTTGGGAGTTCTGGGGGTCCTGTCAGGAGGCAGGGGTGTGGAGAGAGGTTGGATGAGTCGGGAGTTCTGGGGTCCTGTCAAGTGGCGAGGAGCAGTTGGATGGGGCATGGGAGTCCTGGGGGTCTGGCTGGGGACAGAGATGTGGATGAGGGTTGGGGTAGTCAGGGGACAGGTAGGGGGTAGGGTCCAGTCCGGGGACAAGAAATAGGCAGGCTTAGATAGGGGTTGGGGTCCTGGGGGGCAGTTGGGGGCAAGGGTCCCAGGAGGGGGTAGTCAGGGGACAAGGAGCAGCGGGGTTGGGAGTTCTTAGGGGGGCAGTCACCCAGTCCTCTCCCCTGATCCCTGATCCCCACCCCACACACACCACGCCCTCTGCCCTGAGACCCACACCCTCCCAGGCCCCTGCCCTGAGCCCTGTACCTCCCTCATACTCACCCAGCCCTCTGCTTGACTCCTTCATCCCCCTCCCCAACCCTAGCCCTGACTCTGGCACCCTCACCCATACCTAGCCCCCCCCCTCTGCTATGACACCTCCAGCCCCCAGCCCTGACTCCAGCCTTGCCCCAGCCCTTTGGGTCCTGGCCACCGGTCCTGCACAGACCCACTGCTGGTCTAGAGTTCTGGCTGACGGACCCTTGCCAGCCGGAGTCCCGGCCACAGGCCTTGCTCAGCCCGCTGCCGGCCTAGGTGAACAGAACCCCAGACCAGCAGCAGGCTAAGCGGGCCGGTAACGTAAGATCAACATTTTAATTTCATTTTAAATGAAGCTTCTTAAACATTTTGAAAACCTTGTTTATTTTACAATACGCCACTAGTTTAGTTATATAATATATAGACTTATAGAGAGAGACCTTCTAAAAAACATTAAAATGTATGACCGGCAAGCGAAACCTTAGATTAGAGTGAATAAATGAAGCCTCGGCACATCACTGCTGAAAGGTTGCTGACCCCTGTACTAAACCAACCTAATATCCCTCTTTGACAGGGTTCTGGGCCTAGGGGATGGGGGAAAGCAGCAGATGTGATATATCCTGATTTTAGGAAGGTTTTTGACACAATCCCACGTGACATTCTCATAAACAAACTGGAAAAAGATGGTCTAGATGAAACTACTATAAAGTGGGTGCACAACTGGTTGAAAGACCATCCTCAGAGAGTAGTTATGAATGGTTCACTGTCAAACACGGAGGGCATCTCTAATGGGGTCGCATGGAGGTCAGTGTTGGGCCCAGTACTATTCAATATTTTCATTAATGACTTCTTGGATAATGGAATGGAAAGTATGCTTATAAAATTGGCAGATGGCACCAGTGTGGGAGGGCTTGCAAGCACTTTGGAGGATCAGATTAAAACTCAAAACACCCTTGACAAATTGGAGAATTGGGCAGAATTCAGCAAGATGAAATTCAATAAAGACAAGTGCGAAGTACTTCACTTAGTAAGTAAAAATCAAATGCACAACTACAAAATGGGGAACAACAGGCTAGGTGATGATATTGCTGGAAAGGGGTCTGGGTGTCATAGTGGATCACAAATGAAATATGAGTCAACAGTGTAATGCAGCTTCAAAAAAGACTAATTCATTCTAGGATGTATTAACTCAGGGTTTCTCAAACACGGGTCGCTGCTTCTGTAGGGAAAGCCTCTGGTGGGCTGGGCTGATGTGTTTACCTGCCCTGTCCGCAGGTCTGGCTGATCGCGGTTCCCACTGGCTGTGGATCGCTGCTCTGGGCCAAAAGGAGTTGCTGGAAGTGGTGGCCAGAACATCCCTTGGCCTGTGCTGCTTCCAGCAGCTCCCATTGGCCCAGAGCAGTGATCTACAGCCAGTGGGAGCTGTGATTGGCTGGACCTGTGGATGGGCAGGTAAACACATTGGCCTGGTCTGCCAGGGGCTTTCCCTACAGAAGTGGCAACCCCTGTTTGAGAAACCCTGTATTTATAAAATATCAGGGTTGGAAGGGACCTCAGGAGGTCATCTAATCCAACCCCCTGCTCAGAGCAGGACTAATCCCCAGACAGATTTTTACCCCAGTTCACTAAATGTCCCCCTCAAGGATTGAACTCACAACCCTGGGTTTAGCAGGCCAATGCTCAAACCATTGAGCTATCCTTCCCCCCTGTATTAACTAGAGTGTCATACGTAAGACATGGGAGGTAACTGTCCCCTCTCTACTTGGCACTAATGAGGCCTCATCTGGAGTACTGTGTCCAATTCTGGGTTCCACACATTAGGAAAGATGTGGACAAACTGGAGAGCATCCCAAGGAGAGCAACAAAATTGATAAAAGGTTTAGAAAACCTGACTTATGAAGAAAGCTTTAAAAAAAATGAGGCCAGGTCTATGCCACAAACTTACATCAACTATAACTACAAATCACCCCCCTGAGTGATACAGTTATACTGACCTCTCGCGGAGGTGGACTAACTATGCTGTTAGGAGAAGCTCTCCCATTAGTGCAGTAGCATCGTTACTAAAGCACTACAGCACCATACGTGTAGACAAGCCATGAGCGTGGATAATCTTGACATAAAAAGTCTGAGTGCAAACATGATCACAGTCTTCAAATATGATAAGGGCTGTTATCAATAGAGAGGATGGTGGGCAATTGTTCTCCATGTCCACTGAAGGTAGGACAAGAAGTAATGGATTTAGACTACCATAGAGAAGATTTAAGTTAAATATTAGAAAAAGACTTTCTACTTACAAGGGTACTTAAGGTCTGGAACAGGCTTCCAAGGGAGGCCCATCACTAGAGGTTTTCAAGAACAGGTTGGACAAACACCTGTTAGGGTGGTCTAGGCTTACTTGGTCCTGTCTCAGCGCTGGGGACTGGACTAGATGACTTCTCAAGATCTCTTCCAGCACTGCATTTCTACGATTCTAGAACAGGTCCATTGTATGTAGTGTCCATGCCTGGCTTCTTCAGAGCTTCATGTCAGCATCCTCCTTCTTTTCAAAACGTTTCTCAGAGTTGTCAGCAAAACCATCCCTCACAGAAGACATGGGCATGCTCTTGCAATGACCAGCCCCTGATGTCACAGAGCTCTCTTCAGCAGATATATTTATAACATTTCAGCCCTGGAGATCTGATTGGCTCAGTGATAAGGTGAGTAAATGGGGAGTGATCTGCCATGTGGTTTGTCTACAATGAAACCAACCATCCTAGAGCTTCAGAAACAAACGCAGAGCCTGTCTAGTAACTGCCATACCCTGTTTCTGGGCCAGGTGATCAGCCCCGCACTCTGCAAGTGTGCAGAAACACAATATCACAATATTTTCAGTGAGCCCAAAATATTTGTGTTGCACCTACCAGACTGTGTCCTCACACCTTTGTGGATATCGCAGTCATGGACTCATTAATGTTACCATCAGAATGGAAGAAAGGTATAACCGACAATCATAGAATATCAGGGTTGGAAGGGACCTCAGGAGGTCATCTAGTCCAACCCCCTGCTCAAAGCAGGACCAATTCCCAACCAAATCATCCCAGCCAGGGCTTTGTCAAGCCGGGCCTTAAAAACCTCTAAGGAAGGAGATTCCACCACCTCCCTAGGTAACTCATTCCAGTGTTTCACCACCCTCCTAGTGAAAAAGTTTTTCCTAATATTCCAACCGAAAACCTCCCCCACTGCAACTTGAGACCATTGGGCTCCCCCCTGTTTTTTTTTTCTGTCATCTGCTACAATGAGAACAGTCTAGATCTATCCAGCTTTGGAACCCCCTTTCAGGTAGTTGAAAGCCGCTATTCGAAATCCCGCCTCATTCTTCCTTCTGGACAAACAATCCCAGTTCCCTCAGCCTCTCCTCATAAGTCAATGCTGTGTTTGTAGTTCACGGAGTGTGGGAAGTCAGGCCGTGCACCCCTCTCCTGAGATTCACGTGACGCTCAGCAGGCAGTAAAACAGAAGGTTATTAGATACAGAACACAGTCCCAACTGGAGCTACGTACCAATCAACCCTCTATCAAGTCCTTGGGGGTTCAGAGAGCTTAGGACCCCAGCTTGGGGTTCCCTGCGTTGCCAACTACCCAGCTGTCTGAAACAAAAACTCCCTCCAGCAGCTGCTTTCCCCTTCCTCCAGCGTCCTTCTCCTTGTTTCAGTCTCCAACAGAAACGGCGTCCACTTCTCCCAACCACTCTCTGGCTCAGGTACAGCTCAGGTGAGCTCTTCACGGAGGTTCCCATCCCCATTTGACCGTGATGATTGGCTCTAAAGACTTGCCAAGTTTTCCTGCACCAGTCAACACGAGGGGTGAGCCCACTCCGGCATAAAGAACTCATGATAGCTTGCAGAACCAGGGGTGTCGCACTTTCCTACAGGAACATTCAAAAACCAGATCGTTGATATGCGAGAATGGCTGACAAGCAAGGGAGTGGTGCCTTGCACCTGGAAAGAATGTGAACCAGGCACTCCTTGATCGCACAAGCTTGCAACTACAAGAAATGACCCTCATTTTGTGTGAACTTCATTGAGAAAGCCCACTACCTGATGAGCAGGTGAGAGGCACCAAACAATTGCTCGTGACCATGATGAACCAAACCTGCGCAAGATGGGGCACCGCAAAAGTGGATGGCGAGTACCTCTTTGACCAACCACCACGGGACAGGACAATGAGCAGCTGATCTCACATAGGCCACCCATGGGGTTTCAGTAGTCTCCTAGCTTGCCCGGTCAGTGCATGCACGCTGCTGTTTAGATAACGTCATCCTGACCAAAAATCACACCTTTTTGTTTTGTCTTGTAAACATCTTACGTTCAATTAAAGTGACTGTTCAAAAAAAAAAAAAAAACATTCCCAGGTCAAATTCGCCCTGCTTCCTGCTCCGTCACAGTAAGTTACATTTTCCTGGGAGTTCATAGATGGTAAAAAAACAAGGTTTATATCCTGTGTGGCTAGCGAGCAGGGAGAGGCTGAGATCAAAGAGGAATCTTTAAAGCAATAAAACCATGGATCAATTGGTTAATTCTAATAGGAGAAGAGTGCCACCACTTTATATGCATTGTTTATAGAGGGGATCACTGTGCCACTAGGCCAACACCCTCTCTGTGCATAGAGGATCTACCATCACATTATCAGGCCTCCATTCTGCTCAGGAAAGGTGTCCTGACCAGCACAGGGCAGAGAGAAGGCATGAGACCATCTTTAATTGTAATTTATTGAACTTATTTCAGGCCAGAATTGATACCTGTTCAATATTGCCAAGGCTTTTCTACCCAGGGGAACGTTCAGGGAAGTTCAGAGGAGTGCCCCACTGCTTTACTCCTTTTCTTTGGACTTAAAAGATCAAATGAGGGATATACCTGGACTCTACGAGGATTTCAAAGTCTTCAACACAGGTCAAAGGCCTGAAGATTAACTGTGTTCAGGAGGAAGGACTCTCACACTCTTCTATGGCTTCCCTGACTCCCACTGTCAAAACTAAGGCCACTTTACTTAGAACAAAAGAACCCGCACAAAAGTTTAAGGCATGTAGCTTACATGCATTCATTTCATATCTTTAGTTCCACACGATCTAGACAAGTCCTTCATAAAGGAAGGGAACAAGGGAAATTGAGGAGGGAAAAGTCTCTGTTAATTCCTTTTGTTTAAAATGTTGTAACTGATTTTCCAGGACACCCACACAAACGGGTGGGGGGGCTGCAGACATTCAGATGCAAATTTCTCTGCTGGCGAAGAAGTAGTGTTACTAAACAGTCAGGGTGTTGGAGTTGTCAAGCTATGAATAATAATGGTTAATTTAACATCTGAGTCAGCAGTAAAGTCTGTGTCCTCTGTGCTAAGAAAGGTGTGTTTTTAACATAGGGTAACTAACACGCATTACCCATCCCACTGTAAAAACAGAGACAATGCTTTTCTCTCTCACCAGTAGAAGTTGATCCAATAAAAACTACTCACTGCCTACCCACCTTCCCTCTAGTGGAAACCAGGCACTTTAGTTTCACCAAAAGGCAAACTAAGTGAGGTCAGCACTATACCCCCAGTGACACTGGCATAGCAGGTGCCAGCTTCTGCCAAAATCTCAGGCCAATTCACTTATGTATTAGCATAGATCAAAGTGATTGTTATACGTGTAAGAGTGTATTTGGTATTTAAATGACATGAAAACTAATGGGATTTTCAATGCATTGTTTTCACTTAGCTGTATCCTGTTAAAATATAGTAGCAAACATTTGCATTGAGTATAGCCCTGTAACAAAATAACCTATCAACCAAGGAAGAAGCCTTGTGGAATGCAAATGAAGAATGTTCGCAGGCAAGTGCTAATCTGTGCCCATTTGAAGGCAAGTGGTCACTGTGTGTGATAGAGATCAAACTCTCCTCTCTCTCTACCAATCAAAGAAAGAACCCACACAAGCTGTGACCCTGTCAGCCTGTTTTCTTTGAGAAGAAGCTCTAAGTGTGAATTCAGGGAAAAATCCTGCATTTCTGGACTCTTGGGACCCAAAGGGCAGAATAACTGAATGAGAAGATGGAGATCCCCAGAGTTATTCTGGGTAGCCCTGAGAGACTTTTGGGAAATGGGCAAATTACTACATCTCTGCTACCATTTGGAATTATAGACTGTGATGCGCCTGTACATATATTTTACCTATTTTAACCTCTCAATAGATCTCATTTCTTTTTCTTAGCTAATAAATCTTTAGTTAGTTTACTATAGAATTGGCTATGACTGTTGTCTTTGATATAAGATCTAGAATGCAACTTGACCTAGGTGACTGATCTCTTGGGATTGGGCCCACAACCTGGAATATTTGTGATTTTTGGTATAAGTGACCATTTATCAAAGTCCAGTTTGTCTGGATGGCCAGACAGATGGGACGGGAGAGTCTAAGGGGACTGTCTGTGACTCCATGGTAAGCCTGTTAGATGTGAACTCCTGGATCATTGTGTTACTAGCTTCAGAGGCACCAACTTTCCCTGCCGCTGGTGAGTGCTCGTGCCCCCCCCATTCCAACTCCTTCCCCAAAGTCTCTGCCCCAACTCCATCCCCTCCCTGTCCCTATTGGACCCCTTCCCCAAATCCCTGCCCCGGCCCTGCCTCTTCCCCCGAGCGCACTGTGTTCCCCCTCCTCCCCACTCCCACCCTGCCATGTGAAACAGCTGTTTCCCCTGGGAGCTAGGGGGAAAAAGTGGGCTTGCAGCACGCTCGCGGAGCAGAGGGGAGCTGGAGAGGAGGGCGGGGACCTGCTGGTGGGTGCAGAGCACCTACCAATTTTGCTCCGTGAGTGCTCCAGCCCCGGAGCGCCCATAGAGTCGGCGCCTATGACTGGCTTGGTGAAATCTATTTATAGAGCTTACACCCCACTAGTTTGGGGTATCTGCTCTGTTTTTGACAGTCTGCCCTGAGGTAGGCACTCACAGACATGAGCCACTCCAGACAGAGTGACATCCCCCCACCCAAGCAATGCAAAGGAATAACTGGATAATCCATCTGAAAAAATCCTTGATTTTAGCAGTACAGAATGATAAACTTGTGAGAATGAAGAATATCACTGAAAGGTATCACAACAAAATACATAGCACACATAAAAGGCTATGAAATTAAAATATGCAGTTAGAAATATAAACAACTCAGTAGAAAAATCCGCATTTATGTGTGCAACAGGTAATAAAACATAAAGGAATGTTATAGGAATGTACAGTTGTTTTAGGTATGTGGATTCTTTGGGTGAGGTAACAGCAAAAGTACAAAGCTCAGAAACAAAAAGGAAAATTAAAAGACTCCCAAATGTACTTATTTATTTTCATTTCATGAGTTTTGGGTGTATAACTCATGATTTTTTAATGGTTGTGGGTGTCAGTCTACCCTGGGGTTGTATACTTGCAGTTAGTAAAAACTACAGTAGAAAGTTGCCTTTGAGAAGGATTTCATATAAATAGTACAGTGCCCTTGGAGCCAGATTTTTAAAAGGTACACTGCTACCTCGATGTAACGAGACTCGATAGAACACAAATTCGGAGATTACGCGGTAAAGCAGTGCTCGGGAGGGGCGGGGCTGTGCACTCAGGTGGATCAAAGCAAGTTCGATATAATGCGGTTTCACCTATAACGCGGTAAGATCTTTTGGCTCCCGAAGACAGCGTTATATCGAGGTAGAGGTGTATTTAGGCAACCAGTGGGATTTTCAAAAGCATTGAGGTGCTTTCAACCTTTAAAAATCAGGCCTGTGGTGAATACCGTACTTGGAAACCAAGTTCCACACACAAGTGGAGACATATGAAAAAGAACAAGGGTGTGCGACAGAGAGGCAAAACAACAGTTGACAAAGGCAATTCCCATTGCCAGATCGAAGGAAACTGAAGATGTTATGACACCAAACCAGAAAATCACTCTACTAGCAACTACTACTATTTTTAATGATAATTTGCTATTAAAGATATCAATTAAATAGGCCAATGACATCCAGCAGGATCCTGTTAACGAAGGTAAAGGATGTAGCGTTCAGAGCCATAAAAACAACACTCTCTGCAATAAATAACGCAAAGGAGTGAAACTCCATCTGTGGCGCATCACTGCAGTCCAGGCCTGGCACTGACCACACCACCTACGGCCGAGCGGCGAACGGCTGCAGGCTGGGTGCAGACACAGGCACCCCGAGGGGATTCGAAGCACTGGGGGCTGCTTAAAGTGTTTCACTGCATCCAGCCTCCTTTGGCACCTCAGCGTAGGGCATCAGGGCGAGGGAGGAACCACCGAGCCTGGGCACTGCGATGCCAGGGGGGTGCACTGCACAGCCCAGGGAGGCGGGGGCTGCGGTGCACAATCCTGTGGGGGGCTCCTCTCCCCTCTCTTTTTGCAGACACTGCAGGTGGCTCCCCCCGCCTGAGGTAACTGTCACCCCATCTCCTCCCCCAGACCCACCTCAGCTCTGACCCCCCTGTGCCCTTAGCCCCCCACGTGCTCCCATCCCCGGACCCCCACCTGGGTAACTCTCACCCCATCTCCTCCCCCAGACCCCCACCCCTCCAGCTCTGACCCCCCTGTGCCCTTAGCCCCCCCCCGTGCTCCATCCCCGGACCCCCCACCTGGGGTAACTCTCACCCCATCCTCCCCCAGGCGCCACCTCCAGCTCTGACCCCCTGTGCCCTTAGCTCCCCCCCCCGTGCTCCCATCCCCGGACCCCCACTGGGTAACTCTCACCCCATCTCCTCCCCCAGGCCCCACCCTCCAGCTCTGACCCCCCTGTGCCCTTAGCCCCCCCGTGCTCCCATCCCCGGACCCCCCACCTGGGGTAACTCTCACCCATCTCCTCCCCAGGCCCCACGCCTCCAGCTCTTGCCCCCCTGTGCCTTAGCCCCCCCCGTGCTCCCATCCCCGGACCCCCCACCTGGGGTAACTCTCACTCCATCTCCTCCCAGGCCCCCCCCTCCAGCTCTGACCCCCCCGTGCCCTTAGCCCCCCCCCTGCTCCCATCCCCGGACCCAGCGCCCCGCTCGCTATCCCCCGGGCAGGGATCCAATTTCCACGTCTCCATGGAAACGGTACACAGGCAGCACCTCCTCTTCCGCGTCCCTGCCCCCCCCCATGACGTATGTGAAAGCGTTGGCTGCGATTGGGCGAGAGGAGGCGGGGGCGGCGCCTGCGCGTGCCCGCCCCCAGCCCCAACTGGCGAGCCGCGTGCTGCTGCTGCCGGCCGCCGCGTCCGGGCCATGGGGGCGGTGGGGCCGGGCCGCTGCGGGCGGGACCCGTGCGGGGCGCTCTGCCTGCTGCTCACCTACCTGAGCGTGGGCTACGCCGACTACGTCATCCTCACCCACATCCTGCTGCAGCCGGGCTTCCGGGGCAGGTAGCGGGGCCGGGGCGGAGCCTGGCGCGGGGGCGGGGCAGGCAGCGCGCGGGGCGGAGCCCAGTAGTTGGGGGCGGGATCAGAGTGGGGGAGGGGCAAGAGTTGGGGTGGGGCAGAACGGCAGTAGGGGTTTGGGGTGCCCCTCTGGAACATACCCCCCCTTCCTATGGCTTTGGGGGTGGGTCAGTCCCGTGAAGTCCTGCTCTGGGGTGCTGGATCCATGAGATGTCCCCCTGCCAGGGGTCACTAGGCCCCCTCCCAGATATGGGGGGCGCCCCGTGTTCCCCGCATCTGCCCGCACTTCTCCCAGGCAGGGTGAGGGACAGAGGCGCTGCCAGAGCCAATCCCAGTTCTGTGGGCTGGTGTCTAGTGGACAAGGCACGTCCCTGGGTCACAGATGGGGACTGAAGCTGAGAGATTGAAGTGGACTCACCGCAAGGTCACGTGGGACATCTGGCAGAGCCAGGGCTTGAATCCAGCTCCCCTGAGCACCAGCACCAGCCCCCATCCCCTGGATCAGCATCGTTCTGCATTCGTTTGCCCAGCTAATGCTGTCCCTGCCATGCGTGTTCTCCCTCCATTGCCCCTGCAGGGTTCAGAACCACTACAGGCCAGGTGCCCTAGTCTGGAACTGCCAGCTCCCTTCCTTCCCTCTCCAGACCCTCCCAAAGTGGGTCAGCAACATGCAGCTGTCACTTCCGCTCCACTGCAGGGTGCAGGAGCTTCCCCAGCCCTCACTCAGCTGTGTCTCAGGTATTACTGGCCTCCAAGGGTTTAGGCATGTCACAGAAGAGCTTGCAGCCACCTTTGACTTTCCAGCAGCAGGGCCTGGGGTTGAGCTCTAGTGCAGGCCGGGAGGGTGTCTCCCACGCAGGCCATGTGGGCTAGATGCCCAGCCAGGGATTCACAACACAACAGGGGAGGAATCTCTCGCTGCTCAGAACATGGCTCCCCTTCTAGTGTCTGCAAAAAGAACAGGAGTGCTTGTGGCACCTTAGAGACTAACAAATTTATTTCAGCGTGAGCTTTCGTGAGCTAGAGCTCACTTCTTCGGATGCACAGAATGGAACACACAGACGGGAGATATTTATACATACAGAGAATAGGAAAAGGTGGAAGTATGCTTACCAACAGGAAGAGTCTAATCAATTGAGATGAGCTGTCATCAGCAGGAGAAAAAGAAACTTTTGAAGTGATAATTAAGATGACCCATAGAAGGTGCGAGGAGAACTTAACATAGGGAAATAGATTTAATAAGTGTAATGACCCAACCATTCCCAGTCTCTGTTTAGGCCTGAGTTAATTGTATCTAATTTGCATATTAATTCGAGTTCAGCAGTCTCTCTTTGGAGTCTGTTTTTGAAGTTTTTTTGTTGCATAATTGCCACCTAAACCTTCTAGTGTCTGTTCCCCCTGCTTGGTAACTTGGCCTGGGGTGTGCGGTGCTGATTACAGCTCTAAGGCTGGGCTTAGTGCATGTGTAATGTGATCCCCTGCTGTTGTCGGGGCGGCTGGAAGAGTTCCCTAGTGACTGGAATGGACAGGCCTGGGAGGTGCCAGCTGACCCATTTCTGCTGGGTTGTCTCCAGTTCTCAGTGAGCTGTGAGAAGGCTTTGCCTGTGCCAGCCCTCACCCCCTGGTGATTGCACAGGCTGATAAATCTGCCATTTTGGTTCCTCCATCTCTGCCAGTCCCCACCCCCACCCACCCGGGGTTTACACCCTTCTCATGCCTCCAGCTCCCGTTCCCCAGACGCCTCTCTGCATGGAGCTCTTCTGCCCTGCCCTCCTGTGCAGATTTGGGAGCACTTTCTGGATAACCTCGATTCGTTTCTGTGTATATTTAGCCTTTTTAACTTACTGCCACGGCAGCCAGAATAAAGGCCTCGCACACTGGCATTGTGTGACCACAGAAGCCAATGTTGGTAATGGAGTCTAAAATTGCCCTGCAGCCCCTGGGGAAACTGCAGCTCAGCTCAGTGTCTGACAGGTTTGGTTCTCCTTGTTCCCTTTACGCCAGCCTCTGGTGTCCCTTCCATGCTGTGATGTTTAACCTCATTGTCCTTCTGTTGCTGGCTTGTCACACACGAGCTGTCTTTGCTGATCCAGGTAAGAACCCATCCTCAGCTGTACCTCTGCCCATGCTGGGGAGGCATCGGTGGCCTAGTGGCTCAGACAGAGAGCTGGGAAGCGAGAACTGAGGTCTTCCTGCTCCTGACGCTGACTTGCCGCATGGTCCCTGCCCCAGGCTGCACCTCTCTGCAGAGGGTGGGAATGGAAATGATCCTGCTCCTGTTTGTAAAGGGTTCTGGGCTCTCTGGCTGAAACACTCGATGAGACGGTCCTGCTCCTTCCTGCAGGGCTGTCTCTGTCTTCTCTCACTAGACCCACATGTGTCCTGTGAGTCTAGCCGGGCTGGACTGGCTTAGCAGTGGGAGAGATGCATGATGATGACAGGCAGCTCCCGGCTCCCACTTGCATGGATAGTAGTGGGTAGGGGATGCTGCAGTTGGGATTACGTTCATTTACCTGTGTGCACCCGAGTCACTTGGGATGTCAGAGGGCTGCTTGATTCACTCTCTCTCTGAGACCCCGTAGGATCCAGATGGCAAGCAGCAGGTGGAAAGAACCAAGGTTCAGTGGAGGAAAGGACTAGGGGCCAGGACTCCTGAGTTCTGTCCCTGGCCATAGGAGGGGAGTAGGGTGTCATGGATGTACAGGGGGCTCGATGCCTTAGTCTTTACACTGTCTCCCTTGGGAGCGTTCCTGTTATTTGCTAGGCCTTGGGTTTAGCTTTATTCAAGGATGAGTAACGTGGCCCTTGACTCCAAGCCTGGGCCTCTGGGCTACAGCCCCCCTGTTTCTTATAGCGGCTTCCCAGCGAGTCCCGATGAGTTCAGACTTCTGTTAGTGCCTTTCGCCCTTCAGGGGTGATGCAACCAGCAGGTGCCTTCAGTGATGCAGGACAGCCTGGTCATAGCAAGCGACAGGTGTCATCACCTGGAGTACGGATTGAAGTGTGCAGGTTCAAATGGGAGAGCCAAGCTTCAGTCAAAGTCCATCTCAGCAGTCATCTGCCCCTTTCCTGGAGCCTCTGGGTTTCCATCTCTGTGTCTCAGTCACTCATAAACTCATAGGTCAGAAGGGACCAATATGATCATCTAGTCTGACCTCCTGCACAAAGCAGGCCACAGAACCCTACCCCTCTACTTCTGTAACAACCCCTAACCTATGTCCGAGTTGTTGAAGTCTTCAAATTGTGGTTTGAAGACCTCAAGCTGCAGAGAGTCAACCAGCAAGTGACCCATGCCCCACTCTCTGGCCCTGTGTGTCTATGTCTCTGTGCATGAGCCCAGTCTTTTGGCATCTCCTGTGTCTGTCCCCAGCGCAGCCGCGCTGTGTTCATAGGTTCCACTGCCTCAGATCTTGGGTGATAACCGTTACTGGCTGGTCCCCGAGGCGCCCGTTTTCTCTGCAAGGCCCTTCCTGTGCATTGGGAACATCCACACCAACCCAGACCAGCCCCTTGCCTGTGTGACATCCAGACAGCCTCTTTTATTCCTCTGTCCCAGGGGAGAAATTAACCCCTTCAGCCCCAGTGGTGAGCCATACAAAATAAGTGGGGAAACTGAGTCATGCAGCTTGGTCATAAACGTACAACAAACATTCTCCTGTTTTACACCTCTGCTTTAGTTTTTGGAGCGGGAGCCTGGCAGACTCCAGGTTTCTGCTGCTGGCTCGCTGTGACCTGACACAGGTCCTGCCCTCTGTCCGGGCTGGGAGGCTAGGCTGGCGTGACAAATGCATATGGGAGATTTGCTGCTTTTGCAGTGACCCCAGGCCTCTTGTCACAGGTGGAATCATGTGAACTTGTCAGTGCCATTCGGTAGCGATTGGCATCTTGCACGGCTTTGGGGTGGTCTGGGGTAGCGTGGTGTGTCCCTGGCACATGAGTCTGGAGCTAGACTCCCTGACTCCGCTCCCTCTTTGACAGGGAACCCTGGAGCCATGTGACTGACGTGGGGTCGGACGTGGGGTTTGCTCTGGGACTGTCTGCCGTGGCGAGGTGAGATGCAGCCATCCCTGGGGAGGGGGAACTGGAATTCACCCACCTGCTGCTTGGCATCCTGGTCCCTTCAAAGGCTCTGGAAATGGGAAGTGAACAGAGTGTCTTAAGAGACCCTGCGCGCCTCGCCTAGCATCAGCCAACTCTGGGCACATGCAGTAAGGGAAGAGCTGTGGCCGCTGAGCCCCTTCCCTCTCACATCCATGTGTACAATTCAACCCTGTGACAAGGCTTGTCCCCCTTGTTCCCATCTCTCTAGCTTCCCCCCAGCCCAGGCAATCGCTGAGCTGGCTCCAGGGTGACTCGGGGACTCGAGTGTGCATGCAGAGTGTGACATGGTGCCGTGGCCCATCTGTGCCTTGCTTGCCGCTGGAGCCTCCTCATTGTCTCCCATTCTGGTTCCTTCCCAGGCATGGTCCCACTGCCCGATACCGCCATCGACTTCTCTGACCTGCGCAGCAACACACCCCACAAGAGCGAGCGGGTGAGTGTTCATGGAGCTCGGTGCACTAGCGCAGGAGGGGGCAGGTCTAGCCGCTGCCCAGGATAGTGAATCCAGGAGCTTAGGTGCGTGGATCAGCGTAGTAGCATTGGGATGGGATTAAAGTGGCACAGCTGCTGGACCTCATGCAGCTGGCGTAACCTGTCCAGCTGGTGTGAGGGGCTCCGGGAGAGACGTCCTCTTGGACAAGCTGTGCAGTTGGGTTGGCTCAGGGAATTATGGGTGGAGGATTACTCTGGGCTCTGGAGAGAAGTGCGAGGGGAGAGCCTGTTGGCCTGTGCTGCAACGGCAGTTCTGCTCTCAAATGACCCCGTCTCTCCCTGTGGCTGGAGACAGTCTGAGCCTGGGGTAGCAGGAGACTCGCCCTACATGTTCAGCTGCCCCTAAGCACCTTGGCAGCTGGTCACCCCCCCAGGCAAGGAGAAGATGCTGAGCTGGTACGTGGCCAGGTTACAGCCTAGGAATGGCAGAATCCTGGCCTGACTGCCCAGCCCTCCAGCCCCGTGTGCTGGGCTGGCAACCAAGCCCCCCTCCCCATGCAATGGCTGAGCCACAAGGGTTGCTCCCTGCTGGCTTAGTCAGTGCAGGAGTCAGTCCCAAACCTTCCAGGAGACCCAGTGTTCCCTTTGCAGCTGCGCTGGCTCTGGCTGGCTGTGGAGAACCCCCCAGGCTGATGCAGCTGTTCTGGGAAGTGGAGTTTCGTGTCTCGTTGGGGGAGATGGCAGGGGAGCGTGCAGGCTTGCAAATGCCGGAACTGGGCACGCAGTGATCCCAGTAACTCTGCCAACAGCCCTTGCTGCGCGTGAGCCCAAAACTCCCCAGTGGAGAGACTTGCCTGGGGAGGGCTCTGAGATGCTGGTGACGGACAGGCCTGATGGTTAGTTCCCTGCCGAGCTGGGACTTGTCCCTCAGTCCCGGCCCCAGGGCTTTAGCTTGTCCAGCTCTGAGCATCTCAGGGGCTTCTCCCACGTTCCTCTCCAGGCTGCATGGCCCTGGTGCTGTATATCCTCTGTTACCCTGCCCAGAGGCGCCCCCTAGCGGCAAAAACCCTGGGGTATTTCCAGCCTATGTGGACCTGCGTGGGGAGGGAGCCAGACTCCATCTTTTGCTTTTATATGCAAACTCCAAGGGCTTATGGAAGTGCTGGGGCTGTCTAGGCTCCCTCCCCTCCCCAGCTCCGCCTGTCACTGTCTGTCCCATGTAGGGTGACCAGATGTCCTGATTTTATAGGGACAGTCCCGATTTTTGGGTCTTTTTCTTATAGAGGATCCTATTACCCCCCACCCCCGTCCCAATTTTTCACACTTGCTGTCTGGTCACCCTAGTCCCACGGCTCTTGCTCCTCCAGTGCTGGGCTTCCTAGATGCTCTGATGCCGCTCGCTGCTGGCCCGCCTGTCCTCCCAGCCCCCTGCATTACCTCTGCCAGTGCCTGCTCCGGCAGGTCTCCAGGATCCCAGGGAGGGCTGCAGCTAAGAGTTCTCTTCTCTGCTCCCCAGAGCAATGAGGACTGGACGGTGTGTAACCGCTGTGAGACGTACCGCCCGCCGCGGGCGCACCATTGCCGCATCTGCCACCGCTGCATCCGCCGCATGGATCACCATTGCCCCTGGTGAGGCGCCCACAGCTCGGGCTGGGGGCCTGGTAATAGCTCTGGCCCGTGAGAGCTGCAGGGAAGAGAGGGGGGCACATGCGGAGACCCTGGCTCCCCCTGTGGGCCCTGCCATGGCTGTTGGGCTTCCGCTGCAGAGTCAAACTGCGCAACTGTGGTCTGTGCAGTGCAGCCCCCTTCACCCTGTGTGTGCGCAAACACCCCCCAATGCGTGTCCTGTATGGGCCAGGCACTCGCAGTGCCCTGCACTGCTGGAGCTGCAGGACTTCCTTCCTCCCCCTTCCTTGCCTCCAGGTTGAGGTGTCCCCTGTGCTGGGGGCGTGCACAGGCCCTCACAGATGGAAGCAGAGCTCTGGGATCTCTCCAGGGATGCGCTGTTCTAGAGGGGTCTGCGAATCTCAGTTCTGTCCCCAGTGCTGTGGCACCTGCCAGAGTCCTCTGGCCACACCAGCTGAGCTGGGGAGGGCTGGGCGCCACCTCAAGTCACTGGGGATGTGATGGGGGAGGCAATGCCTCCAGGTACACTAAGGGGTGCTGTGTTGCTGCTGGAGGAGCGCTTGGGCTTGTTCCAAATCCCTGAGTGCCCTTTGGGAGAAGAATGTTAACCCCAGGGTCCCGGTTCAGCTCAGCGTGCGTCCCTGAACTTCAGGCAGGTATGGGATTCTCCATTGCCTGCCCTGAGCTGCCGTCTTCCCAGACAGGACTGCCTGTCCCTGGCAGGTGGAACTGACCCTCCAACGGGGCTTCGCTTTGCTGTCCTTGAGTGCAGGTGCTGGGGAGGGTGAGGGACGAGGCACCTGGTATCTGATGCCAGCCATTGCTGGTGGTGTCCAGTCGCTCTGCTGACCCCGACCAGACCTGTGCTCTCTCTGTAGGATCAACAACTGCGTTGGCGAGTTAAACCAGAAATACTTCATCCAGTTCCTCTTCTACACTGGTACGTGGCTGCCGAGTGGGGGGGAGCTGCCCATAGGGAGCTCTGATGCGGGCGTGGTGATGCAGCAGTAGGTGGCGCTGCAGCTCACAGCACCAGCATAGAGCTGTGCCCTCCCCCTGTCTGCGGCGGTCCTGCCAGCCCCCTGCCTTTCTGCTCTCCCTCCCTAGGGGGAGCTCTGGTCCCACAGCCCAGCACGCAGGCAGCTGGCCAGCCGGAGAGGGTGTCTCCCTGGCGCCTCCTAGGGCCCTTCTGCAGCAATGGCCAAGGGGAGCCTGGGCAGGAGGACCCAGGAAGCCCAGCTACACGCACCAGCTACCTGCATAGCCCCTTCTCCACTCCCTGCCCCCCTCTGCTCTGCTCCCTATGGGACCCCCAACCCCTGCCCCCTCTGCTCTGCTCCCTACATGACCCCCAACCCCTGCCCCCCTCTGCTCCACTCCCTGTGTGACCCCCAGCCCCATAGCCACTGCCTGCCTCCTCTCTGCTCTGCTCCCTGCCTGCCAGCCCCTGGCCCCCTCTGCTCCGCTCCCTGGGGGACCCCCAACCGCTGCCCCCTCTGCTCTGCTCCCTACATGACCCCCAACCCCTGCCCCCCTCTGCTCCACTCCCTGTGTGACCCCCAGTCCCATAGCTACCGTGTGCCCCCCTCTGCTCTGCTCCCTGTGGGACCCCCCCAGCCCCATAGCCACTGCCTGCCTCCTCTCTGCTTGCTCCCTGCCTGCCAGCCCGTGGCCCCCTCTGCTTCGCTCCCTGGGGGACCCCCCAGCCCCATAGTCACTGCCTGCCCCCCTCTGCTCTGCTCCCTGTGGGACACCCCCTGCCCCATAGCTACCACCTGCCCCGCTCCCTGCTCCCCCTTGATGTCTCCATGTGCAGAAGCTGAAAGGACCCTGGGAGAGAGGGGGCCAGGACTGGAAAGGGTGGTGGTGGGGAACTTGGCTGTCCCACCCAGGGGTGAGCGTGAGGGTAGGGTGGTCAGTAGTGAAGCACTTAATGGTGGGTGGCTAGGCCCTGGGCAGCCCTCGCAGGGCAGGTCGGGTGACATCAAACAGCATTAACTAGGGCTGTGACTCCAGAACTCGGCTCTGCAGCAGCTGGCACCTGCCTTTTCCCCGGGGCTGCCTCCTGGCCAGGCGCTCTGGCCTTAGCCTGGGTGGGGGATTTTGAGCCTGGCCCAAGCCCGGGTCCAGGGCACTCGTCTCTGGCCTGCGCTGACCTGTGGCTCTGTCTCAGGGCTGGCTAGTCTCTATGCCATGGGGCTGGTGTTAACCACATGGCTGTGGCCGGTGGACAGGAGCTTCCCTGGGAAGATGGAAGGTGTGGCCGGAGGCATCTCTAACAACCACATCCAGATGTAAGTGTGCAGGGGTCACAGCCAGATTCACCCCCTCCCTTCAGATCCCAGCCTGCAGGCAGATCCCAGCAAGGGGAGGAGAGGTCCTAGAGGCAGGACACCTGGGTTCCATTTCAGACCTGCTCCCTGTGGGTGACACTGAGCTTCTGCCCCATAGAGCTGTGGGGGAGGGAGTGGCCCTGAGTCCCTCCACGAGGTGCTAGAGGAGCAGGGTGTTGTACCAAGCCCATAGCCAGCTGGAGGTTCAGGCTGTCACTGCGGCGTGTCAGGGCCCTCTGGGACTCTGCAGCTACAGGGCGTCTCTGTCTCCTGCCCCCAGAGCCTCTTTCCCAGTGTGGAGGTCAACTCTCCAGTGGGTGTCATCAGTACAGGGCCTATGACACACCAGTGGGTGGTTCTAGGCCAGAATCCTCAGTAGCAAGGCCTGAGCCTGCCCCTGGCCACTCCTGAGCAAGCTGAACCTGACCGCTCCCTTCCTCCCAGGGCTCACTGCATCGTCCTGCTGGTGGAGTCCATCCTCTTTGGGGTCTTCGTCACCGTCATCTTCTATGACCAGGTTAGTCTTCAAGGGACACCACACCAGGCGGCTTCACGCCTCGTCCCCCACAGCACCCCCTGCTGGGAGAGGCCAGGACTGGAGTAGCTGGGAGCTCCCTCTACAGCCAGTGTCCCTGCCCCACTCTCTACAGCGCCCCATGCTGGGAGATTCTAGCTCTGGAGTAGCTGAGAGCTCCCCACAGCTAGCACCCACCTCACTCTATACAGCGACCTCCACTGGGAGAGGCCAGGGCTGGAGTAGCCGGGAACTCCCCCCACAGCCAGCGCCCCTGCCCTACCTCCCACAGCGCTCCCTGTTGAATGAGGAGTGTAGCTGTAAATCCATGCGCCTCTCTCCCTGGGAGGGCTGGGCAGTGCGTCAGGCTCCCCTCTTGTTTCTCAGGTGGTCTCTATCATCACGGACGAGACTCCGATCGAGCAGCTGCGGAACCGGCTGCTGAAGGAGGCGCGCCGGGAGGTGGCACACACCCGGAAGCCGAAGATCGCGCTGCTGCGGGAGGTGTTTGGCCGGGGTACGTGACCGGGGCAGGTGGAGAGTGGGCTGGGGCCCCTCTGGGGGGCAGTTACTGGGCTGCCCTGAGGGCTCGTATTTCCTGGGGAATTTAGACTGGTGTGAGCCAAGGTGTGACCATAACCTAGATCCCACGCTGATCCCCCACCAGGACAGTTGTACCTGAATGAGCACCCCCCCGGGGTGACACCAGGGTAACTACACCCGAACAGCCTGTGTGGGCCAGGGAAGGGCCCGAGGCTGAGCCTGTCTGGGCCAGGCCGCGCCTGGTGAGCCAGGGCCCGAGACTGAGCCTGTCTGGGCCAGGCCGCACCTGGTGAGCCAGGGCCCGAGGCTGAGCCCGTCTGGGCCAGGCTGTGCTGTGATGCCCTGTGGGTCCCTGCCCACACTGACCTCCCCTCTTCTACTCTTTCCTCTTGTCTTCTAGGCTTTGTGATCTGCTGGTTTTTCCCATGTAACTGCAGCCCCCCATCAGGCGGGGCCCCTGCCTACAGCTACCTGCCCAACTACGATGTGTGACCTCCATGGCACCTCTGCAGATGCTACCTCTCCAGCCTCGGGGAGGGGACTTGTACTGCCAGTGGCTTTGCAGAACTTGCCACCAAACTGCTCATTTGGGCCTGCTCACCTGCTCCCTGTTGGCAGCCTGGGGCCAGGGTGTGGCTGCAGCGCCCGGCTCTGCTGGGTCTGCCTTGCCCGGCCCTGTGACTCCTCCTGGGACATGGTGCTCCCGCGAAGCTGAGATCCTGAGCTGTGGAGGGGCACTCTCCAGCCCCCTGCACCAGACTCCCTGCAGCGCCTGGCTGCCCAACGAGTCCCGGCGCCCAGGGCATGGGGAGCGGTCATTTAGGCAGGGTGGGCCCTCTGCATGACGTTTCTCCTGGATCAGTGTTAGTGCGAGGGGGGCTGCCCCCCGAGGCTACAGTCTGACATTCCCCTCTTGCCACAACTGCATCTGGATCCTAGCTCCCTCCCTGGAGCTGGGCACCCTGCCCCTGGCTGCCAGCACCTCATTGCCCAGGGATGGAGCCGGTTGTTCTCTGCTCCTGGCCAGGGAGGGATGGCACCACTTGTACATAGCCTGTGTGGCATTACCAGTGTGTTTGGCTCTGGGTGCCTGCTCTGTGTGTGTGTGTGTGTCTGTCTGTCTGCTAAAGCTGAAGTCGCTTGTGCCCAGGCAAATTAGAGCTCCTGTTCTTGGCCCTGGCAGCAGCCTCTGCTGACTTGGAGCCCCTCCACGCCGTCCCCAGGGGGATGGTCCGCTCCATGTTGTGGGAGTGGGGGAGAGGGTGCTGGCACCCCTCACTGGTGGTCCCCTCCAGCCCAGCAGGCAGTGTTACTATTTATTAGGTGTATTACGGTAGCGTCTGGGAGCCCCAGTTGGACCCCTGGTGCCAGGGGCTGTACAAACACAGAACAGATAGATGGCCTCTGCCCCAAGGAGCTCGCAGTCTGAGACAGGAGCTGGTGCGACAGGTGAAGGAGGCAGCAACTAGAGCACTGGATGCGGGGAGCTTGGGTAGGTCAATTCCCCTTTTGGTGCCTCAGTTTCCTCATCTGTAAAATGGGCATAATGATAGCACCTCCCATTGTAAAGCACGTGGCCATCTGCTGATGGGAATTGCTAGACAAAAGCTAGGTAGTGTGATGAGGACTGAGGCAGGGCAGTGGGACCAGCAGTGCTCTCCACACACCATCAACGTAACCCAAGTGTTTTCTGCAGGCATCACCCCAAAGGGGGTTTGAAGGAGGATGAAGAGGGTATGGATGTGTATGGGGAGCTCCTCCTCCTCCCCCCAAGCAGGAGGGGCAGCCTGAGGAATGCACCAAGGAGCTTGCTTGAAAATGGAGCAAGTGGGCGCTGGAGGCTGGCAGCACAGGCTGATGAGAGGCGGGAGTGACTCCACAGCGTATGGGAATCGCCTGGTGGCTGGTAACAGGCTGGGAAGGGAAGATGAAGAAGGGGGTGCCAGGGAACGTGCCCAGCGCAGCCACGTGACTCCTCTCGAGGGAGCTGGCATTGCCGTTCCCCAGAGGATGTTTGTGTTGCATTGGCTCGTTGGCTGGGGCTGGCCTCCTCCCCTGGGGCTGCCTTGGGCAAGCGAGAGCGGGGTTCTTGGCTGCGGGATGCCATGGAGCAAGTGGGGAGCCAGCCATACACCCAGAGGAGCTATGCTGTGTGGCAGTGCCCTGGAGCCGCCTCCCTGCTCCCTGGCCGGCAAAGCGGTTCCTGGCTGGCTGTGCCAGGGGCGCCAGAGTCTCTGCTGACTGCATGCTGCCCTGTGTGTCTGCCCCGGTGTCCTGTGTGCGAGGCCTCCAGCACGGCTACTGCATCCCAAGGGCCTGGCCGCCCCTCTTCCTGGGGGTCTCTTTGACCCTGGTGTGTGGCATACAGGGGTGCCAGGGAGTGGGTGCCCTGCTGCCCTGGCAATTGCTGGCGTTCCTGCTGCTGCCCCTGAGTGACGGCTCTGCCCATGGCCCTGTGGGTGGTGAGGCTTTTCCAGGGGCTGCTCGTCTGCCCTGCTGCCTCGGTTTCCACTCCGGGCTCCCCTGTCCAGTGGCACAGGCTGGGCCAGGGCAGGGGGCTAGGTCCCTGCCGAGGGAAGGAAGGTCCCTGGCAAGATGTAGGCAAGCCAGCCTGGCACTCAGGTGAGGGCAGGGCCTGTGGTGAAGCATTGCCCAACTCCTGGCTGCTCCCCCAGGCTGGCCTGGCTTTCCCCAGAGCCTACCTCTTGGTGGGGTGCTGATGACTCTCCTTGGGCTGGGTGCACTTGGGCACCATTGCTGGGGGCTTAGTATGCGGCAATCTGCACTGGTGTAACTGGCCAGCCCCCTTGTTCCCTCAGCCTGGTGCATGTTAGTGGGACGCTGCCGGGTTCTGACAGCCCTTTGGTTTGACTTCTGCAAGCTGTGAATAAACCTTGCCTGGGAACTGCTCGATATGGCTGTGACTCTGTCTGCTTTGTGTAGTGACTGGGAATGGGCTGCCCGTGTGCTTGGTGCTGTATGTCCCTGGAACTCAGTCCTGCCTCCTGGTACCTTGCCCTGCCTGGGCTGCCCGTGTGCTCAGTGCTCTATGTCCCTGAACTCGGCCCTGTTCCCTGGTGCCTTGCCCTGCCTTTTCTGCCCGTGTGCTCGGTGCTGTTTGTTCCTGAACGTGGCCCTGTCCACTGGTGCCTCTCCCTGCCTCGGCTGCCTGTGTGCTTGATGCTGTACATCCCTGAACCTGGCCCCTTCATTCCCTCTGCTAGGTGTGTTGATCACTCCTATATGCCAGCTACAGCGCTCAGCCCTTGGGAGCCCTCAGACCCCACCCAGGGAAGCCCCTGTCAGGTGCTGGAGGCGGGAGGATGGCAGCGCATCTCCCTGTGTTCCTGAGATTCTGCCCCAGCAACCTGTGCTCCCCAGGCCTGGGCTGGACTTCGAGGACCCTGGCCCTGTGTGTGCCTAGCCTTGGCGGGGAGGGGCTGTAATCAGTGCCTCCGGCACCCCTGCCTCCTGCTTGCACCTGGCAAAGGGTCCAGCTGGGGACCTGGCCTGTGCCTGTATTGGGCCTGGGCTTGGCTGGGAGCTGCCCCCTCCCCTAGTACATCTCCAAGGGGTGCAGGGACCTCCCCAGGGACACCCAGTGTGGGTGGCTGTGTGGGCAGCAGAAGCCTGGGGTCACCTGGGGGCAGGTGAGCTGTGCCCCGGCTGGGATCCCCAGACAGCACTGGTCAGAGCTGTATCCTGCCGCGGGAGAGCAGGCTGTTTGCTGCTGTCCATGGGAGTGTCCCTCAAACGGGCCTGTGCCCCTACCACAGCATTGCACCCCTCTGCTGACCCCCACAGGGGACTGGGATGGGGCTGTGACCCTCCCCCTGCAGCCCTGGTGCATTTGTGGTGATGGTGGGCTCCCTCTAAATCCAGTGGGGCCCAGAGGGGAGACACCCTGCCCCCCACTGCAGCTGAGCTGCCTTTAGTGCTGGCAAAGGGGAGAGCGGCGGGGTGCCATTCCGGGTGTGCTCCCTGCAAGCCCAGCAACTCCCGTGTCAGTCCCAGCTTGGTGCAGCCAGCAGGAACCAGCACCACGTGGCCAGCAATGCAGGAAACTGCCCATGCCTGCTTCCCCCTCCCCGGGGAGGGCACCTGGCCTCAGCAGGAGGAACCACTCCTGCCCGCTGGCCCCGGGCTCCCTCCAGGGCCGAGTGCGGGGTCTCGTCCTGGCCACGAATGTGAGAGCTGCCCTGTGGGCCTGATCCTGCTGGGCCAGCCCCCTGAGCTTCAGTGTGTGCCCTTGGCACTGGGCGGGGGGAGGGGAGGTGCTAGACAAGCCCTCGTCTTCTGCAGCTTTCCCCTGAGCGCCCACAAGCTGGTCATAAGGAGGATGGGGGGTAGGGGCAGAGCAGCTGTGGAGGGGTCCTGGCAGGTCTTAGCCCTCTGGCCCAGGATCAGTCCTGGCAGCCTGGACCCCAGCCCTGGCAGCCTGGACCCCAGCCCTGGGCTAGTAGATCTCGTCCCATCCCCAGGGCTCTTGCTTGGTCTGCAGCCCCAGGGCCAGGCCATACACACACGAGCTGCTCTTTGCCGAGGCCTGGCACATGCTGGGTTTGCATGTCCAGCTATTGCAGGGCCTAGCCCTGTCACGGTGGCTTTGGGCTGGGGCTGCATGGTACCAGTGTGGGAGCCTGTAGGGCACAGCCTGGCTGCACAATGAAACATCAACCGTGCCAAGGCTTGGTGCAGGGGGAGCCTGGTGCTCGGTGGGGCAGGACATGAGTGCCCAAGGGCACTGGGCCTGCATGGAGCCGGCCACCTGGGCAAGGCCAGTTCAGCCTGGGTCGTGCTCCATGCAGCCAGCACAGCTGCACTGTGGAGAAGGGGGGATTCGATTCCCAGCTGCCCTTGGGCCCATGCAGGGAGTAGTAATGGGAGCCGCGTGGGCCTGGCAGCTGGTGCAGAATGAGCCCCTCAGGCGTGGGGGAGGGGCTGGCATTGCTCCTGCTGTCATCGAAGTCTGGCATCAAAGCGGCTCTGGCAGGGAGAGCCATGGCGGGGAAGCTCCCGCAGCTTCCACCTGTACCACCATGCAGCCAGACTGGGCCGGACTCCCGGCAGCAGCCAGAGACTCTGTCCCGTCCGGCGCCCTTCCTTCCCCTGGCTGCAGCGCGGCAGGGCTGGGCCGAAGCAGGGACCCCTCGGCGCCTGCACAGCCGTGGAAGGGAGACACTGGGCAGAGTGAAGGGCTGCAACGGTCCCGGAGTTGGGCAGGAGCAGGACGATTGACGCACTGGGCAGGGCAAGAGGTACCAGCTATAGTGCCAGGGGCAAAGCAGGCACTGCCAGGGCAGCAACATGCAGTCGGCCCTGTGCATTATGGGGCCTGGAGCAGTGATGGGGTGATGGGCTCGATTCCATAGCACAGCTCCCAGGGAGGGTGGCTGGGTGAGGACACAGCTGGAGGGGGTGGTTTGTCAGCCCCAGCAGAGCCCGGACCCCCTGCACAGGGCATTAGCGAGCTGGAGCTGTGAGCCGAGCTCTCCAGGGGCAGTAGCTGTTCAGCTGTGTGCTGAATCCCTGGGGGAAATGGCTCGCGGAGGCCTCCTCTGCCCCCGGGCACTGGAGCCCTCCTGGCTGCAGTGGACGGAGGCTCTGCCAGCTTAAATGGCTGCAGGAAGCTGAGGTGGAGCCAGCAGTCAACACCCATGCCCAGGGTGGGCAGCCTATGGCCACAGCAAACTGGCTGAGCGGGGTCTGGTCTGCTCCGTACCTCACTGGACCTCCAGCACTGGGTGCCTCGCTGGTACAGGAACCCAGGGAGTGGGTTGGTGTGTGTCTGTCCCCCTCCCACCCAAGCTGGTGCTGCCCTGGGCACTTCACTGCCCCACCACAGCCTGTCCTTGGGCGGGAGCGCTGACCTCCCAGGGGGCCAGGAGCAGCCACAGCCTCCTCAGCAGGGCTCAGGACTCCCTGCATCCCGGGGCTTAGCGCTTGCCCCTTAGGTGCTGGGCCGCTGGCAGGAGCCAATGACAGGCCAGGTCAGTGGATATCGCCGCCCAGCTCCTTGCCCCATGCTGGGCCTTCTCCAGCCACATCACCCTCCTGGGCTCTGGGGACAGGTGCCTGCAGCAAAGGGGCTGGCCTGACACTGGACAGCAGTGAGGATGGGGGCACGCCATTCTCTCCTAGCATGGGTGTTGCAGAGGTAGGGCAGAGGCATGGCCTTGGGAGGTCCCAGCTCCGGTCCTGCTCCAGCATGCTGCCAAGCGTGGCGTGACAGGGTGGCGCATGGCTCCCGCGGGCCCAATAACCACGTGCCACTTGAGTGTGGTCTATAAATAATTCAGCAGATTTTTATTACAAAAAATAATGACAATAATTAATAGAAAAATGCAACTGGCGCAAACTGCCAGCAGCCATGCCAGCAGGGACTTGCCTGGGCAGCGACCCTTTGCTTCAAATAGACAAATTATTACCCGCAGTCCTGCCTGGGCTTCGTGGGCAGCTGCTGATCAAACGGGCCGGAGGAGGCTGGCTCTCTGCTCCTGGGCACTGCCAGGCTGCCATGATGCCAGCGCAGCACCAAGACCAGACAGTGTTGGGATCACACACAGCAAGGCCTGGCCCGCAGCCCTGGAGGGCCCTAACTCAGCCCTCATATTCCTCTCTGCAGTGAAGGGGGCTGCATCCTGCCTGCCCCCGGGACCAGGCAGTCCTCTGATGCCCAGCGCGCCAACGAACCCTGTTGAGACCCAGCTCTAGTGGGGATTGCGGGAGGGGGGGACTGAGGTAGAAGCTGATTCAAAATATACTTCGTGGCTCGCGCCTGGCGGCACATGGGTCGAGTTTGCCAAGGCTCAGCCAGGCCAAAGGAAGGTGCTGAGTGATGTACCATGGACAGTGCCCATGGCCCCAGCCACGAATAAATACCCGAATAAATAGAGACCTGGCACACGCAAGTGTCCCCGCCAAACAGGTCCCTTCAGGAACGCCACAGCGGCTCCTATTGCAGATTCCCCTTCAAATGGCCGGACACAGAGCTCTGTTCCACGGAGCCCTGGCCTGGCAGGGGGAGCCCCAGGGGGTAGCCTGAGCCGGGGGCTCCAGCATCTGATTCTGTCTTTGGGACGGGCTCCAGCCCATTGGTCCCTGGTACCAGGGGAAGCTGCATCAGGTGCTGCCACTCCAGCCTTGTGCTAAACAGCTAATGCTGTGGGGGTTCCTTGCGGATGCGCCGATTCTTCAGGATCTCCAGGATCTGGGCCTTCTGCTTCAGCCACTGCTCTGTCGTCTGCTTCTGCTGCGTGGGTTTGAAGAAGGTGTATTTGAGCCGGGGGGCTTTTTGGTCGCTCACCACCAGTGCCTGCAGGGTGAGCGGCTCGTGGAGTGGCCCGCGGCCCGTGATGATCTCTGTGGCCTTGGTGGCACCGCTGTAGTGCAGTGTCACGCTGCCCGCCAGGCTGACGTCCAGCTCCGAGGGCACCAGGACATAGTTCCCGTTCAGGGCGTAGGTGCCGTCCTGCCTCCGCAGCGCCAGGTAGATGCCATCGTTGGCCGTGGCAGAGCTGCTGCTCTGGCGGATCAGGATGTGGGTGGCCCCAGCCGGTATAGTGACCACATCATTGTAACCATAGCTGAAAGGCAGAGAGATACAGGCATCAAGACGCTGGAGGGAAAGCAGAGGGAGGGACCTGGGGGCTGGCCCTGAGCAGAGCCCTGGAGATGTGGGCTCCAGCACCTGCTCCAGCACTAGGAGAGTTTGGCATAGCTCCCCCTCACGCCTGCGTCTCAAACCGCCCAGCCTTGTGCACCCCCACTGCTCCAGGAGGGGAGAGGACTGGGAGGCTGCAGGCTGGGATTGAGTAGCCCAGAGCCAGGGGGCTGAGGAGCCCAGAGCTGGGGGTGGGGAACCTGTCCCTGCTAGGGCTTGGCAGTTCTCGCTATTAGCGCCTCGTTACCATAAGCTGGTAACGACCTGGGCATGGGGGCCCTGAAGCTGCTGCTGTGACGATCACCCCCTGCCTGCTGTGTGCACACAGCCCCATGCCCAGGCCCTGCCCCCGGGTCAGCCTGCGAGGTGGGGTTGGGACTCACCGGGGCTTGGCAAAGGAGCCGTAGGTCTTGGAGCAGCGGGATCCATCTCCCCCGCACACCATGCACTTGTCAAACTTCTTCTTGGAGCCGATGACATGGTCGCAGCCGGCATGGATGCAGCGCCCCTGCACGCAGACCGAGGTGCTGTCGGGGGAGCAGGGCGTCCCATCCGCCACCTGGAGACGGGCACAGAGTCAGTGAGGCCTGGGCCACTCCTCTCCCACCACAGCTCGGCTCTACAGGCCTCTCCCCCCCAGAGGTGGCTGCATTGCAGGGTCTGGGGAGCCCTCACTCACCCTCGGTTCCAGCACGTAGTAGTAGCCCAGGGCCCTCGACTGGCACGTCAGCTTGCACTGGTCCTTCTCGGCCACGCCGCTGTAGCGGGGCACCCAGTCCATGGGCGCGGGGTAGCCCTTGAACAGGTCTGAGTGATGGTTGTAGGCGGCGCATTGCTGCTCCCGGAAGGTGAGGGCTGGAACGAGACACGGGGGGCGGGTGCTGCGTCACTGCGGGCCCCGTGCTGGGCCCTAGCTCCTGGGGAGCGACCCCCACCTGTCACCACAGCCTCCCCCCTCCCTGTGCTGGCTTCTGGGCGACGCTCTCAGGGCCTTCCACAGACTGCCCTGCCTGACCCTTTCCCTGCCCCAGGCCCGCCCCACCCCCCGTGTCCAGCTGGGGCCACGGACCCTTCCCAAGGGGTTCCCCCTTTGTCACCCCTGCAGCAGCTGCAGCTCTGGCTCAGGAAAGGGTATTAGTGCCAGTGCACAGCCAGGGGTGCAAGGGCCTCTCTCTTAGTTCTACTCAGCCTGCCCTCAAGAAGGGTCTGTGCTTGGAGCAGGAGGGACGCTGCTCTAGCTGGCCAGTGGCTCCTGGGTCCTTGGTGGGGGGAGGGGAAATGCTGGCCCCCGGTGACATGCTGCCCCCACTCACCCGTGCCATCTGGGCACTCCTGGGTGCTGCAGGAGCGGTACTGGGTGCGCTTGCCCTCACAGTATTTGCCGCCGTTGCGTGGGACAGGCTTGTTGCACTCGCGGGTGGAGAACTGCACTCCCCCGCCGCAGCTCCTCGAGCACTCGCCCCACGGGCCCCAGGGCCCCCAACCGCCGGGGGTGGGAGTCTGCAGGGAGAGACAAAGCAAGGTTAGAAACGGACAAGGGGGAGTCAGAGCCACATGACCACCAGGAGGCGCCCTGGACCCAGGCACCCAGTGCAGTTCTGCAGCTGGGAAGCATAGAGGGGGGTCTCCATCCCTCCCAGTCCCCAGCCACCCCCTCACCTGCCCCACTTCCTCCACACTCTGCCAGTCTCTGAGCCCCGCCCTCACCCCTCTCCTGGCTCCCCTGTGTCCTGTTCCGCCCCAGCAGAGGAAGGCAAGTGCTTTGCTCCCTGCCCTGCCTTGCAGGTGCCCAGAGCCCACAGGTAGCTGGACACTCACGTTGAAGGCCTTCATCTCCACTCTGCTGATGCAGCGCCCATTCATGCAGGCCTTGCCCTGTCCGCAGGCGGTGCCATCTGCCCAGGGGAAGTGCTTGGTCTGGCACATGAAGTGCCCATTGATCTTGCCTGTGCACCACAGGGAGGAGCAGGGTGGGTGCAGGTTGGGGCAGTGGCGGGAGTCCGGCCCAAAGGTCAGCTGACACTGCCGGTCCACGTCATAGTTGCTGCCCGGGAAGGGGGCTGGCAGGCGCAGGGGCTCACGAGGCTTGTCCAGGAGGCAGTGACCTGTGGAGAGGGAGTGGGTTGGCATGTGAGGGGCCTGGGCATCACAGAAACAGACAGGCTGGGGCAGAGCTGGCTCAGGGTGCGTGGCGTCAGGCCCCCCCCCCACTTGGCAAGGGGGCGGCTGCGACAGGAACACTATGCGGGGTGGGGGGATCATCTGCAGACCAGCATGGGCAGCAGAATCTGCCTGGGCAGAGATGTCCCCTCCTTGGGCCAGGGCAGGGACCCTGGTACCCAAGGGGCTGGCTCAGTTCCAGCCTGACTGGCAGGGGCTGGCCGAGGGCTGCTGGGCCCGGAGTGATTGGGATGGGTGACAGCCCTGTTCCTAATGCACAGCTGTTTGCCCCACAAACCATGATCCCTGCTGACATGGGCTGGCCAAGGGTCTGACAGGCGAGGGGGGCTAAACTGTAGACCCATAGGGGGAGAGCAGGGCTGGGACAGCAGGAGGCTGCAGGTCAGGATTCAGGGGCACTGGCAGAGCTGTTTTGGAGAAACTTGCCCAGTCCTTGCCCACCCTGTGCCTGGCTCTGGCCAGCCGTGTTGTGGCTCTGGGCTCCCAAGAGGGGTCCTTACCATGGCCGTTGTCCAAGAAATCTGTGATGAAGCGGGCGCTGCAGGGTGACCATAGCTGGTCAGGGTCCACATAGGACATCACTGGAGCCATCATGTGCCGGGTGCCGCTGGCGTGGGAGTTCAGATCCTCACAGGCCTTGGCGTTGTCATGGAGCATGTTGAACACGTGGCCTGCAGGGGGGAGATGAGTTGGAGTCAATGTGTGGCATAGGGACCCGGTCTGTGGGGGCCGCCACGGGGAGGGCATGAAAGGGGGGCCCTGGGCTGGTGGGGGGGCATGGGCAGCGGGGGCTCTGTGGGGGGAATCAAGCAGCTGAGCCTGGTGATACTGGGACTCTGATCCCATGTGCTGTGCAGGGGAGGGGGAGATGGAGCGGAGAGGTCGGAGTGCAGTGGAGGGAGATGGGGGGTGGGAGTGGAGATGGAGTAGCTGAGCCTGGCCATGCTGGACTCTGATTCTGGGCCTGGCAGGCCTCTTGGCTCTTGCTGCCTCGTGATGCCCAGCCCTGCCCTGCCCCTGGCCGGCAGCACTTACCGAGTTCGTGGGCAGCTGTGAAGGCCGATTGCAGCCCGTCATCCTCCACGATGGAGCAGCTGCGGGTGGGGTCGCAGACGGTGCCCACGTCTGCCATGCCCAGCGTGTCGCAGGTGGAGATGCCGCACAGGTTCTGCGGGAGAAAGAAGACGTTGGGGCATGTGGGGCGCTGCGACGGGAGGCCTGCTGTGCGGTCCCAGCCCTTGGGCATGAGGCACACTGCTCTCTCATGCCAGTGGGGCCAGCCCCACCTCCCCCAGCTGTGAGCCAATTTGGGGGTATTCAGGGCTATTGCTGGACTGGCCAAGCAGCCCCTCCATGGGCCCCCTTCCCCAGCAGGGGCCTGTCCCCCACATGAGCCTCTCACTGGACATTGCTGATGTGATTTGGGTCCCCCAGAGCCCCCATGGCTGGAAGAGGCACTGCACTGGGGGGGCCGCACTGGGGAGAGGCTGTCCCGGGGTGGGGGGGAAGGGACTGTCCCGGGGGGCACTGTACCTGCCGGGTAAAGAAGATGGCTGTGTCGAAATGCTCCGAATCCGCGTCGTCCGGCTTGTTGAGCCCCTTTTGCCACTGGCAGAAGTTGCGCAGCATCTGGGCTGCGTTGGCCGTGACCTGCAGCCCGTCCTCACCGGGCCCCAGCACCACCAGCCGTGTGACCACCAGCGTCACCGGGTTCTGCAGGCTCGGGTGGCGGAAGAACTTGGCGGCAGCAGCCATGACGGTCAGCAGGTAGCGTCTGAGCCCGGCGCCGTGGAACTGGGCCATGGGCTCGTCCGCCACCACCAGTGTCTCCACGTAGCGCGGCACCGAGGCGAACCGCTGTGGGGAGGGAGATGGTCAGAGATGGGGTGGGGGCACCCAGGCAGCCTGCCTCGTGGCAGGTTTTTCAGTGCCATATGCAGGTCCTTGGCCTTTGCCCAGGGCTGTTCCCAGGATCCAGGCTCTGCCCCAGGGCTGGACCTGGTTCTGTGGCAGGTGCTGTGAGAGGGGCTCGGGGGGCTAGGCCCAGTCACTGCCTCAGCCTGGGGGGCAGAGGGCTCAGACAGAGTGTGCTCAGCCCCATTTTATAAAGGGAGAAACTGAGGCACGGAACAGAAAAGGGTCATAATGTCTGGGAATAGCACCCAATCCCCCCACCTTCCCCCTGCTCTATCCACTACACCCCACTTCTCTCCCAGAGCTGGGAACAGCCCAGGCATCCTGACTCCAGCCCCTACTCCACCCAGGCTCTTCAGTCAGCCCCAACCAGAGACTAAACGTGATCTCTGAGCTCTGGCCCAGGGGGCCTCTGCAGTTTTCAGCTCCTCTAGTGCCAGGTGATGGGCCAGGGGCAGCTGGGAGCCTGTGCCAACCCGCCTGCCCCTGGGGCAGCTCCAGCAGTGGGGGTGGGGGTGGGGAACAGCTGTTTCCATGGCAGCGAGTCACTCTCCCAGCTGGATTGGGAGGCAAATGGCCAAGGTAGAAACAAAGAAAGAGGGTTGGAGGAGAGGTGGCTGGCTCAGGGAGGGGACAGGGCTTCCCACAACAGCCTGGCCCTGCTACAGGGATGGCAAATAGCCAGGATCCCCCTTCCCCCACCACTAGGAACAGGAAACTAGCTGGGAATCTTACAGGTGCCAACCCTCTAGAATTGTCCTGGAGTCTCCAGGAATTAAAGATCATTCATTTGAGATGATGTCATGTGATGAAACCTCCAGGAATATGTCCAACCAAAGCTGGCAACCCTAGCCAGGGTCCCCCTGCCAGCCTGGGATGGGAAACTAGCCAGGATCCCCCACGCCCAGGAAGGGACGGGAAGCTAGCCAGGATCCCCCACCCCCGGGAAGGGACGGGAAGCTAGCCAGGATCCCCCCTCTCCCCCAGGCAGAAACGGGAAGCTAGCTGGAATCCCCCCTCCTCCCGGGCAAGGCCGAGAAGCTAGCCGGGATCTCCCCAGCCACCCGGCAAGGACGGGAAGCTAGCTGGGATCCTCCCCCTGACAAGAAGCTAGCCGGGATCCCCACCCCCACCCCCCAGCCAAGGCTGAGAAACTAGTTGGGACTTCCCCCTGCCGAGAAGCTAGCCGGGATCCCCCCGACTCCCCAGGCAAGGCTGAGAAGCTAGCTGGGATCCCCCCCTGCCGAGAAGCTAGCCGGGATCCCCCCGACCCCCCAGGCAAGGCTGAGAAGTTGCCTGGGATTCCCCCCTGCCGAGAAGCTAGCTGGGATCCCCCCGACCCCCCAGGCAAGGCTGAGAAGTTGGCTGGGATTCTCCCCTGCCAAGAAGCTAGCTGGGATCCTCCCCACCCCCCAGGCAAGCCTGATAAGCTAGCTGGGATTGCCACATTCCAGGATTCCCCCTGCAGCAGGAACAGGACTAGGTCACCAGGCCAAAAGCAGCAGGCACGGGAGGAACTCTCGTCTGGGGCACATGGCCAGGGGAGGCGGGCCAGCCCTGCCTGCCAGTAAGGACCCTGCCCCGCCCCGGTGGATGATGCCAGCAGCCGCCCCTACCTTTGCTCTCCTCGAGGACGCTGCTGCGGCATGGGGCTCCCTTCCGCTGGCTGGAGCCGTGCCCAGAGCCTGGGCGCCCACACTACACATGGTGCTATTGGCTTTCTCGGGTATCTTCTTCCTGAGCACGTGGGCACCGGCTCCATCTGCGGCATTGGGTGCCCCCCCTTGCAGGGGCTGCACGTGGTACTCCGCGCCGTGGTACTGCAGCACCCCCAGCAGCGACACCCCGTCATAGTTCACTGCCGCGACGGAGTCCGGGTCGGAGTTCACCGTGCCGGTGTAGTAGCTCCCCGGCTCGGTTGACCCATCAACCGCGGCTGGCTGCCCGCTCCTGCCCAGATACTGCACGGTCAGCCCCTCCGCCAGGAAGCTGGGGTCCCTTTCCAGGTCCAGGACCAGGTCTTCCCCCAAGGCGCGGATGCGGTAGAGAAGCTGCTGGCTGGGGCTGCCGCCCAGCCCCTCCCCAGACACGCCTGCCTTGGCTTCGCCCACCAGGCGCTCCGGAAACACGATTTCCTCCCTGTAGCCACCAGCACCGGCTCGCTCCCCCGACGCCAGCATGAGGTGGCAGCAGGCAGCGATGAGGAGTGTCAACATCGCACAGAGCGGGCTTCCCATGGGGGCACAAGGGTAGATGAGGAACAAAATACGATCCCAAAAGCTCTGTGATGTTACACTGCCGTGGGGAGGCCCTGGGCCTTTCCCTTAACTAGCAACACCAGCTGTAATTAACGACAAGGACCCGGGACTCAGGCTCTGGAGAGCCGCTCCGTCAACTGCTCTCAGCAGCACCTAGCACAGGGCAGCACCTAACAGCAGCTCCTAGACGAGCCACCCATTGGCAAGCGGGCTGTGCGCTCGGGGAGGTTCACGGCAGATGCTGACCCGGAGCCAGAGGAGGCGCACACGGCCTGGCTGGCTCTTCAAATAGTTTATAAAACGTCTTCTCAGCTCTTTTGTTTCAAGTCCCAGACCTTCCCCGGAATATTCCTTTGGCAAACTGCAGGGCGGGCCAGATGCTGGGTGACTTCGCAGAGTCCCAGCAGGACGGGGCTGGCTCTACTTTTCAAATCTTGTTTGAGAAAAAAAATAGAGAGGGTTTTTCTTCTCCTTTTTGCAAAGAAATAGCAGGAAAAGTGCCCACTGGGAAGAGATCAAGTTATTCCCTCTAGAAACTGGCTCCCAGTTCACAGCCCTCTCTGCCAATCCCTGCAAGTTTGAGATTAGACTTTCTTTCTTTCTTTCTCTCGTTCTCTCTTTCTTTCTCTCTCTCTCTCTCTGTGCCGAGTTTCTCTGGCTGCTCATCTGCGCGCTAGCCCCTTTTAACAGCTGTCTCCCAAGAGCGGCTCAGCCCCCATTGGCTGTCACATCCCGTAAAGCTGAGTACACGTTTTTGCAATCTCTTCTGTTGCTTGACGCAATTGTCCCTGTCAGAGCTTTAGTCTTTTATTTTTGTTGTTGTTGTTTTTTTTAATATTAAAAATAAAGGAAATTGGGAGGGGGGTTGGAGGTGGGAACAGAAACAGCTGGCGGCCGGCCCAGTCTTCCGGCATGAAGTTGGCACTTTGCCCCGTTTTTTCTACAATTTGTAGCTTTGTTTGAGGAGTATTTCTCCTCTTTGTCTCTCTCACCCACTCCATGAGAAGAGAGGCTGGATACTGCGGTGATGGGTGCCCTGCCCAGGACATGCAGCCAGTTGGCTCCAGATTCCGTGGGCTCAGATCCTCCTAGAGACAAATCCATGTGGCCCTGCCAGCCCCAGACATTCAGAAATCATGAGTCAGGCCACAGAAAATCATGACACTGCAAAAAATAATATCCTAACTGTTGGGTCCTTTCCTCTGCCTCCTGCTTCATGCCCGTGGGCCTCTCTGCAGCCAGAAGAGCTGGAAAGTGACTCTTACTTTAATCCCAAACCATGTGACTCCTGGAGCTGAGGCTTTAAGAAAAACACCAAGTATCGCCAAGTCCCGCTGAGACCAGGAGCGTTGTTGACCCCGATTTCCTGTGCTCCCAGCACTCCTGTTGACTCCACTGTGTCAGGACAGGGAGGATCGTCTGGGAAAGCCAAACTCCCTGTCTGACCTGGGCCAATCCCTGCCCCCTTTTGCCACAGCTTTCTCCTCTGTACAGGCCGGCACCTGGTACGGAGCAGGGCTTTTCCTCCAGAGATCTTAAAGCCCTTCCTGAAGGTGAGGCAGTGTCACCACCCTCATTGGAGACGTGGGGAGACCGAGGCATGGAGATGGGCAATGACCTACACAAGGGCACAGAGGAACTCAGTGTCAAGACTTGGAATATAACCCAGGAGTCCTGGTTCCCAGGCCGGGCCTCCATCCCAGCAGCTGGGGACTGAGTACATGAGTGCGTGCAGAGCTCTGAGCTGGAGCTGGGCACAGCAGAGTGGTGTGAGTGGGAGGCTGGCTGTGCTAGGAATACAGGAAGGGGCCATCAGAGCTGGCTTGGGCAGGGGCAGATCGGGCGCCTGCTTTTTGCCATCGCTGCCCCATGGGAAACCAACACATATAGAGGGAATTTGGGGTAAAGCCTCATGGAATCAGGCTGGGTGAGGACAGGCCCTCTGAGGGCAGTGAGAATAGGGAGGGGAGAGGGCTGCCAGCCCCCTGAGGGAGATGGCCTGGCAGCCTGGGCTCCCCCGAGAGCAGGGGCTTCCCCGTTTCATCCCCCCAAGCCTGTCCCAGACACTCCACATGCGCTCGTGTCCTTGGGGCTGAAGCTGGCACGTCTGTGACCTCTTCCGTCCCAGGGTGCTGCAGTGGGGCCGGACACCCCTCTGCCAAAGCCTGGCAGGTCAGAGAGGGGCCTGTCCCCTGCGGGCACTGTGCCCAGGGGGAGTCTGGGCCAGCCGAGCTCAGCCCGGGCTGGGGGCGAATCCCCTCCGTGACAGAGGAGATTTGGGCTGGCGCAGGCCTTGGCAGCTGGACCCTACAATTACAGCCCAGAAGCCTCTCCCTGCTGGCCTCCCTTCCCTGCCCCCGCTCTTTCCCCCTTTACCCCCATCCCGCGCCAAGGCTCTGGGATCATGCGGTTGTGGGCGAAGGGCGGGGAGGGCTGCTGGCGCCGAGCTGCAAACGCAGGCCGAGCCGCGCGGTGTCTTGCTTGGCCTTTTGCAGCCTTTGCTTTTTCATTGGCGCCCCCCCACCCCCACAACTTCTCCCTCCTTTCTCCCTCCTGCTCTTGGCTTTTCATTTTCCCTTTGATCTTCCCCAGCAGCCCCACCATCGAGGGCCTTCCTTCTGCCTTCGTTCCCTTGCGCCCCTTCCCCTTCCCCTCCCCCTCACATCTGCTTTCCCTGCACTGCGGCGCTACACAGTCTGAAGCTCGCCTCCTCCAGCCCTCTCCTCCCCTGGCCTGGCGGCGTACTCAGCCCAGAAGACAAAAGGCAGACACGGCTCCAGCCCTCGTCCCTCCCAGCCACGCTGCACCAGCGCCTCCCAGCTGCTCTGGCCAGCGTGTTAGCCGCATGCCTTACCCTTGCATTTCTAGGAAAGGCCAGTTGCACCCTCTTGGATCCTCTGGCCCATGCCTGCCCCTCCCTGAGGTGCCTCAGTTTCCCACCCTGCAGGTTGAAATTCCAGTGGACAAATGTCCCTTTAACTCACCTCTCTGCTCCACTGCACCCCACAGGTTGTTGTCTGAGCTCAGGGGCACCCCAGCCTTCAGGAGTGCATTCAAATGGGTTGGATACCTCCATTGCCACTTTTCCCCACTGCCTCCCCTGCTGCTGTGTCCCCAGTCTGGGTCCCCCAGTCACACGGCCACCACCACCTCGCCCAGCTATCAGCATCCACAGCTCTCGGGTTGGCTGGGTAGAGGCCGCTCCTCACGCTGCCCTGGGCCAGGCTGCCCTGTCCTGAGGCACCACTGCCAACCCAGTGCTTAGTAATTGCTCTGGGTAGTGCTGGGGAACCTCACTGCTGGCTGGTGTCTTTTCTGTTTCGTCTTTCCTGTCCCCACACAGCATCCCCTTACCCGGCTGTGTCTACACTTAAACCACTGCATCTCTGCAGCCTCACCATCAACCTAGCTACTGCCTCTCAGAACCCCTCCCATGTGTTTTAGGTGTAGACATGCCCTGCGACAGCCCCCCAGACCGGTTTAGCAGAGTGTGTCTACACTTAAAACGCTACAGTGCTGCAGTGTAGACGCTACCTATGCCAACGGGAGCGGTTCTCCCATCGGTGTAGGTAATCCACCTCCCTGAGAGATGGTAGCTAGGTTGAGGACCTATGCTGTCTACACGGGGGCCTTGGTCAGTATAGTTATATCTCTCAGGGGTGTGGATTTTTCACACCCCTAGATATACTGACGTAAATTTCTAGCATAGACCAGACCTCAGTGAATTTGTTTTTAGGGGTCAAAGACTACTCAGTTTCACTTTTAAACACTCAACCCCCCATCCAATCCCTTAGAGACAAGCCACCCCATCTCCCTCTCACTTGGCTCACTAGCCCACACTTAGCAGGAAGACCAGGTCAGGGTGACCTCTCAGTCAGGACATAGTAAGAACCATTCTGCTACCCTTTAGTTGTACGATAGGGATAGCAACATTTAATTTCCCCGTATCCACGGCTTCAGTGAATTTGAACCCAAAACAGCCAGCACTGAGCACCGTGACAAAGGAGGTGGGCCTATGCAAATAACGCTGGCTCAGGAGGACTTTTCCTCCGGTTCATCAATAGATGGCATGAGAGAGCTCATTAAGGCCTTGGCTTACGGGTATTGCTCTGTGAGTATGTCTACAGCGCAGTGGAAAACCCAAGGCTGGCCAGCTTGAGGGGCTTGGGCTAAGGGATTATTTCATTGCAGATATTCATAGCATCCCAGAGCCCATGCTTCACACTGAGCCAGATCATCTACACTGCAATTAAACAGCCCCTTAGCCCAAGCCCCACGAGCCAGAGCGAGCTGGTACGGGCCTGTCGCAGGCGTCTAACTGCAGTGTAGACATACCTCGAGAGCTCCCCTTCCGGGTCAGACCTTCACTTCGCAGGGGTGGGATCCTTGATTCACCCACTCTCAGCCCTGGCCCTGGGCTCCAGCCCCCCATGGTTACCCTGCAGGTCTGATGGGGTCCGGCCCCTGTTGGGAGCTCTGCCCAGAGTGACCCCACCCAGACTTCTGGACCCAAAGCAGTGCAGGATCTGAACCATGGCAACCCATCCTAGCACAAGAGAGGGGACTGAAACAACAGTCCGTCGGCATGTGCCTCACCTAAAGCTCAGGCAGGCCTGACTTACCACCAGCTGAGCTGCTCTCCAATGGCCTGTGCCTCAGTGTCCCCAGTAACTGTCCGACTGCTCAAGAGAATGTCTGTGTCTTCAGACCCATTTGAAGTGTCTGACTCCCGCTCCCTCTGCCCCCGGGGAAACTTGTCTGGCAGGTCCAGGAGGGGCAAGTGGGGAATCAAATGAACGTCTTTCTCTCCAGTTTCCCTACGTATTGGCCAGGAGATGTGTCAGCCCCTGCCCAGGTGCTCATGGAACATGCAGCAAGGACCCCACTGAGCCAGCGATGGCGGAGCATTACAGGCAGCTCCAAAGCCATCACAGCTGCACAGGGAGCGAATTGTGTGTGTTGTCACTGTTTGTACGGGATTGTGTGTGTGTTTGCATGGGGAATGAATATATAGGGAAGGGTTGTGTGTGTGTGGATAAGAGTTATGTGTGTGTGTGTGTGCGCAGGGGTAGGAGTTGTGTGTGGGGAAGGGTTTGTGTGTCTGTGATGGCTGGAATTGTGTGTGGTGGTTGTGTGTGGAGGGAAGTGTGTGTGCATGTGGGTGGGTAGGAGTCATGGGGGGTTGTGTGTATGTGTGCAGGGAAGGGTTTGTGCATGTGAGTGTGTGTGGAAGGGTTTGTGTGTGTGTGTGTGTGATGCCCCTAGTGGTTCCCCAGAGAGAGGATCCTGGCCTTTCCTCTTGTTCTCGCCCTCTGCGAGTGGCTGTGGGTTAGTGCCTGAAGTTCAGGGTTCTAGTCCCAGAGGTTGAGGGTGTTTTGTGACAATAGCTGCCTGGCCCCTGGCCCCATGGCAAGGCTGGCAGCATGGATCGTAGCTCTGCTCTGGTGCCGGGGGGACCCCTTAAGTATGTCTACAGGGCAATCAGACACACATACCACCCTGTGCCAGCTGACTCAGGCTCAGGGTCTGTTTAATTCCGGTGTAGCCGTTTGGGCTGGGTTCTAGGACCCCACGAGGGGGGGTGGGTCCCAAATGTCTGCACTGTAATTAAACAGCCCTGTAGCCTGAGTCCCTTAGCCTGAGTCAGTTGGCCCGGGCTGGTGCAGGGGTCTGACTGCAGGGCACATGGACTCTAGAAGCCGGAGCTGGGTGCTGTGTCAGGAAGGCCCAGTTCCGCTCCCAGCGAGGCCAGCTGATTGCTGGTGGCCGGCCGCCAGGCATTGCTTCCACCACTCCTGCCATTGTTGCCGTTTTCTCCATGAAAGGGAGGACGGGAAAGCATGACTCAGTCATGGGAGCGGACGGGCCCAGCACCTGAGCCCTGACCCACGCCAGTGAGTCCAGCTTTGTGGGAGGAGGTCAGGACCAGCAGTTCGTTTTACTAATGGGAAAAACAGTCTGCCCAGCTGTCATCAAATCCTTGGCTGGATCACCCACGTTCCAGGGAACAGGTCAGTCCTTCCCCAGGGGTAGCAGTGCAGAGCAGAGGGTCCAATCATACACCGAGTGCATCAAATATTCCAGACAATTTTCCTATTTGCCATGCTGCAAGGCCATGGTAATAGAACCCAGGAGTCCTGACACCCAGCCTCCCTGCTCTAACCATTAGACCACACTACCCTCCCAAACCCAAGAATAGGACCCTGGATCCTGACTGCAAGCACTAACAGCTGTCCAGCTTCCCCTCTTGGCAGCAGGAGGTGTGAGGTGGACAGACCCGCTGACCTCGTCCCTCCATGTGTAGAAGGAAGCGTTTTTCCTTCCAGTAGCTCCAGAGCCCTGACCCCATTGCTACTTGCTGCCTTGCAGGAGCTGAGCCTGCTGATGGGCCTGTCTGTCTGTCTGTCTATCTATCCCCATGCACCCCATCTATCTATCTATCTATCTATCTATCTATCTATCTATCTATCTATCTATCTATCTCCATAACCTGCATCTAGCCATGCATCCCTGGCACCACACCCCCTTTACTGTAGAGTCAGGCATGACACTCCTGCTTCCCCAGCACTAATTGCAGTGGATCTGGAGGCTTTGCAGTCTGGGCCTGCCCTGGGATCTGCATTTTGCCGATAGGCCCTGTCTCTCTAGGGCAGGTTGAACAGAGTCCTTGCTCTGCCCTCAGGACAGGCCGGTGCAGTGCCATTGAAAGGCTGAATGGTGGGAGATAACTGTGTGGCCACTTCCAGGCCCTGTCAGCATGCCCGAGTCCCAGCGAGGCAGAGCAGAGCAGGCCACAGTAGCGTAGCTAGGGGAGGTGCAGGGGAAGCAGCTGCTTCCCCTCAGCACATTTTCCAAAAGTGGTGCCTTAGTTAGGGGTTACCATGGTGCCAGTGGGTGGGGCCCATGCTCAGCTCTGAAGCTTGGCCTGTCGGGCCAGCACTGGGCTCCTGCAGGCAAGGAAGGGTGGCACGGCCAGAGGAGCCATGGGGGGGCGCGGGGGCAGCACAGTGTGACCAGAGGAGCCATCGGGGGGGGCGGCACGGCTGGAGGAGCAAGGGGGGTGCAGCATGGCAGCCCGCAGCATGGCCAGAGGAGCCATGTTGGAGGGGAGTGGCGCGGCCAGAGGAGCCATGGTGGGTGCTGCGGGGGTGGTATGGCATGGCCGAAGGAGCCATTGGGGGCGGCCATGGGGGCTGCACGGCATGGCTAGAAGAGCCATGGGGGGGCATGGCATGGCTGGAGGGGGTGTGGCCAGAGGAGGAGCCAAGGGGGGCACCTTTTTAATGTTTGCTCCCCCTGCTCTTAGAACCTGGCTACGCCACTGTGCAGGGGTCCAGGGCAGGCCAGCTCCACGCCCAGCTGCTGGTCATCCAGCCCATGGTGCATTGGGCCTGGCTGGTGCAGAGACCCCTCCACAGACCGTGGGCCATGGGAATGCTGCTGTGATGGCACCCAGCACCTGCTGGGCTGGGGCACTGGTGCCAGGTGCTTTCAATGACCAGGCCCCTGGCTGGGGATCAACCCTAACCCTAGACAAATTAGAGGATTGGGCCAAAATAAATCTGATGAGGTTCAACAAGGACAAGTGCAGATTCCCATGCACTGCTACCCACTAGGGACCGAATGGCTGGGCAGCAGTTCTGCAGAAAAGGACCTAGGGGTTACAGTGGACGAGAAGCTGGATATGAGTCAACAGTGTGCCATTGTTGCCAAGAAGGCTAATGGCATTTTGGGCTGTATAAGTCAGGGCATTGCCAGCAAATCAAGGGACATGATCATTCCCTCTATTCGGCATTAGTGAGGCCTCATCTGGAGTACTGTGTCCAGTTTTGGGCCCCACACTACAAGAAGGATGTGGAAAAATTGGTGAGTCTAGCGGATGGTAACAAAAATGATTAGGGGGCTGGAGCACATGACTTATGAGGAGAGGCTGAGGGAACTGGGATTGTTTTAGTCCGCAGAAGAGAAGAATGAGGGGGGATTTGATAGCTGCTTTCAACTACCTGAAAGGGGGTCCCAAAGAGGATGGATCTAGACTGTTCTCAGTGGTAGCAGATGACAGAACAAGGAGCAATGGTCTCAAGTTGCAGTGGGGCAGGTTTAGGTTGGATATTAGGAAAAACTTTTTCACTAGGAGGGTGGTGAAGCACTGGAATGGGTTACCTAGGGAGGTGGTGGAATCTCCATCCTTAGAGGTTTTTAAGGTCAGGCTTGACCAAGCCCTGGGATGATTTAGTTGGGAATTGGTCCTGCTTTGAGCAGGGGGTTGGACTAGAACCTCCTGAGGTCCCTTCCAACCCTGAGATTCTATGATTCTATGCGCCGGCCGGGCTCCCTCCTCTCCCAGGGCTCACATTGGTCAGGCTCCCGAATGGCCACCAGGGCAGATCGAGGGCAGCACAGGTGAGCAGAAGACGGTCAGGAGAGGAGGGTGAGGCTGATGTCACCCTGGTCAGCGCAGGGGAAGGGAGCACTGATTCGCTCTGCTTCCAGGGTGTGTGATCAGCCACCATAGGGTGACCCCAAACTGGCTCCCTCCCCATCTAGCTGGGACCCGAATTCAGCTCTAGGCATTTCGGCCTCCATCTCAGCTCTCCAGCTGGCTCCTCTGCCTGGCTGCTTCTGGCCTGGCCTGGCCTGCAGGGTGGTGCCTCCCTGTAGGGGCAGCTGGAGGGAAGGGATCCTTGCTGGGGGAGGTGCTGGGTATAGGGTGGCTGCGTGTCCCCAGGCCTCGCTCCATCCAGCTACCGCCTGCTTATTTAATTATTGCCAGCAATGCCTTGTGCTGGCCAAGAACAATAGATCCGGCCTCAGTGGCGCTGCAGCCCATGATATATTAGCCAGGGCAGCCAAGCATGCACTGGGCCACGGAAATCCCATAAATCCTTCTTCCGCCCAGGGGAGGGGACAGTGCAGAATGGAGACTGATGCTGTGGGGGGTCCTGCGTGCTGTTGGCATGGGACGGCGACCAAGGGAAACACAGACCCTGCAGGCTGTGGGGGAGGGAACTTTCCTTTCTACTTCTGGTGAATGCTCCTGGGACAAGCCAGGTGGGCAGCGTTTGCCGGGGCTGGGTGCAGGGGTGGGGTGTGCTACCCAGAGGCTGCAGGGAGGTGAGGACTGGAGGCAGGCCTCTGCCTGCCAGGAGTGAAGCCCTAAGACCCGGTACCTCCCAGTGCCACAGATCCCGTCTGGATGGGACTGGCACCATGCCCATCCCAGCACAGCCTGCTCCCAGCCTAGCTTAGAGGAGCCGGTCCTGTGCCCATTCTTGTTCCAGAGTCCTGGCCGGGATCCGCCTGGGACAAAGGGAAGCTAAAGTTCAGCTCCCAGACCCAAATCTGGGCCCCTGAAGAGCCAGCTGGTTCCCAGGGCTCTGAGCGCCCACAGCTCCCCTTGGGTCCCTGGAAACTGAGGTTCAGTGCCCCTGGAAACCAGCAGTTTACTGAGGTGTTTAAATGCAGGTGGAGGAGCCACCGAGGCCCCCCTGACTCTGTGTGCTCTGCCCAGAATCGTAGGGCCAGGACTAGTGATCAGCGCTGATGGGTTAGAACATGGGCTGGGCCTAACAGCGCGTCCCAGTGTGTCTGTCCTGACTAGAAGGGCCTGGGAACAGCCAACAGGTGCAACATTGTTGGTACTAATGTTCTAGTCTGCAGCTAATTGTTGACTGTATTTCAGTTTGACGCGGGGTCTAGTTTTTCCCCCTCCCCCCCGAGTGACTGACTTAGGCTGTTTAGGGTACTAGCCCCTGGCCCCGGGAGACTCCCTGCTGCATCTTACAACAGCCAGTTGTTGCTAATGGGGTCCAAGGAGATGCTTGTTGCTTCCACAGACCCTGCTCCCCCCAGCTGCGGGGCCCTGGAAGCCCCATCCGCCATCTGGGCTCAGTGGGCTGGGCTCTCTCAGGAAACAGGCTCTGCTCTCAGATGTCTCCTGTGAAGGGCAGGAAGCTGAGAGCTCGGGGGAGGTGGGGACAAGGACTGGCCCTCCCATTTGCCAGCCCCACCTGTCCTTCAGCCAGGCTAGAGCCCTGCGGACAGGTAGAAGGGCTGAGCCCCATGGCTATGCTCCCCGTGGTGATGGTCAGCTCAGCACTTGCCTTGCCAGGAGATCTAGGCTCTATTCCTGGCTCTGCCCTGAGCTGCTGGGTGACCTAGGGTAGGTCCCTTCCCCTCTCTGCCTCCATTTCCCCTCCTGCCCATGGTCCATTAGACCGAGAGCTCTTTGGGGCAGGAAGGTCTCTCATTCTGTGTCTGGGCATCACCCGGCACCCCAGAGCTGGGCCCGCGCCTGCGTAGTGCCCGGCACAATGGGGGTCTGATCTCGGTTGGGGTCTGCACAGCAATGGGGCCCTGAGCTGGATACAGCCCCCGTCTTGTAAATGTGACTCACATTGTTGAGTCCCAGACGTGTGACCTTGCCTTTGGCTGAGTTAATAAGCATGTTGTTCTAATGTTCACCCAGCTTACCAAGTGCTCCAGGTCCCCAGGTCTAGTCCTCGGCATTCTTCACCACTCCACCAGTCTGGGTCATCTGCACAAGTTACCAGCAATGATTTTATTTCCTTCCAAATCAGCGCTCAGGCTATCGAGGAGCATTGGGCTGGAACAGAGCCCCGGGGAACCCAACCGGAAACCGCCCTCTGCGGGGCCAGGATCCCCCATTTACAGTTATCGATTGAGAAGCTCTAGCACTTAGCCAGGTTTTAGTGCATTTAATCAGGGTTATGCTGATTTTGTACAGTGTTAACTTTTTAATGATAATGTCACGTGGAATTGTGTCAAATGCCTGACAACTTTCTTCCAGCACGGTTACCGGTCACCCAAACTTGTCATCCCAGCAAACAAAGCTGTCCCTTTTATTTAAAGAGACCTATCTCCCATAAACCCAAGCTGAAAATTAATTACAGGGCCGCCCAGAGGAGGGGGGGACAAGTGGGGCAATTTGCCCCAGGCCCCGGGCCCTGCAGGGGCCCCGCGAGCCCTGGCCTGGAAGCAGTCCGTGTCTTTGGTGGCATTTCAGCAGCGGAGGCTCTTCAGTGCTACTGAAGATGTGGAGAGACTGAAGGGCCCACCACCGCCAAAATGCCCTGCGAGCCCTGGCCCAGGTCTTCAGCCACTCCAGGTCTTCAGCAGCATTTCGGCAGCGGGAGGCCCTTCAGTGCTGCCAAAGACCTGGACAGCTGCTGGGTGAGTACAAGCACTGCCACTCCCCTGCTTTGCCCCAGGCCCCCTGAATCCTCTGGGTGGCCCTGATTAATTATGCTGCTGTCCTTTACCTATGTGCAAGGAAGGATGGCCCAGTGGTTAGGGTGATAGCCTGCAACTTCGGGGAGCCAGGTTCAGTCCGCTCCCTCTGTTGCTTAACTTCTGAGGGCTCCAGTTTCTCCTCATATAGTGGGGCTCAGAACCCTGCCCTGCCTTACAGGCGCTGTAAGGAGAAATAGCACCAATGACTGTGAAGCACTTTGAGCATTACCCATGAGAAGCGCCGTATCATAGCTAGGGACCCTCTTATCCACATTGCAGGTACATGGCAGCACTGGCCACCGACAGTCTCCCAGCGTTGTACCTAAGTGGGCAAGCACATTATACCATTTGTGAAACGATCTCACAGAGGAACACACTGGAACCAGCCCGGCTCTAACCTTTGGCCCACGGCTAGAACCTGGGAGGCCGAACTCCCACTCTCCTAGACACTAGCTACGCAGCCGGACACTGGACACCAGACCTAGGGAATTGTTGCAAGGCAATTGGATTATTATGATTGCCTTAAAATGTGACCTATAAGCCAGGCTGGGGACCCCATGCAGCACAGCTGATGCCCCTCAATGCCCTCTCGCAGCCCCCCACCCGTCTGGTCCAGACAGGGGCCATGCACAGCTCCTCCGACCCGCCTCGCTCCTAGCACACAGCAGTGGGTCTCTCTGGAGCAGAGCAGCATTGGGCAATGGGCCAGGCTGGGCGCTGGGCTCCAGGTCACCGAGTGGCCAGGTGGGGCTTGGCAGAATCACTCGCACATCATTGCACAGTGAGCAGAGCTGGGCATGAAGGCTGGTCCGCAGGGGACACCAGCCCTGTGCTCCCCGCCTCAGGATGCATGAGCAGGTTCCTTCCCTCCTGCTCCCTTCCCATCACTCGCTGTGTCACAGCCTAAGTGAATCACTGCCAGTCCCAGGCTGTGGGGCATCCTCTCCCAGCCCTGCCCAGGGGCCATGAGCAGTTCCCCTTCCTGGCCCCCGCCCCACCCCGCCGGCCCAGGGACAAACTGAGCACTGGAGGGAGGAAGCCCCGGAGTGGAGCTGGAAGCTGTGAATTTCCTGCTAGTGAGCTGGCTTCCTCATCCTCTCCCATAACCGGGCCTGAGCTGCCTCTGACCCTGGGGAGTTGTCAGCAGGGCAGACGCCCGACGGAAAGGGATAATCCCCCCATTCCCTCCTTACCCCCCACCCTCAGCTCTCCTGCTCCCCCCTCCCTGCTCCCCACCCTTTCTGCCCCCACCCTTCACCCCTCCTACTCCCCACCACTCTGCTCACCACCCCCTCCCTGCCCCCCACTCCCTGCTTCCCATCTCTCCTACTCCCCATCACTTAGCCCTCCTGCTCCTCACTCTCCTCCACCTCTCCCTGCTTCTACTCCTCAGCAACCCTACTTCCCACCCCCCTGTCCTCCACCCCCTCCATTTCTCGCTGGCCCTCACTCCCAGCCCTCCTGCTGTCCACCCCTCCTGGCTGTCCCACCCCTCTTGCTCCTTCGCCCCCTCCATCTCACCCCCCACTGTCAGTGCAGAGCACAGCTGAGGACTCCAGGCCCAGCACCCCAGACTGTGAGTGCCCCACGCCCAAGGTCTCCAGGACAGCCCAGCCCTCCCCTCCAGAGTCCCCAGGGTCAGAGCCATGCTGGGCGTGGGTCCCTCTGGCTGTTCTCCTCCCTCGCACAGCATGGGGGGCTCAGAGGGCACTGGCAGTATTGCTGGGAGTGGGGGGTCCCTACAGACCCAGCAGCGAGGAGAGGCAGCAGGGGGCTTGGCTGGGCCTGGCTGCACTGCAGGGGAGCTCTCACAGGTTGGTAGGAGCCGGCTCTCGGCAGCAGACGGGTGGGAGAGGGAATGAGGCCGTGTCAGGAGGAGACATCTCTGCACCCGGGGCCAGGAAAGGACAAACAAACCCGTGTTACAGAATGAGAACAAAGGAGGGTGACAAGCACCCACAACAAAGGGCCTCAGTGCCCCTGGCACCGCGTGGTCACTGAGCCAATGGTGCCGCCCCCCAGGCAGGGCGAGTGCATACCAGCCCTGCTGCAGCTGGCTCACCAAAGGTGCTGGGACCCCATCAACCACTGTGTCCCCCCGGCTGCAACAGACAGAGCATGGCCCCCCCATATCCTCCCACTACCCCAGACCCTCTCAGGCCCCCACCCCATATCTCCCCGCTGCCCCAGACCACAGCATGATCCCCCATATCCTCCCACTGCCCCAGACCCTCTCAGGCCCCCACCCCATATCTCCCCACTGCCCCAGACCAGAGCATGAACCCCCATATCCTCCCACTGCCCAGGACCCTCTCAGAGCCCCGCCCCGAATCCTTGCTGCCCCAGAACAAGGTCCCCACCCCATATTCCCTGCTGCACCAGACCAGAGCCCCCCGCCCCATATCCCCCGGCTATCCCAGAGCACAGTCCCCACCCCATATCTCCCTGCTGAACCAGACCAGAGCAATACCTCCATCCATATTCCCCCGCTGCCCCAGACCAAAGCAGTGCCCCCCCCGCCCTATATCCCTCCACTGTCCCAGAGCAGTGCTCCCCTACCCCATATCTCCCTGCTGCACCAGACCAGACCCTAGTGGGCTCCCATTGTATCCCAGCTGCCCCTTCCCTCAGAGTCCTCCCTGAGCCTGTGACTCAGGCTTCCCCTCTGTCCGGGGACAGCAGCTGTGTGGCTGTTTGGGCCTCTCTTCATCAGGAGGTGGCAGAACTCTTACCCTGGGACCCCAACCCAGCCCCCTACTCCTGATGCTCAACCCAGGAGGGTTTCCCAGGGACAAGCCTGGCCAGCGGCTGGCGCCTGGTCAAGTTGGTCTCTGGCTGCCAGGGTTGGGAGGAGCTACCAGGGGACAGGCCTTACAAGGCTGCCTGGTGCCACTACCCCTTCACCTCACTGCCTAGTGCCCCATACTGACAGCTCCTGGGATCCAGCCCCACGGAATCCAGACCTCTTGCTGGGGGACCCCTGTGTCCCACCACCCATGGGAGTGGAGTCAGAGGGTCCCTGGTCCCTGTTGCTGCTAGGGGACCTGGTGACCAGGGACTGTGGGGAGCCTCAGCATTGCACAGGGCTCAGCGAAGTCCCACTAGTGCCCCGTGGCACGGCAGGTTCTCCCAGCACGACGCCCCCTGCCCAGTCTCCTGTCAGCAGTTATTGTCCAAATGTCAGCAGACCACCAAACAAAGCCCAGTCCCTCAGCCCCCGCTTTGTCCTAGGAGTTCACGGCCTCCCCGCCAGGGATCTCTGATCATCCTGCTTCGGGCAGCTTCCCAGGCCCAGCCTCTTCCTTCTTGGCCAGTCCTCACTCAGCAGCTGCATCGCTCTTCTGGAACAGCAGCTCCAGGGCAACCTTCCTGGGCACCTGGTCTGTTGCTCCGTTGCCCACCTTACAGCAGCTCCATCTAGGTTGTATTTCCCTAGTTTGTTTATGAGGAGGTCATCCGAGATAGTATCAAAAGCCCTACTAAAGTCAAGATATACCATGTCTACCACTCCCCCCATCCACAAGGCTTGTTAGCCTGTCAAAGAAAGCGATTAGGTTGGTTTGACACGATTTGTCTTGACAAATCCATGCTGTTACTTATCACCTTATTATCTTCTAGGTGTTTGCAGATTGATTGCTTAATTATTTGCTCCAGTATCTTTCTGGGTACAGAAGTTAAGCTGACTGGTCTGTAATTCCTGCGTTGTCTTCATTCCCCTCTTTATAGATTGGCGCTATATTTGCCCTTTGCCAGTCCTCTGGAATCTCTCCCGTCTTCCAAGACTTTTTGAAGATAATTCACTAATGGCTCCGATATCTCCTCAGTCAGCTCCTTGAGTATTCTAGGGTGGATTTCGTAAATGTTCCCATTGCCACTTTTTGGGGGATGAGTGGGGGAACCACATGAGGAACATTAAAGACTCTCTCACTGATGGGGAACACCACGCATGGAGCTCCACAAAACTTTACTTCCCCCCAACAGTCAGTGAATGCCTCCTACCTTTTGTGGCCCTAGTAATGCCTCATATCTTGCTGCTTTCCTGCAGGAAGCCCTCACTCAGGGCTGGGAGATGCAAAGGGAGATGATGGGATCTGAACTCTGCCTTGCTCCTGGTCGGAAGCAGCAGCTGTGCCCAGCGCAGGAAGGAAAACCCTGGGGAAATGAAAAGGAGGTGCCAATGGAAGCTGAGTGACCCGGGCAGCACAGTTCCAAGCAGCTGCCAGGGGAGGCGATGTACAGCCAGGGCAGACGGGGTGTATTGAAGTGGGTTCCCAAAAACAAGGTGCACCCCAGGGCAGCAGGAAGAGGTGGGGGATGGAGGGCTGCGCCAGGGCAGTGGGGTGAGATGACAACGGGCAGAGAAGGTTACCTGACGGGGGAGCCCCTGCTGCCCGGGATGGGCTGACATCTGGAACCTCTCCTGCCATGGCTGATAGCGATTTCTACGTAAAATGAAGCCTGGCTCATGATCTCAGGCTAGAACTCATGAGTGTCAGGATTTGTTTTTTCAGCTGACATTCGAGAGTTCTCTCGCGAGCTCCCGAGCCAGGCTTCATTTTTCTTAGAAATTGTGTCTCTCGCGATGAATTGGCCAGAGTTGGCATGTCTGAGCTAGCGAGCCAGGAAACTGCCGGACGCTGTTGGTTCCTGCTGTGTTCAGGGAAATAGGACTTTGCGCATTCTTTGTAAATAGACAGCACTTTGCACCCAAGCAATACCTGACGTCGCATCAATGTCTCCTCCTACCAGAAAAGGCTCAGCAAGGGCCCGGAGACTGGCTAACGCTCAGCCTAAAGGACACCGCATTTTTCTGCTTCTCCCATACAGCTTCTCATTCAGCGTGAGCACAAAGGGACTCTGTGAGCTGGTCGCGTGGCCACAGGCCAGCGCCAGCCGGGTGCCTGGGGAAAGTCTCCCAAGGCCTGGCAGGGTCAGTCCCCGTCTGTGCTAGCGAGTGCTGGCGGATCCAGTCACAAAGAGCTGTCAGTAGCCACAAGAATTCCCAGCACTGTTCTGATGGCCCAGCTCCGAGCAAATATCCCAGCCCCGTGTCCCACGGTTCTGTCCCAACCACCACAGCGCGAGAGAGGGCAGGACCACATGCTTCACAGCTACACTGGGGTAGTTAGTCCTCCCAGTGCAGTCCCACAATGCACCTGCTTGCTGGCCAGGCAGCACTCTACACCAGTGGTTCTCAGCCAGGGGTCCGGGGCCACGAGCAGGTGTCAGGGAGTCCGCCAAGCAGGACCAGTGTTAGACTCGCTGGGCCCCAGGGTGGAAAGCCTAAGCCTTGCCGTGCAGGGCTAAAGCCCAGGGCCCTGAGCCCTGCCAGCTAGGGCTGAAGCAGAAGCCTGAGCAACTTTGCTTCATGGGGTGGGGGGGCTGTGGTGTGGGACCCCAGGAAATTGCCCTGCTTGCTACCTCTTAATGCTGGTCCTGGCTTTTATCTGCAGAAAACAGTTGTTGTGGCATGAGTGGGCCGTGGAGTTTTTATAGCATGTTGTGGGGGGCCTCATAAAGAGAAAGATTGAGAACCCCTGCTCTAGACCAAGCTCCTTCACACTCCCCCTGCACAAGGCGTCCCGGAGTAATGGGCCCCTCCTCTGTAGACACTGCAGGAGGCGCTGTGTGTTGCTAGTGTCATATCTCTGTATATTGCCTAGTCCCTCAGTCTGTGGCAGATTCTCCCACTAGCTTCTGCTTCAGGGATCTGTGCCGGGAATGGCAGGGCTGGTATGTGGTACATACTGCACTGGCGCAGTGACGGTGCGGAGGGTAGTGTGTGCACCAGGCAGGCTGGCTCATGCGGGAGAGTGCACGCTGGCTCTTGGAGCAGTGCTGGACATGGCTCAAGCTGCAGAGGTGGGGGTGGGGGTGGGGGGGAATAGGGCCTTGCCAACCCCAGCCTGCGTCGAGAGAGCTGCGGTTGGGGGCTCCGCTTTGATGAAAGTGAATTTTCTGGTGGGGCAGTATAGCACCTGCCTAGAGCTTTCGCCAGGCCCTCTGACCTGCTGCCCATTGGAAGGAACAGCACACGCCAGCTCCTGGCCCAGCCGGAAATATTGTCAGCTGTAAAACTACAGCCCAAACTCTAGGGTAGATAGGGCTTGAAGCCCAGAGAAACCCAGGTTTAGCTGCCTAGCCGCCCGACTTTTCGGCCTGCAGGACTGACGTTAAGTTCCTAGTTAGAGTCCTGGATTTCCATTCTGCCCCTGCCGGCTGACTTGCAGCACCACCTAGCCCCAGGGGTTCCAGCATCTCGCCTGGCTCTGATGGCCTGGCTAGTTTGCTTGTGATGGCATTGCACAGCTGCCTCATGGTGGGGGCGTTGGTACATGACATCACGTCACCCCTCTTCGCAAGGGTCCCTCAGTTTGGGGACATCTCTTATTTTCAACCCAAAGCTCCCACAGATCTCACCCTCATCCTCTTTTATGACTAAGCGTTATTTGCATCAGAAAGGCCAAACCCTGGAGTCGAAGCCCGAGCGCCATTTGCTACAGTAGTTGCAGCTTCCTGCATGAGCAGCGCTTGTTCCTCATTTGTGCCCCACGCATGGCTGGGCCATCCAGGATGTGCCTGTGTCCTTGAGTAACACCCCATTGCAGGGCCAAGCGTCTGCACAGCGTCTGCATTGCCGCATGCCACTGTGCTGCTGTGCGACCTCATTGAGCCACCAGGTGAGGTCACTGCACCACAGGGTGATGTCATCATCTAACCCACTACTCAGCATGGGCCATGTGTCCCCTGCAGTGCCCACATCACACAGGAAGTGACTGGCACAATTCACCGGTGGCTCTTTAGCTCAAGCTGAAAAGATGCCTGCTTTTAGCTCTCAAGGTGGCCAAGGGCGTGGCCAGTGCAACAGCATGACTGGGTGATGTTGCTGCAGCTTTGAGTATTGTAATCTGTGCTGCTGAGTGATCTCATTACAAAGCTTGGTGAGTTACTGCAGCACTGAGTGATGTCATTACATGGCTTGGTGAGGGCACTGAATGGAGTCATGCCCTGCTGAGTGAGTCATTGTGTGATGTAGTCGCCACATAAAGACCAATTTTTCTCCAGGAAGTACCTGTGGAAGGTGAGCCCTGCCCTGCCCCCGGGCTGCTGCCCAGCAGGGTGGCACTCTGGGATTTCTCAAAGGGCCCCATCACTGTCTGATAGGTTGATGTCATTGTTCTTTGACTTTCTCTCTACTTCTGAGTGTCTTTACATCAATGTGAGATCATCATAGATCAACCCTCAGCTCATGCTGGGACAGCTCAGTGCGGCCCCTACCAGCCCTGCCAGGGGGCTCACAGCTGGGACCAGCTCAACGTGGCTCCTACCAGCCCTGCCGGGGGGGTCTCAGCTGGGACTGGCTCAGTGTGGCCCCTACCAGTCCTGCTGGGGGGCTCTCAGCTGGGACCGGCTCAGTGTGGTCCCTACCAGTCCTGCCGGGGAGGCTCTCAGCTGGGATCGGCTCAGTGTGGCTCCTACCAGCCCTGCTGGGGGGCTCTCAGCGGGGGCTGCTCCGTGTTGCCCCTACAAGTCCTGCTGAGGGGCTCTCAGCTGGGACTGGCTCAGTGCGGCCCCTACCGGCCCTGCCGGGGGTGCTCACAGCTTGGGACTAGCTCAGTGTGGCCCCTACCAATCCTGCCGGGGTCCTCACAGCTGGGACTGGCTCAGCGTGGCCCCTACCAGCCTGGCCAGGGGGCAGGTCCCATCTCAGACTGGCTCAGCTTGTTTTCTTTTCCTCTGTCCAGTTCTCCGGCTTTCCCAGTGGCTCTGTTTTGAAGCTGGGTGAAACCAAGTTAGGGGTGAGATTAATGCCTCATTAGGCCTTGTGGGCGTGAATGTCCCTTGGCTCATCCTACAGAGCAATTAATCTCAAGTCCCAAGGAGGGTGTGAACCCACCCCGGAGGTTTGGGCTGGATGGGTGGGGAGGGCTTTGGCTGAGGCTTGTTTTGTATGGGTGTGGGGCGGTGAGTGGGGGGAGGCAGACCATAGCTGCTGACTTTGGAAGAGATGTGTGTGTTCGGCCGGGGAAGGGGCACTCTGACTGATTTTGGGAGGGAGGCTATTTTCAGCATAGTTATACACGTCTGTCATATTCTAGTTACTGAATGTGGCTATCTTCGTCACATGTCGTGCGCTGAGCTGGTCTCCATCGGGGCCGTCCCTACCGATTATGCTGCCCTGCGCAGCTCGAGCACCTGCTCCCCCCTCCACCCCGGGGAGGTTCTGGGCTGCGCTCAAGGCCTGCGGGGCCGCGGAGGCAGGAGCTGTCGGGAGCCGCGGAAGCCCAGAGCGGCCCAGGGGATTAGCACGGGGGACCTGGCACTGGGAGGAGGAAGCGGAATGACTCAGCCCCCGCCCGCTCTGCTACCCCCATCCCAGCCGTGTCGCTCAGGGGAAGGGGTCCGCCCCCGCTGCACTCACTGGCAGCAGGAAGTGGAGTGACACAGTGGGGAGCCAGCAGAGTGGAGTGGGCTGGGGCGCTTTGCTTCCGCCACCACTGGTGAGTGCCAGAGTAGGCCAGACCCTGCTGCCAGCGCCAGGCCCCCCTTCTAATCACCTGGGCCACGTCCGTCGCTGGGGGGAAAGGGGGGCTTGGGAGAAGGGGGGGAAAATGGCGGTGCCCTGGGGACAGGTAGAGTTGGGGTGGGGTGGAGGGAGTTGTCCCGGGCCCTGCACCCTCCTAGGAATGCACGAGGGGCCAGCTGGGGGATGGAGCTGGCCACCGGCGCTGCCACATACGAAGCACGCAGCTGCATAGGGCACCATGAAATTTGGGGCAATTTGGTGCCCTAAATTTCTTGGTGCCCTACACAGCTGCGTATTCTGCGTATGCCTAAGGATGGCCCTGGTCTTGATGCACGGTAGGGACAGCTACATGCTTCATTGTGTCTGTCCCACTGATGACTGGAGATAAGTTTTAAGTCTTCTGAAGCTGCAGAATTTCAGGATGATACAGGCACAGGGAGAAGGAGTCTTATATATTTGCAATACTCTGGAAACATAGTGCTTCCAGAGTACTGAAAATACGTCCAAGATCTCTTTGTTGATGGGTAACAGCTAATTTAGGCACCATCATTTTGTATGTGTAATTGGGAATGGGTTATATTTTGCAGTGTGCATTTCTTTGCCTTTAACATTGAATTTCACCTGCCATTTTGTTGCCTAGTCACCCGGTTTTGTGAGATCCCTTTGTAACTTTTCACAGTCTGTTTTGGACTGAACTATTTTGAGTAATTCTGTATTAGCTGCAGACTTTGCCACCTCCCTGTTCACCCCTTTTTGCAGCTCATTTATGAAATATGTTGAACGGCCCTGATCCCAGACCAGCACAGACCCTGGGGAAACACCTCTATTTACTTCTCTCCATTCTGAAAATGGGCCATTTATTCCTACCCTTTGTTTCCTCTCTTGTAACTGGAGTGCCTGGCAATGCTTTCAGGATCATCTAAGGGTCCTTAATTTAATTTAACTGGCAAGTTTTTTATCTTAATCACGCTGCTTCTGTTTATAAACAAACTTTCTGCCCCAAGAGTGGGAGTTGTTAGCAGCCCGGAATTCATCACATTCCACACTCAAGCTCTGCCTCCTTGGTGCCCCTATTTTTTGGTGGGTGCTTAAGCCCCCCCCCAGAGCACCATAGAATCAGACAAGAGTAGAGACAGGCAGGGACAAGGCCGAGCAGTGGCCAGGAAGCAGGGTGTGACGCTGGGAGAAGCGCAGAGGAAGGTTTGGAGCTGGGGAATGGCTGGCTGAGAGAAGCCTGAGTTGTGAGCCAAGAAGCTCTCCCCAGGCTGGGGTCCGCCTGCATCCTTGAGGACTTTGCACGTTCCCTGCTGTGCATCAGCCAGGCAGCACCAAAGCAGACATCAGACTCTGTTGTCGGTTTCTGCTTCCAGCTGGAACATCCCCAGCATGGCCCGGCTCGGGTCGGAAAGGGGCCACAGCGCTCCCCTGCCCTCTGCCCCCTCCCCTGCCTTTCTCTGGCACTGCCTGCTGCTGGGACATCCCGTTCCACTCTGGGGACTTCCTCGTGGAACATCGCTGGGACACAGCAATGAACCCCACCTGTGCCACCATCTTTGTGTTTCCAGAGCAGAATCCCATAAAGGAGCAAGGCAGGCATTTGTTCCTGTCACTGGGGAACTGGCATCGCTCAGGGCTCCGGGCCAGGATCCCAGCTGTTGGTTACATCAGAACTTGCTGCAACTCAGTTTTGCAAATTGAGATGTTCTTCCCCTTTGTAACGGAAACTAAAGGACACGGTGAATCTCCTGCTGGTGGTGGGAGCAGGGGCAGTGGGGGGAAGCCAGCACTGGCGCAGTGAGGTCACTGCAGTGCCCAGCACAGAGTGCTGTCTGTGCTGAGGAATGGATCATGGAGCCCAGCTAGATCTTCCCAGCTCCGGCCTGATGCAGTCCATGCTCCTCCCCAGCCAGGGCAGCAGAACATGTCCTTTAAAATGAAAAGTGAGAGTCTCCCGTACCCCTCGCTTGCTGGAGCTATGGGAAACACCCAAGCCTGCAAGAGCAGTAATAACATTGTGGGAGTTGGTGACACTGCAATGGTGACACACATGTGGTCACCCCAAGGAGATACTCACATCTCCTCTCTCTCTGTCTCTCGCTCTCTTGCTCTCTCTCTGTCACACACACCCACACACACACCCACACCCACACACACACACATATATCAGTGACAGGCACATATTCACATGGAAACGCCAGAAAGAGAGACATACAACTTGCATACACTCCTGGACACATCAGATACACACGCACACTAGAACCTGAAGATTTTGTCCACACACAAACTGGAACTAAAGCAGGTGATTTGTTCCTGATTTAAGCTCAGTTGAAATTGGAGGCTCTTAACCAGCTGTATAAGAATCAACACCCAGACCAGTGTAGCAACATGCCTGGAACATGGAGAGAGCAACACAGGTTCAGAAGGGAAGAGTTTGGTGGAGGCACCAAGGAGTCAGTCTGTGTGCACATGACTGGAATGTCAGTGGCAGCATCTCTGTAAATAGTTATCTTAATAAAAGGTCTGTTTAATTTTACAAGCACTGTTATTATCCAGCACAAGCTACAGGAATTGTGGTGGTAGTGGCCAGGCTAGTGAGACGCACAGCAAGGAATGGTTAACAGGCAAATAAAGCAGCATCTAGAACCACAGCAAACAGGCAGCACAGAGGGACTCAGTGGACTAGGAATGTTGGATTTTGAGACAAAAACCTCTCCCAAGTCTTGGAACAAGAACTGAATCTTTGCACAGAGCTGCTTATGGGGGAGAAAATTAAGGGAAAACTTTTGTACCTTATCATTGGGGAAAAGGAGGAGAAGTGAGTGAGATACATGCCAGGAATAATGCCCCAAGCACTGGTAGAGCTGATAAAGGGGTCTGACCCCAGACAGACTGGAGAGAGCATAGATGGCTGGTGCCTTCCCATACTGGGGGGCACCAGCTAAAGGGGAGAACATGCAACCTCCCCATGTGACTCCTCCCTTCCCTGCCCCAGCCCGGGGCCCCTGCACTCTCTCAGTCTCTTCCTCACCTCATGGTATCTGGGGGGCTCTCCCTAGCAGACAGACCCCGGGGCCACTTCTGATGTTGCCTGGTGCAGCACAGCAGGTGCCTGGGAGAGTGCCTGGCTGTGGTGACAGCGGGCTGCCCCTGTCTAGCCTTGGCTTCCCGGAGAGCGGCTGAGCGAGTCGGAGCTGCCCCTCTCGGCAGGCTCAGAGTCAGCTCCTGTCCCCAGAAGCTGAGCCTGAGAGACTGCTTTTTTACACAAACCCAAGAAACAGATGAGGGAACATATCCTGACGTTACACAGCTGAGAACTCTGGCATGCATGTGTAACTGGAGACATAAGAGATTCCCTAATTAGAGACAGGATTGTCCATGGGGCGCGGGAATCCTGCTTACGGGAAAGATTGTTGAGAGAAGCAGATCTTAGCCAAGAGAAATGCCTCCAAAGAGCAATGGCAGCTGAACTGTCCAAGGAAGGATCAAATGCAGCCAGCCATTAGTGCAGGCTCAAGCACATGGAACCCAGAATACAGGAGCAGGAGCTGGACTAAGAACGCAGGCAGCATAGGCCAGTGCTGTGGAAAACAGCCCAAAAGGCTGACAGACAAATGCCTCCCTCAGGGGAGCAGCACAAGGGATGTGGGAAACAGAACCACTTAATGCCCCCGGGCTGCAGCTGCCCCAGACCGAAAAGGCTGCATGGGAATTTGAGGTTTTGTGGGTTAGAGTTTGTGTCTGCTTCCCGTATGTGTGTTGTGTCCCTCAGCCCCCCAGGCTGACCAGAGCCTTGATCACCAAGGAGCCCCAGTCCCTGAGGGATCCCTTTCCACCCTGGGCAAACGCTGACTCAGCGCTGGCACCCCGCTCCCTGCTCTGATGCACTCGGAGCCTCGCTGAGTGGGAAGCTGAGTTACGTTGCTGTGGCAGCGCGGTCCCCGGAAGGACATGCTGAACGCTGGCCGTGGAGCGGCACGCACAGCACAAACGTCAGTCCCGTTCCGACGTGGCTGCCGTCCAGAGCCTGGGCCTCTGGGAACGTGGAACAAAGTCAAGAGGCAGAGGGAGGGAGAGGAGATGAGGAAGGGATGGGGATGGAGAGCTTGGCTGCAAGTCGCCCTGACTGAGCCCCTCCCTCTGGGGAGAGATTTGCTTCCCCTGGGTCACCGCATGCCAGTGGCTTCCTCTGCACAGGTGAGGCAGCTGACAGGGCTCCTGCTTGGGCATAGGAGTAGCAGCTTCCAGTCTCCTGTGAGCTGTCCCCACGCAGCCCAGTTGGGGTAAGACACGGACGCTCTCCCGGGACCCAGGCGTGCAGGAGGAGGCTCCCTGGAGGGCGGTGCTCGGAGTGCGCGTTGGCCCTGAGACCCTAGTGTGGCACTAACTGCGTGATAGACCAGGGTGAGAACTGCCCGGGCTCCACGGCACAGACGCCGTTCCACTTTTGCCAAAATGCCTTGGGCTGAACCCCAGGAAAGAGGGACAACAGCACGCTGGACTGGACTGGTGCGGGCCTGACTCTCCTCTGCCTACCCTGGTGTAAATCAGGAATGCCTCCCCGGCTCAGTGGGGCTGATTCCCTGTCACATACATAGTTTTAGGCCAGTGTAACTCCACGAATGGGCCAGCTTCTCACCTGATGTCAGTCTGCATTGCTCCTTTGAAACCAGTGCCAATTTACACCAGCTGAGACTCTGGCTCAGTGGAGTTACTTTAGATTTCCTCTGGTTCCAGGTCAGAGTTGGGCCCGTCAGCCTCCGTAGGTGCAGCCCTGGTGCGAATGAGAGGAGAATGTGGCCCAGTGGTCTCTATGCTGTTGGGCACTTGTTTGCATTCAGCAGCTACCCCAGGCCTTGGAGACACAATTCCTGGCTCGGCTGGTGCCGGGCCCGTGGCATGTGAAGTCAGCTCTGCTTGGCTGGAGACATTGAACTGCTTCCCCTTGGCTTGCCAGCCGTTTCCTGAGTTGCTGACTTGTGCAATATGAATGGAAGTGCACTGGCCCACTGTGGCCAGGCCGGCACAGAGCCAGGCCAGGACCACTCAGCTAGACCTCCTCAATCCCTGAGGGCAGCCCCTGGTGGAGCTGGGGCAGAGTTTGGGCTTAGTTTAGAAATTCCCATCTGGTTTTGGGTTAAGCAGAATTCCTGCCATGGCTCTGACATAGTTGCAAGAAACATCTGCTCTGAAACCACAGGGACTGGACTGACAGGGAGCAGCAGCAGTACAATAACTGGGTCAGGGCATGAGCTAGCCCCATGGAAAGCAGAACTGACTCAGACTTTCTGCTGACTTGACCCAAAACCCCAGGTCACACACATGGAGCTTAGAACCAGGTTGGCTCTGTGGTTAGAAGACGCGGCTCTGAACCAAATCTTTGGTGCAGGTCAATCCGACAGACCTCTCTCCACAGAGGGAGAATCCAACTCCACCCTTGGGGAAGTTCAGAGATTAATATGGGCCTGAATGCTTCACATTCAGGAGAGCTCAGATCGATCTCTTTGTCCCCTTACGGAGCTGAGGTTCTGGGCCAGGTTTGGGTCAGGCTCATGACAGAGATGAGGGTCAGCTCCAGAACAGCCATCATTGCAATATTTCTGCCTCCTCCAACCAAGGGTTCCAGAGAAATTTCTCAGTCCAGTTTTGCAAACTCTAGTTGCCGTGCGAGCTTTCTAATGCTGATCCAAAGGAAACCTCGACCCTATTACCCACCGAGAAGGGCAATGAAAAGGACTGGGGGGATGGAACAGCTTTCACCTGAGGAGAGATTAAAAAAACTGGGACTGTATGATAGAGGCCTATAAGATCATGACTGGCGTGGAGAAAGTGAATAGGGAAGTGTTATTTACCCCTTCGCGTAATACATGAAGCAGGGGGTCACCCAATGAAAGGTTTAAAACAAACATAAGGAAGTATTTCTTCACACAATGCACAGTCAACCTGTGGAACTCATTGCTAGGGGATGTTGTGAAGGCCAAGGCTATAACTGGGTTCAAAAACTAATCAGATAAGTTCCTGAAGGAGAGGTACATCAATGGCTATGAGCCAAGACGGTCAGGGATGCAACCCCATGCTCTACGTGTCCCTAGCCTCTGACTGCCAGAAGCTAGGACTGGATGACAGGGGATGGATCACTTGATAATTGCTCTGTTTTGTTCATTCCTTCTGAAGCACTGAAGGGATTGGCCACTGTAGCACTGGCTAGACCCAGTCTGGCCTCCCGATGTACTTGTGTACTGCTCTGAAATCCTGGTCTGGATGCCCATGGCAGGGACATGGCACAGGGTCTGGCTGCACTGCAGGCCGAGGGGTGACTGCAGCTTGGGCAGGTGTACGCATGCTAGTTTTACCCCTGCTATCATTACGAAAAATAGCCGTGAAGCTGCCTGTTTGTGTTTCTGAACACATTGCCACAGTTACACTGTTATTCTCAGCTATGCTAGCGGGGTAAAGTTAGAGTGAGCGCGTCTGCCCGACCTGCACTCACAGTGCCGACTGCAGGGCCAATACTCCCACAGCCCCAGCCCATTAAAGAAAATCCTCTCTGGGCCTATGCCCTTATGAGTATAATATAATATCTCACTGAAAGGTGACAGGGCCAGAAAGAGTTAATTAACTCACCTCACCGACTGGCCTGACCCATGGGGGAACCTTAAGGACTGGTTAGCAAGGTATGTAAATGAATAGAGCTTTGAAATGCAAGTCTGCAGTGTTAGAGGTAGCAGGGGAGGTGTTTGCTCAGGTCTCGTGATGTCAGCAAACAAGTCGTGTCTATTGCTATAGTTTAAATTCAAAGACCAAAAACGCAATATTAACATTTAAGATGATACTTGAGTGAAATAGTGTTACTGTCTATGTGTCTCTTTGCAGGTTGTGGTCACCTGTATCTGAACTGTTTAATGGATAAATGACCCTGTGCTAATTGCCAGGGTGTTTGGGAGAAGGGGTTAAGCCTATTGTTTTCTCAGGCCAAAAGGCTGCTGGAAATGTATAAAAAGCCTGGGACACGATCCTTCTTCATCTCAGATCTGCTTTGGGTTTCAAGAGGGGGAAACCTTAAGCCACAAGGATTGAGATCCCCAGTCATTGACTGGAGCCACCCTGAATATAAACATTCAGCTATAACCTATGGACTAGTTCTAGAAGGACTTTTGGCTACTACAAGCTCACCTCTACTATATATCTGAACCTCAGGAATTGAATTCAAGCCTGTATGTATACGGATCTTTTAACTAACACTCTCTCTATTTTCTTTTCTAATAAATTTTAGCTTAGTTAATAAGAATTGGCTGTAGCGTGTATTGTGGGTAAGATCTAAGTTATAATTGAACCTGGGTATGTGGCTGATCCTTTGGGATTGGAAGAACCTTTTCTTTGATATGATGAAGTAAGATTTTCAGGAATCATCATCATATCTGACAGGTGTGTCTGGATGGAGGCCTGAGGCTGGGCACTTTAAGGGAACTGTGTTGTTTGGACTTCTAAGTGACCAGTGAGGTACTATAGAAGCTCTTTTGTGCTGGTTGGTAAATCTAAGTATTGGAATAACCACCAGCGTTTGGGATTTGTCTGCCCTGTTTTGTTTGCAGTTCACCCTGATTGAGTGACCTCAGCTGGCTCCCACAGGCAGCACCGTCACAAGCGCGTCTGCCCGACCTGCACTCACAGCGCCGATTGCAGGGCCAATAGTCCCACAGCCCCAGCCCATTAAAGAAAATCCTCTCTGGGCCTATGCCCAGTGTTCATGTCCACTCAGTGCAGCCAGGGTCTCATGGTGCATTGATTCCCAGGGGGCCTGGAACCAACATTTCCTCAGCATCCTGCTCCAAGCTGCTCTCCCTCACGCAGGGCTGTGGGGTAGGAACGGAGCCTTCTGTCTGGGAGCCCAAGGGCAGTGCTGCAGCTGGCTGGCTGGTGCCTGCTAGGTGAAATTTTTCATCCAAAACTTTTCCTGTTGAAAAATTCAGCTTTGTTGATACATGTAAATTAATGTAAAACATTCTTTAAAAGTTGAAACATTTCAACAATTTCTAAACAAAACATTCGACCTTTTGGGCCAAAATGTCCTTCAATGTCATTTAACAAATGTTAAAGTATTTTAAAAATCCCACTCAAAATCAGCACAAAATGTTTAGTCTGGGGTCAAATAAAATGAAGGACATTTTCTCCCCAGCTTTTCGATTCACCAAAAATTTCAATACATTTCATTTTCAGTTTGACTGGAAATGTTTCCCCCGCAGTTTTTCAGAATTCCCAGTGAAGCAAAAACCTGTTTCTTGCCCAGCTCTCCTGGTGGCTTGCGCCCAGTGGCAGTTAATTCAGAGTGCTCCTGCCCTGCAGCCTCTGGGTACCTTACCTGTCAGAGTGAGTATCCATCAATAGACACAGCAAGGGCTAGGCAAGGCATGAGCATCCAGAAATGAGCTTCACACCAAGCTCATGAACTCAGGCCCTGAAGGATGGACGGCCAACAGGCCCCTTCCCTCGAGCGCCTGGCCTCCCGAGCACCGTGCTGGATGGATGCTCTCTTGTGATTTCAACGCAAGCCTCTCAATCTTGAGGTTTTACTGCAGGGCTTGCAGCGAGGTGGTTCCTGGAAAATCGTGGCTTTCAGTAAAAAAAGCAGTACGTTTCTAGCCCTTCTGGGGACAGAGACCATCTTGAAAATGTGGCCTCTCTCGGCTGCCAGGCCAGGACACGAATGACAGGCCTCATGTTTAATAGTGGTCAAAGCTCACGATTTTTGAGCCAATCTCTTGGTCTTGGGGGGAGCCTGATCTGCTATTTTTAGACGTATGGGGTTGGCCATGCAGCGAGGGAGTTGGCAATGGTGAGGGGCATGTGGGAGGGGGGCCGCGGTGCTGATCCAGGCCAGCCCTTGGGGAACCCTGGGTACTCCACTCCCTGCACCTTGTGGTGTTGTTACACCAGTGTGAAGTGCTGGGGACTCTCCCCACTCTTCCTTGTACCCCTGTTTCAGGCTGGGGGCCTCTACTTGACACACTGTCTGCGGGGGGAAAGGGAACCCCCAGAGAGGCAGAATGGGGGTGGTTAGGTGGTTCCTTGCTGCATTTGACTCCAAGAAGGGGGAAATGGCTGCAAACATCTTGGAGGACTCAGGTCCTGGCGCCGGCTGCCTGCAGAGCTGTTATCTCCCAGCTGTGGGCTGGGGGTGCTGATGCTACCCAGATGGCGGGTTCCCCGTTAGCAGATGTTTTCTTAATTTACAGCTAATTTCTCTGCTTTTCCCACATCCTCTGGCTGGCTGGAAGGTCCTGGGCTCAGGCCAGCTGGAGGCTGCTGCCAGGAGCAGGCCTGACGTCACATCTCACTTCACCGAGAACACTGCGAATTCTCGGAAGATTTCAAAAGGGGGTTCTCTGCTTGGCCCGGCCGTAGGGAAAGGGGTGAGAAAACCCTGCAGCTTCCCCAGGGCTGTGTGCACACTTGCTCTGACCCACACTCACTCATGGGCTCCCAGATACTGTCACACTCTGACCCAATCACACACATTCATGGCTCCCAGAGACTGTCACTCTGACCCAATCACACACACTCATGGCTCCCAGAGACTATCACATTGGGACACAATCATATGCACTCACAGCTTTCAGAGACAGTCACAATCTGACAAATCACACACATTCATGGCTCCCAGAGATCATCACTCACTGACACAATCACACACGCTCACCGGCTTCCAGAAACTGTCCCACACTGACACAATCACATGGACTCACAGCTCCCAGAGACCATCACACTCTGACACGATCACACACACTCAGTCATGGGCTCCCAGCCACATGCACACATCCTCTGTCTCGCTGGGGGCTGCAGCGCTCCTGAGGCAGAGATGGATCCCACCTGGTCCAGTCAAGTCACCTCCCAGCTAGTGTCCAGCCTCCAGGTCCTGACACAGTGCAGAACTGGGAGGCCAGTGGTCACAGCCCTGCCCCAGCTGCAGGTCCATTGAGGTCTCCTCTGAACATGCACCTCATCTTGCTGTAACTCTCCATGTAGGATTACAGTGGGACATCCCCCGGTGTGGAGGCAGCTGCTTCCCAGCTATGTGTGTGGGTGCAATGTCCTACAGGCAAGGTGCTGTCTGCTCCTCACCGACCAGGCCCCAGCTTCCCCCAGGAGTCAGAAAGTCCAATTTGGAGTGAGCCTCCCTCCCTAAAATCCCACTGCACTTTCCATGGGATATCAGAGTCTCCTTCACTTCCTGTCTCAAATTATTCCGTGTGGTTGTTAAACAGCTGCTATGCCCACCCCAGAGGTGGCTGCAGTTCCTCAATGGGTGACGTGATCCCTCTGCATAGTTCATGAGATGCTGTGGGATTCTTCAGGGTGGGGGGTGGGGGGAAGGTGCTGTGTGACATTTAGGGGTCTGGACCATAGAGACGTATCTCTGTCCCCCTCCCCCGGCTAAATCTGTCTCCTGAGGGCTGTGAATCAGCTGGCTGATGCTTACAGCTGCCAAATGGGTTCCCACATGGTCTCGCTTTGACTAGCTGGATGGGGCTTCCTGCTCAGGGGTGACAGAGCTTCGTGGAGCTGGGTGAGCCGAGGACCAGGTTTTAGACATGCTCTGCTCTCATGCTCTGGGACAGGCAGGGTCCCTGCACCCATGCTCCCCTGGTTGACCTGGTCTCCTGTAAACCCAGGGGCTCCCAGGAGTCCAGCCTCTTGGCTCACGCTCAGGACCCTGGGAGTGTGATCCAGCGTCACCCGGCCCTGTGCCTGCTGGGAGCTGCTGGGTGCGGAAAGAGGTGCTGAGAGCTTGGCTCTGCCCAGGGGGATTTCCGTTGGGCGCACTGATGTAGCAACGGCCTTAGCAGGCTGCTTTTGCCTTTACCCCATCTGCAGCAAGCTGGCGGGTTCATCTCCAAGCCTGATGTCGATGCCCGGCCCTCCCTGTGGGACATGCAGCCAATGGAGCTGGGCGCAGCATGCCAGGGCCAGCATGCAGCAATTAGCCCTGAGCTGCGGCTAACATGTCTCTCAAACATGGCTTTGCCCTCTCCCAGGAAAACCTTCCCCTTGCACAGAGGGCAGATCCCACCCCCCAACCTCCAGGTAGCCTCTCTGCAACCATCTTTGTCTGGGCACCAGCAAGGCAGCATCTCCCCAACCCCATTTGTATAGAACCACGTGGGATTCGCAAACTGCGCCCCACCCCGCAAAGGCCCAGGATACCCAGGCGATTCCCCTCAGGCGGTGCGGGGGGAGGATCAGACTTGTGCTGGTAACAGTCTTGCACCCAAGCCAGGAGAGGGGAGCCGGGCCTGTGGCCTTGTCATCAGCCTGGGGGAGGCACCAAGACAGATCCTCATAGGAGCCCAGGCCTCTTGCCAGGCCAGCAAGCGGGGTCGGGCTTGGGGAGGGGCAGACAGAGACATGTGGAAGAGACAGGGAGAAAGGAACTGACAGACTCCCCCTGTCTGGCAGCCCCCACCCTGCATGCCGGCAGCCCCCCTGTCATCTCCCTTACCCCCAGGTGACAGCCTTATCCCTGCCCTTCCCCACCCTATCCCCTGGCTAGCAGCCCCCTATCCTGCATGCTGGCAGCCCCCCGTCATCTCCCTTACCCCCAGGTGACAGCCTTTTCCTGCCTCCCCCACCCATCCCCTGGCTGGCTGCCCCCCACCCTGGCATGTGGCAGCCCCCCGTCATTCTCCCTTACCCTCCAGGTGACAGCCTTTTCCCTGCCCCCCATCCCCTGGCTGGCAGCCCCCACCCTGCAGGCTGGCAGGCCCGTGCCCTCCCTGGCATCTCCTTCACCCGCAGCTGACAGCCTTATCCGCTCCTTCCCTCACCCTCCCCTGGCTGGCAGCCCCCATCCTGCATGCTGGCAGCCCCCCGTTATCTCCCTTACCCCAGTGACGCTTATCCCTGCCCTCCCCCACCCTATCCCCTGCTGGCAGCCCCCACCTCAGGTTGGCAGGCCCCGTGCCCTCCCTGGCATCTCCCTCACACCCCAGCTGACATCCTTATCCCTGCCCTCCCCCACCCCATCCTCTGGCTGGCAGCCCCCCACCCTGCAGGCTGGCAGGCCCCATGCCCTCCTTGGCATCTCCCTCACCCTGCAGCTGACAGCCTTACCCCAGCCAGCAGCCCCAGCCCGTCCCCTGGCTGGCAGCCCTGCGCCAGATGCTCAGCTGCCCCATCAGTGACACCTTCTTGTGCAAACCCAGGCACGTCTGAGTCTCATTAGCAGCTTTTGCAATCTGGACTCGGGAGTTTCTCCAGCTTTCCTGGCAGGAGTGGACTAGGGCAGGGCAGCTCTTGCCCTCCCCCACCCGTCCCATCCTGCCAGCTGCCCCCGCAGAGTGCTATTTACCCATGTTACAGGTGGGGACACTGAGGCACAGACAGGGCTTGACACCTGTGCTAGTGAGACTGAGACAGGGCTGGGAATGGAACCCAGGAGTCCTGTTTCCTGGGCTCAATGTACTGGGTGGCCCATATGATGCAGGAGCCTCCTGCTCCTGGTGTGGCCTGCCTGGAGCCCGAGGCACACGGCAGCATGCCCTTGCTGGCAGCTGTGCCCTGGGCAACAGAACCAAACTTCCCCTCTGGGGCTGGGGGGCAGAGAGAGGAGACACCACTGGGGAATGAGGGGACGATACCCTTGCCCTGGCATGGGGGTGTGATGGGGGGGAAGGAGGAGTGCTCTAAGGCCTAGGGTCGGCCAGCTGTGATACTAAGGGGTCTCCTGGGAGGGGTCAGGTGATTGCCCTGTGATGATCAGAAGGGAGCTGGGTGTGTGGGAGATTTCTAGGAGAGGGCTTGTAGCAGGGTGGTCACCCCACTCCTGCCCTGAGGGGGTTAAAGCAGCCAGGTTTGGGAGGTACGGCTGAGACATCCCTGCAGTCTGGGGGAGCCTCGGAGGAGGAAGAGGAGGCTGGGGGCGACTTTGTTCTGGGATTTGGGGGGCAGGGTTGGCGTTTCCCATACAGTGACAGACCCAGGGCTGAGCCTGGCTCTGACAGCTCCTTTCCTATCCTCCCCTCAGCCTGGCCTGCTGGGGTCTGGGCCAGTCTGGGACTTTTGTTCTGTCTGGGTCTGTTGGCCAGACATACCCACCCTCCCACAGCATCTCCTCTCACAAAGGCTGCAGGCTCCTTTCCAACAAGCGGATTGTCCTTCCCTGGGGCTCTGAGCTGGGAATTGCTGGGGGGAGGGAACCTTCCCTATGCCCGGGCTGGGGGCAGAGGTGCCAGCAGAACCTTTCACATAAGAACTATCTGATCCTGAGTCAGCTCAGCAATGGGGTCACTGCTTCCAGCTCCCAGCCTGGGGCGGGATTCCCAGAGTGTAAGGCCAGAAGGGACCGATGTGGTCACCCAATCTGGCTCTCTGCTGAGCACAGGCCAATCACTTCCCCAGTTACTCCTGCCTGCAGCCCAAGAACTGCTGTTGGACTAAAGCTTTTTCCAGAAAACCCCCAGGCAGGATCTGAAGCCGTCAGGAACTGGAGAATCCCCCAGTTCTCTTAGCAGCTTGTTCCAGTGGTTAATCACCAGCCCTGCTCGATTACTGCTAGAGCTGAGCCAAGCTGGAATTTCCAGCTGGCTGAGGGGCTGAGGTTTCGACTCATTTTTGCTCTGAAGTAGGACAAGCAGTTGAAATATTGAAATTATTCATGGAACATAAATGTCCACGAAATGTGGCTGTGGGGGTGATGGCCTGGAGCCGTCCGTTCCGGCGTTTTCGCTCCAGCTGAAACTCGCCGAGGGGCCCAACGCAAAACACTTCGTCTGGAGTCTGTTCAGCACCAGGCTGCATTTCCTTGTGGTGCATCCTGGGAGTTGTAGTTCAGGGGCCTGATTCCCCTTTTCCCCACTGGGCCAGGCTCCCTGGCCAGGTATTCCAAGAAAAAACACCCCAGCGTTTTCGCTGAATGGGCCCAGCTCGCCAAGCGGTGCCGCTCAGTCTGTATGCCCACCCTGTCCTCCTCTTCACCCCACCAAGCCTTCTGTCGGCAGTGATTTTTGCAGCTGCTCCCAGCTCGTTAGTGAAAATACGGCCCAGTGCTGGGGCTAGGACCAGTAAGAACCATCTCTGACCAGTACATGTCCTGGGAGTGCTGGGCCTGTTAAACACACACGGACTCAGCCACGCAGTCTTATGGGAGGATCAGCCCTGGCTTGCAGATACTACAGTGAGTGCAATGCACACAGAGAAGCTGTGGCACGGAGTGGGGCAGTGTCTTGCAGTCGGTCATACAAGGAGCTAGTGGCAGGGTCAGGAATAGAACCCAGGAGTCCTGCCCATCCCCCATTTGCACCCAACATGGAAGCCACATCACCAGGACCAGGACAGCCTGCCATGTGAGGGGTGAGAGGGGCAGGGACGGTGCCTGCGGCTGGAGGGATGGCTGCCTGGTGGGGATGTCTGCCCGGGCTGGGCCCTGTATTAAGATGTGGTACAGGCACAGGTGCAGAGTCACAGGAGGATGCCGGCAGGTGGGGATGGCTCTCCTGGCTCTGGCGAATGGCTCTGAAGCGACGCTTGCAGGCAGCTGTTCGGGGGAAGGGGACATCCTCCAGCCTTGTTTCCCATCTAGTACAGGCGGATGTGAGTCATGCAATGGGATCTGGGCGCGGGTGCCCTGTGAATGGCCAGGAAGCAGCTGCTGCGGAGGCCACCGGACCTGGATTCACTGTGGCTGGCACCCCTGCAGCTGGAAGGAGCAGCTGCCTCTGACTGCGGGTGCTGGGAGCGATCCCACAGAGCATCTCCCAGCCACATCACCCTGACGCCCACTGCTTGGGTTTCACAGCCTCGCCTCCTCAAGCAAGCCATTGGCCTGTGACGCCTGCCCAAAGCCTGGCACCAGTGCCCAGCAATGCCCCAGGGGCCTCAAAGGTGCAGGCTGCTCTGGGGTTGCTGAGCCTAGAAGCCAATCAGTCAGGTCTGCCTGAACCAGGGGCTGCTCCATCCCCAAATGCCAGGCTTCCCGCTGTCCAGCAGCAATGCCAGGCATGATGAGACCGGTGCTGCTGGAGCCCCAGAATGCACCACGGCAGCCGTAGCTGGAAGGTGGCTCCAGCAGAGCGTCCGCCTGGCCTGGTCCCTCCCCGCTGCTGGGAGTAGCTTATGGTGCAGGGCAGGGGAGAGCAGCACCAGGGGAGAAGGGCTGTAGGGAGGGCTGTAGGGAGACACCCCAGCCCAGGGGAGTTTCAGGGGGAGGTTGGAGAGGTGGGGCCGTCAATGCCCGTCTCCCCAGGGCCGGGCAGGATCAATCCCGGAGGAGCTGCTCTGCAGCCTGTTTGGGTCTGTGTGTGAGCCGCAGGCTCTGGCTGGTCTGGCAAACAGAGCTGCCCCCTTCCAGGAACCCTGAGACCCTGCTGGATCCTGCCCCAGACAAGGAGAAGGAGGTGGGAACGAGTCCCCAGTGACTCATGCTCTCCAGCCAGGGGGACAAGAAAGACTGCTGGCTGCCAGGAAATTCCTCAGCTGCTCCTCAGACCTCCCAGGCTCCTGCTCTGAGGTGACCTCGCTGACAGATGGGCCCTCATGGGGTGTGGCTGGACTGGGTCAAGATCTGCCTTCTGGTCAGCACGGGCGCCAGTTGCTGACACAGTAGGGCCTGGGGGCAGGCATGAGTCAGGCCTAACGGCTCTGGGTTTCCAGGGCCTGGGAGGGTGCCGTGGATCCACAGGCCTGGAGCTTCACCTCTGCTTTGGAAGAGCCCGGGGAGGAACCCTTCAGTGTGTCTGTGGTGAACCATCGCCCATGCAGACTCCTGTCTGCCAGTCCCAGGGGGTCTCTGCTGTGTCTCGGGGACCTGGCACAGCTGGGTCCATTGTCCTCCTCCCGCAGAGCCCTGCCATGGCCACCCGCCGGAGCTTCCCTGTGTGGGGTGTCAACTGTCCAGTACTTGGGGGTCCTGCCAGCTCCTCCATCGACAGGGGCAGGTCTAGCCAGTCCACAGTGAGTCTCATCTGGCCAGAAGCTGCCCTTTAACCCTTTGGTACCCTCTGGGTACCAATGCCAAACCCAGTAGGTCACGCCATGCATGGGAATGTTACAGGCCTTTCACCAAGGGCGAGTGGCCCCTCTGCACACTTCCGTGGCCCCTCAGCAGCCTTGTGGCGTGGAAGAGGTGAAGTCTGAGTTAACACCCCCTCCACACCCACCAGGATAGACCTGCGGGCACTGGCTACCTTGGATGAGGGAAACTCAAGAGCTGCCAGGAGAGGGGCCAGCTCAGAGCCTGCCAGAGAGCCCCTCGGCCCCACCATCATCACCTGAGTCTCCCCTGTCCTGGCCTTCTCTGCACCCTGCTCATCGGGCCGGGCTTAGAACCCTGCCCTCTCTGCTTGCCAGGCCTCATCCTGCTTCTGGGCAGGGTCCTCGCAGATTGGGGTGGGGCAGGGCGGGATCCTGGCCGAAGGAAAGCTCAGCATCAGCTGTAGACCTGTCCAGCCAGTGGCCTCTCAATTTGCCCGCAAACAAAGGCGGAGCTTACTTTGTGGGTGGAGCTTCAATGAGCCCCTCCCCCGTTTCCTACCGTCAGGGGCTCCAGGAGCTTGGAGGTTCTGACAAGGGTGCCCGAGGCTGGGAACACCTCATGTCTGTCTGCAGTACTGGGGTGGTGCTTTTGGGATGCGCGCCCTGGAGGATCAGTCCATCCCCTTCCCCTGCTCTGCTTTCCTCAGAGCGCAGAAGTGGCTCCCTGGGGGTAGACCCCAGCCCAGATTCCTATGGCAGTCCAGCATCTGTCTGCCTGTGCAGCACACCCATCACTGACGTCTGGGCGCCAGTGAAGCGGGGGGTTCTGGATTCCCATGCATGCAGGGAGCTGTCAGGCTTGGCAGGATTGTCTCTCAGTTCCCGGGGCCCCGGCTGCAGAGTGTGGGGGAGAACGGCAGGAAGGGAAGGAGGAGAGGCAGGAAAGACAGATGAATTTTCTTCACTAATTACCTACAGCACTTGCTTGGGAGACAGAGAGGGAGGGGACCCGGGGCCAGTGTTTTGCCCCCTTGGCACTGCCTGTGCAGGCTTGTCTCCAGCCTAGAAGCTGCAGCCCATCGCCTGAGCCGCCCTGCCCCACTGGGCCCAGCTGAGTGGGGCTGTGGGGTGAATTTATGAGTCTAAACGTTTGCGAGTCCCACTGGGCCTTTCAGCAGCAGATTCCCAGGCTTGGAGCTGCTGACAGCAAGACATGGAGCAGGAGGGAGGGAAATGCTGTGTCAGGAGAATTGCTGGCCCGCGTATGCCCTGCTTGGCTGGAGGGGTTTGGCAGCAGGAGCCGGGAGGTCAGACTGTGGGGTGCCTGGGGCCCAGTGGGCTGATTGCTCTTTCCCAGGGCAAAGAGGCGACCAGCAGCACCCCCTGCTGGCCACTGCAGGAGCCATAGCTCATCAGGGAAAGTTGGTAAAGCACTGAGGAAATGTGCAATAGAATAAGGATTTTTCCTTATGTCTGGGCATTTCATTACTGTCAGTACTGGTGCATTGCAGGGAGGGGCATCACCCCTATCTTATAGGTGGGGAAACTGAGGCATGGAGCAGGGAAATGACTTGCCTGCGTTCACACTCACAGGCACACTCAGGAATAGAACCTCGGAGTCCTGACACCCAGGCCCCTGCTTTGCTTCCCATAGAGTGACAGAGGTAAAGGCCAGAAGAGACAACCGCTAAATCTGGTCTGACCTCCAGTATAGCATATGCCGCCAACTGCACCCAGTTCCTCTCAGTGCTGAGTAGCATTGGCTGGAGAAGCCCCTGCCTGTCTGTGCTGGTGGGGAGCAGGCGGGGTCTGTTGTTGGGGGACAGTATGTGTTGGATTGGGGAGGGCCTGGGAACAGATTCTTCTGGGAGGCGACAGATTCTGGGACTCGGGATCCTGAGCAGGGCCCTGATCCTGGCTCAGCAGGGGGTTCCTCATACCAGTTTTACTGAGCCGCTTGGCTCCATGCCGAGAGGGAGCCATGATGCCATGGTGAGGGGCAGGTGCCTAGTTCTCTCCAAGCGGCTGCACACTACAGAGCCGGTCCCCCCTGGAGGAACAGCATGGTGTGTGGGGGGGAAGCTTGCCCTGCGCTCTCTGTGCCCTCCCGGCCCCTGCCCTGTGTTAATGGGACAAGCCAGACCTGAGTTTGCTATTTAACCCCCCAGCACAGCCTGGGCCTCCTAAACTGGAAGTCGGGCCCCATCGCTGGGATTGGTCAAATCCCCAGCCAGCTCGAGACCCCCATTGTGAAATGGGATGGCCAGAGCCCCAAGCGTGCGGAGACTCTGCAATCCCAGACCAGGCTTCATGACCTCTAGTTTTGATAGGAGAGTGAGGGGCCAGGCCCTGGTGTGGGGATTTCCCTCGTGTTGCCTTCCCAGGCTGGAACCCAGGCAGCAATGCCTGCCAGAGGCTGCAGGGCAGATGCCCAGAGCCGGCAGAGCAATTGCTCCCTGGAGGTGTTCGCTGACATAGCCTGGCTGGGGCACTGCAAAGCCACCTGCCCACAGTCCCCAAGTCCCCGCTCAGGGTCTGGTGCTGGCTGGAGCCTTCACAATCGCTCCCCATTTAGTCCAGTCCATTTACCCAGGGCAGCTGCTGCATTGTGTGACTGGTGCCCACAGCCATGGAGGGCTGAGGATGGAGCCGGAGGTTGCTGGGGGACCCCTGGCCCTGCTGTCACCAGCAGGTGGGATGCTCCTGCACCAACAGGGTCTGTACATCCCATATCTGGGTGCATGGGTGGTTCTGCAGTGCACAGCAAGCGAGCTCCTGGGCCAACGGGGTCTGTACGTCCCGCAGCCGGGTGCACAGGCGGTTCTGCAGTGCACAGCAAGCGAGCTCCTGTGCCAACGGGGCCTGCACATCCTGTAGCTGGGTGCACGGGTAGTTCTGCAGTGCACAGTGAGTGAGCTCGTGCGCTGACGGGTCTGTACGTCCCACAGCCAAGCACACGGGCGATTCTGCAGAGGGAATGTACTGGCAGATAATGCGGCCTGAAATAAAATGAGTGAGAGACTTGGAAGAGATCAGTGTCCAAGAAAGAATATAGAGCGCATAGAATCATAGAATATTAGGGTTGGAAGGGACCTCAGGAGGTATCAAGTCCAACCCGCTGCTCAAAGCAGGACCAATCCCAACTAAATCATCCCAGCCAGGGCTTTATCAAGCCGGGCCTTAAAAACCTCTCAGGATGGAGATTCCACCATCTCCCTACAGAACCCATTCCAGTGCTTGACCTCCCTGCTAGTGAAACAGTGTTTCCTAATATCCAGTTTAGACCTCCCCCACTGCAACTTGAGACCATTGCTCCTTGTTCTGTCGTCTGCCACCACTGAGAACAGCCAAGCTCCATCCTCTTTGGAACTCCCCACCCCCCTCCCTTCAGGTAACTGAAGGCTACTGCAGACTAAATAACCCCTGTTCCCTCGGCCTCCCCTCGTAAGTCATGTGCCCCAGCCCCCTAATCATTCTTGTTGCCCTCTACTGGACTCTCTCCAATTTGTCCACATCCCTTCTGTAGTGGGGGGATGAAAACTGGACACAGTACTCCAGATGAGGCCTCACCAATGTTCAATAATCACTTCCCTTGATCTGCTGGCAATTCTCCTACTAATGCAGCCCAATATGCTGTTGGCCTTCTTGGCAACAAGGGCACACTGCTGACTCATATCCAGCCTCTTGTCCACTGTTATCCCCACGTCCTTTTCTGCAGAACTGGTGCTCAGCCCCGCCCAGCGCAGCGAGTGGCTAGAGAAATCTCTCAACATGGACACCCCTGTGTGCCCAGCAGCAGGCCAGGACCTGCAGGGTGCAGCACCTCTCTGGCTGGTTAAACTCTCTGCCCTCCCTCACCTCCCAGGCTAGGGTGACCAGACAGGGTGGGAGTGTGGGGGGGTAATAGGCACCTATATAAGACAAAACCCCAAATATTGGGACTGTCCCTATAAAATCAGGACATGTGGTCACCCCACCCGAGGCCTGGAGTGCTTGCTGCATGTTCCAGTAATAACTGCAACCTCCAGGCTTGTCTCTAGTACCTCCTGCCTGGGGATCAGTGACTCTGCTTAACAACAACCCTGGGAAGCAGGGCAGGAGTGTCTTGGGCCGAACACAGGAAAAAGCGCCAGGACACCTGGGTTCTATCCCTGTCTTTGCGACTGACTCCCTCTGTGACATTGGTCAAATCCCTATGCTTCCATCTCCCCAGTGGGAGCCACCTCCTTGCAGTGTGAGGCTGCTGAATTCACTGGGGTTTGTAAAGTGCTTTGAGATCTGGATGTGGTCAGAGAAGGGCCATGAAAATATAGAGATGGGGAAACTGAGGCAGGGAGCGAGGCAGGAGCCAGCCACACTACAGAGACAGCCATGTTTGTCTAGCAGCAGAGGTGGATTATGGGTTTCTGGGGCCCTGGGCCAGAGCAAGTGCGGGCCCCTCCCCACCCTTTCCTGCTGGGGAATGGGGTCAGTGTGCGGGGGCTTGCCATGTCCCGCCTCCTCGCCCAGCACTCCTGCTGGGGAGTGGGGTCAGAGTGCGGGGGCCTCCCCCGCTCCCCAGCAGGAACTCCAGGTAGGCAAAGCAGCTCGGGGTGCAGGGGTGCCCATTTTTCCGGGGGCCCTGGACACAGCCCCATTGGCCTGGTGGCTACTTCACCACTGCTAGCAGGCCCTGAGACGCCTGGCTCACCCAGCTCTCCACGAGCCCTGCTTCTAAAGTCCCCCAGTGCGGCTCCAACCAAGCCCCTGGTCCTGCACTTTCCTTTCCTTGCTGTGAGCCTCCATCCCTGCAGCCCAGTGCTGCGCTCCATGTGGGCAGGGGGGCTCCGAGCATCCTCGCTCACTGCCTTTGTGGCTCTCGAGCTGGCGCGTGCTGCCTTCCCCTCCATTGTTATTTCCCTCTCTCTAGCCTGAGTCGCTTGGGCCCTTTTGTTTTGCTGACACAGGTTTGAGTCACATCTGGAAACCATCAGTGTTGTTAATAGATCTAATTCCTGCCTCTCCGCAAATACTAAGGGTGGGGGCGGGGGGATGGGAAGGCGTCTGGCAATTGTGAGTTCTTTGGGGGGGGGGAGGGGTGGATCTGTGGATACTATGAGGAGTAAGAAACATTCCTGAACTCTTCCCTGTGATCGTGTAGAAAAAGGGACAGAGTGGACTCTTCCTGCGTGATCATGACCCAGTTGTGCTTCTGCAGTGATACAGCTGCACTGCGTCACCGGCGGGGGGTGGGGAGGGGGGTATAGCGAGGGGAGGCATCAGCTTTGTCTCTGTGCCGTCTGTGATTCCAGGCAGACCCATTCCCATTCAATTGCCAGCCTTCGAGATGTGGACACTGAGCCCTGACGCAGGCTGCCTGGGCGGGGCGCAGAGAGGGTAGGGAGCGGTGGGGAGAGAGAGAGAGAAAAAGAGAGAGAAAGAGAAAGGAATAAACAAGAAATCAGAAGCGGGTATGTTCGTTCCTATTGTGAGGGTCAGACACCCCCATGATGCTGGGCTGTGTATGACAGATAGATGGATGTGTCTGGAGAGAGACAGGGGCAGCTGGGGATAGATAGATGCATAGATAGGATGTATAGGGATAGACAGATTGATGGATCGATAGATTGATAGGGGGTGTCTGGGGACAGATAGATAGATCGATAGATGGGGTGTATGGGGATAGATAGATTGATGGATTGATAGATAGAGGGGGTGTCTGAGGATAGATAGGTGAAGTGTATAGGGATAGATTGATAGATGGGATGTATAGGGATAGACAGATTGATGGATCAATAGATAGATTGATAGACGGGGGTATCTAAGGATAGATCAATAGATGGGGTGTACAGGGATAGATAGATAGAGGGGGTGTCTGGGAATAGATAGAAGGGGTGTACAGGGATGGATAGATAGATAGAGGGGGGGTCTGGGGATAGATCAATAGATGGGGTGTACAAGGATAGATAGATAGAGGGGGTGTCTGGTGATAGATCAATAGATGGAGTGTACAGGGATAGATAGATCGAGGGGGGTATCTGAGGATAGATAGAGAGGGGTGTCTGGGGATAGAATGATAGAGGGGGGTGTCTGAGGATAGAGAGGGGTGTCTGGGGATAGATCGATAGATGAGATGTACAGGGATAGATAGAGGGTGTGTCTGGGGATAGATCGATAGATGGAGTGTACAGCGATAGATAGAGGGGAGTGTCTGAGGATAGATAGAGATGGGTGTCTGGGGATAGATCGATAGATGGGATGTGCAGGGATAGATAGATAGAGGGGGTGCCTGAGGATAGCTAGAGAGGGGTGTTTGCGGATAGATCGATAGATGGGATGTACAGGGATAGATAAATAGAGGGGGTTGTCTGAGGATAGATAGAGGGGGGTTGTCTGAAGATAGATGGGAGGAGTGTCTGGGATGGCCTGACAGCTAGGAGAAGAAGGCAGCGAGTTAGCCAGGAGCAGTCAGTGCTGGCCGAGGCGGTCGCACTTCCCTCAGCTCTGTGGGTCAGTGGCTGCTCCTCCCTGGGCTGTCTGGCAGCACTGCCTGGGAAGAGCTGCTTTCCCCTCCGGGTGATGTTCCCTTTGATTGCAGCGCCATGAAGCGCGTCATTGCTTGGCGCTGGCTGGCTGCGGGGAGGTGTCACAGGCAGGGCAGTGTGTCAGTAGGAGCAGGCCGGCGTGCTCTGGGGATGAGAGATGCCAAGTCTATGGCCAGAAAGGACCATGCTGATTACCCCATCCGAGCTCCTGTGGGGCCTGCACTGAGCCCAATGGCTGGTGGCAGAGCCAGCGCAGGGCTCCTAGGAAAATGGCCATTCTTGATTTAATGGCTCCAAGCACAGGAAAAGGTGCTGGCCAGATGGCTGCAGTGCTGGTAGCCTCCTTGCGTGGCTGACCCTTCAACCCCAGCTGACCCATGGGCTGTGCGATCATGTGACAGCACAATCCCCCTAGAACCTTTAAAGTGTCCCCTCCCCAAGCCAACACAGTCTTGCTTCGCTGCCGGCCGCCCTGCATTACGGGGCTTCCAAGACAGTCTCCAAGGGCCCCCCGGGCACTGTGCTGGGGGGCGGGGGTGGTTCTCAATGCACAGCGATAAGGTCGCACAGACGGACTGCACCGGAGAGAGACTTTCCACACACTGAGATCTACGGGCACAGGTCCCACAGTGCGGAGATCACTGCGTCCTCTCCTTCCCCATCCCCCGGCTGGCAGACTGCTGGCCTACCCCACCCTCACGCTCATGGCAGAAGCCATGGGGCTTCATCCTGATCACCTGTAAGGCAAGCGAGAAAACCTAATCGAGGATGGGTGTTAATTAACTGGTTGCCCCCTGGCCGGAGAAGCCAGGGCTAGGGGGGACAAGGAGCTGAGAGAGAGCTTGGTGCAGGAGGAGAGGCGCTAGGGGAGATCTCTCTCACTGGGAAAAGGCCTGGAGGACGGGCTGGCAGTTTAGGACTGGCTGTGGCTGGGACAGAGCTCCGGGTAGGGTTCATTCCTTGGGGCGGAGTGCCAAGTGGGCGGGGGAGCCCCAAGGGAGGGTTTGTGGACGTCCATAAGGGGTGGAAAGTCAGGTTCAAGGGTAGGCTCCCTGCAGGGGCTAGCCTGCCTGGCCAGCCCCCTGACAAAGGAAGAAGGATCTCAGGCAAGCCCAGGAGGGGCAAGGGACCTTTTGGTTTAGGACTAACCCCCGAAAGGGACTGCACTGGGTGTGACGTGGCCAGAGGCCTGAGCCCAGCCAGGGAGTCCAGCGAAGGGATCGGCTGGGATGATAAGTAGCCACCATAGGGAGCGTGAGAAGCCAAGTCCCCCACAATGCTGCATCTGGGCAGGAGGGGGCGCCCCAGAGGTAAGGGCAGGTGTTTGCAGTCACATTATCGACACCTTGGGAGCACAGGGCCTTCCGGTTGGGGGCTGGTGCATATCACAGCAGGGGGAGCTGACGTAGCAGGGATATGTATGTGTCCCTTGCTCTTGTGGATGGGACCAGTAATTGAGGGACAACCAGAGGGGATGGCACTGGACGTCTCTCTCCTGGCCGTGTCCCACCCTCACCTGACCACCCAGTGTCCAGTACAGACTGGCCTGCAGGACAGACTGGTTTATCCCACCTGCCCTGGCTGTCCCAGGCCAACACAGAGGTTACAACACGAAGGGGAAGGCTGCAATGGGGGTCACACCCACACAGGGTGCAGCTACACTACATGCAAGCCCAGGCTCAGATTCAGGCTGCAGCCCAACCCACTCTTCTGTCTACAGACAATTCTGGGCCAGGGCCCCAGGATCCCGCAGGCAGGGTGGGTTCAAGCCCAAGCTCCTGCACCACAGAAAGCTCCTGCACCAACTTTCCAATGTGCTCTGACCCAGGCCCCACCTGCACTCCACCCCCTTCCCTGTTCCACTCCTCCCCCTGGCCCTCCCAGCCTCCTGATGCCATGAAACAGCTGATTGCTGTGGGTGGGAGGCACAGGGAGGGAGGGGGAGGTGTTGATGGGGAGGGCTGCCAGTAGGTGCTCAGCACCCACCATTTTTTCCCCATGGGCGCTCCAGCCCCAGAGCACCCACAGAGTCGGCACCTATGCCCTGCAGGTCTCAGGGCCCAAACGCAGTGTGGTCTCAGCTTGGCCTTGGGTCTGCCCCCCCACCCCACCAGACTTGGGTCCTAATGGCCTGCCAATGATATCCCACAATCCCATGGGACAGCATCCTTTGTTCTTTCTATCCCAAGACTGGTGAGTTGACTCCCAGAAAATGGAAGAAGGCCCCTGGTTTAACCCTCAGCCTTTAACCCTTCCATTTTATTGTGGCTGCTGAGCGGCAAGCCAAGAGAGCCTCCTCCTGTGTTTGCGACGGCTCACGACTGACAAGAAGCCCTTTGCCAGGCGTGCTGCTCCCTGGTTGTGGGAGCACAGCCAGATTTTGGTGAATCTCTGGCACCAGGCCAGCAAAATGTTTGACTTCAGCATGAGTTCCTGGAATGATCTCATGCACCAGGAACTAGCCAAGAGGCTGGAGATTCCCTGGACCAGTGAGCAGGACAGGAAGCGGATTAACAACTGCTAGAAAGCCAGGGAGGAGAACCACACCTCTGGGAGCTCCCAGTCATCCTGCCTGTTACATGAGGCATTGGCATTTCCACATCCCATGGTGACTGCAAGAGAGAGCCACTCCTCGGGGATTGCTGTGTGCAGTCAAAGGCAGGTGGGCCTCAGTGTCTGATCCCATCTGGAGGGTTCTAGGTTTTAGCAGCTGGTCTCCTTCTCCACTCCTTTGGCAAGGGGGCTAGGTCAGCAATACCCGTGTTTGGTGGACAGCAATGCAATTGGCCTGGGCAGGAAGCCAACAGCCCTTAGGAACTCAAATGACTACAGAAAACTGCAGCACAGCCCCTCAGCAGCACAGGCTGCCATGAGCACAGTAGACCATCCTCCACGCCCTGCACTGGCTTCCCTTAGAACAGAATCAAGTTCAAGGTCTCGGTTCCTGTGTTCAAGGTTGTCTAGGACCGGGGCCCAGGAATTTCAAAGAGCCTGAAGCTCCAGCATGGGGACTACAATGGACAGCTCTGCACCATCCTTCAGGCTTCCGTGTCCCAGGTTTATCATGGATACAGCTGGCTTTTCCTGTGTGCAACATCTTCCTCTGCAGAGGCACTGCACAACCCTCACCGCCTCCCTGCTGTGCCAGTGGCTGTCAGGCTCTGTAGGTCTTGAACCTGGGTCCATGGGGGTCCTGGGAGTCATCACGTCTCCAGTCCTCCACGCAGCACTCACAAACAGCAGCTGGGACTGGTGTCCATCAAGCACAGCTGGGGCACAAGCCCCACCCCTACAGTCTGATTAGAAGAGATCCAAGGGTCCTGATTGGTCCATAGTCCCTATTTAAGCCAGATGAGGCAACAGGAAGCTGTGTTTGTACAACTGGGCTTCACCCTGCCATAGACCACTAGTCTGGTGTCCTGCCTTCTGATCATGACCTCCCAGTACCCTGACTCTTGATCCCTGCCCTCCGTTTGTCTCTCGATTCTGATCTCCTGGCATTCCAACCTAGGCTGATTCCTGGTAAATGGCTCCTGGCTCCTCAGCTGGCACCTGATGTAACTGCTAGGAAAAGCTGCCCATGCCCTGGCCCTGATAGCTTGTATGGACCACTGTAACTGCAGGAGTGGGTCTGCCATGAGAGGAATGGACCCAGCAGCCCAGCCCACTGCCTCTGGAATCAGTAGACTCACCTGAACAGGCCATCCACCATGAGGTGGCAAGACTGGGGTGCCCAGCTGACCATGGTGAACCAGCTACTCCAGGAACAAGTCAACCAGCTGCGTGCAGATAGCATCGCACTCCAGGAATGCTTTGAAGCTGCCTGCCTTGAACAGGGTCCTATGTTCCCCTGCCAGAACATTTTGGTGGGTCTGCCAGTGGTTCTGCGCTTTATGTTCCTTTTCCTGATGTGCCCCCAGACCTGTGCCTCTGATCTGTCCTGAGTCAGCCTGCTGATGGGAGAAGCACTAGATGGGCCCTCCCCACTGCTGGACAGCCTGGTGCTGTTGAACTGGAATGTTTTCTTGTCTGTAACATCCAATGATCCGCACTGGGCTAAAACAGCCGAGGCTTCTCTGTGGAAACTCCGGTAGGGCAGGCTACCTACGCAGTGCATTTCCACAGTCTCCCAGCAGACATCGCATGGAATGGGGCAGTGCAGCTGTCTCATTTGCTGTGGGGTTGGCCAGCAGAAATAAAAGGTGGCCCGTGTAGAGATGCCTGGAAGTTGAAATGCCTGCGTGGATCTCGCTTTTCGTATAAGTAACCAGCTGTGTGAAAGAAGGGGAGGGGAAGGGGCTCCCTGTACCCCACCCCTCCACGTGTTGTTCCCTTGATGCCCATAGTTCCTGCCTAACCAATGCAGTGGATGTGGCCCAGAGGAAAGGGAATGCTGCTGCCAGCACCACCTGTGCTTTTACTGTGGGGAGTCAGGCTGCTCTATTTCTGTCTGTCCCATGTAAGCCCCAAAGGGTCTGGGAAATGAGATGGCCCAGGCCCGCTAAGGGGGAAGGGCCTAGGCTCTGAAGGAAAGAAGGTCCCCCACACTTCAGTCCTGACTGGGACACGTCCTGTGCTCCATCAGGACATCCTTCCCTTGCAGGTACCTGATCAGCTGCACATTCCCCAGACAGACCAATGGATTCTGCTCCAATGGGCTCTTGTCAGCAGTTCCTGAATCGACAACTTCATAGACATGGCAACAGCCCTGGCGCTGCAAATCCTTTGGCAACGCGAGGTCGTTCCAGAGCTGATGGAGACTACTGCTGGGTCCCCTCTGCCTTCAGGCCCAGGGACTGAGGGACCTGCCCTTCTGGAAGCAGTGATTCAAAGGCACCGCAAGACAATACAGTTCAGTGCACTTCAGTCCCTGCACTTCCCCCGATTCTTGGAATTCCCTGGCTGACCCATCATCATCCCCACATCCACTGGCAGAAACAAGAAATCAGCTTTCCGGCTGCATTCTGTGTACACGGGCTGGAAAATGCTGTCCCAGCACTTGGATCTTGGGAGGTGCAGGCAGGGCTGATGGCCCATGCAGGGGAGGCCCCAAAGCTACGTCAGACCTTCCCCCGAAATACCAGGATTATGTAAGGTCCAGGCCATTTGTGACCGGACTACCGCCCACATGACCTTTGACTTACACGCTTCTTAGGGTTCATCCATTTTTATCAGCTGTTTATCTCACGCTTCTCAAACAAGGTGGGCCCTTCACTGCTCTGCTCCAGAAGAATGCCCAGTTCTCATGGTCCCCCAAAACCCAGTGTGCATTCTATCAGCTGAAACTTGCTTTTACCACTGCACTCCTACTGGCCCACCTAGGTACCAAGTGAGCCTTTCTGGTAAAAGCCAATGCCTCTAGTAGGGCAATTGGGACCCAGCGACATGGACCTGAACAAAAACCACACCCGTGTGCCTATTATTTGCAGAAGCTTACCTCGGCGAACGTAACTGCGGGATCCTGGATAAGGAGTGCCTAGCCATTAAGGCAGGATTGGAGGAGTGGCAATGTTATTTGGAAGGGGCTCACCATCCAGTCCAAATATACACTGACCACTGACCCTGGAGTATCTGCGCAGGGCGAAGGCCTTAAACCAAGGGCAGCTTTGATGGCTCTATTCTTTTTGGGGTTCAACTTCATCATTATGTACCACCTGCAACGGCAAGGCTGAAACCCTGTCCGAGAACTTTGATACTGAATCACATGGACCAAGCCAGGAACCAGTCCACACCCTCAGCCCCACAAATTCCTGAATGTTGCTCTTCCCCAGGACCAAGTCACACTGATTCGTTCTGCCTCGGCAATTCTGCCTGACGAACTAGCTGCCATCGACAGGGAACCACACAACACCTGAGAAGGGGTCTGTGACATACCAGGGTACAATCCAGACCAATGAATAGCTGTGTCACACCTGCCCTGTAACCTGGGGTACCCTGTACACTGCTTTGCTGCTGTAGCCTCCAGCTTGGGTGACTTACAAACAGCCTCCAGTGTGCAAGTCACTCCCAGCTATGTCTGTGCGTGTGCTGCAGCCAGCCAGTCATACCTTGTCTCTTACCAGCCTGAGTTATACTTCAGGGTAACCCCAACACACCCCTAGTCCTAGATTCCCCCCAGAAATGTATGTCCTGTGCAGCCCAGCCCTCTCCTGGACAGTACACATATCTTAAGTCCGTTATTCCTTTAAGGGACTAGTATGCAAACAACTTGTTGCCCCAAATGGAGTTACCCAGAGACTTCATCTTGAACACACTGGATTAGATAAAACAGTAAAACAAGTTTATGAACTACAGAAAGAGAGATTTTAAGTGAATACAAGTAATGAGGCATAAAAGTCAGAAATGGTTACAAGAAAAATAAACATAAAAAACACACTGGTGCTTAACTTAAACTAGATTGGATTCAAAGCAAAGTTTTCTCACCACATGCTTTCATCCATCCTTAGGTCAGGTCCCCTCCCCGAGTCCAAAGGCTGCTTCCTTTGTCTCTTCGGGTGCATGCAATGGACAGGGAGAAAGAGAGAAGAGTGCCTTGGGGTGTTTGTCTCTTCTTTTTATAATGTCAGTCCCCCTCTTGAAAAACATTTCCAGCTCAGACCCAGGAGACAAAGAGTCAATGTGGAAGGAGGTTCCCTGCTGTCTTTTCCACCACGTTGAACTTCCTTTGTTTTTTCTCCCTGCTTGATGACTCTGTTTACTGCTTAAATTCAAATTAAGACAAGCAAACATTCCTTCTTTTGTTTAGGACAAACCTGACTTCTGCCTGGGCAGGGCTGTGGGGTTTGGAACATGTGTTAACAACCCCAAACAGGTGAATCCTATAACTCTGTGTATAATGTTGGCACCCATATTTTACCAGGATGATACTGACCAGCAAATTATGTGTTTTCAAATGATATCTCACAAGGCGTACCTTGTACAAAGATTATCACAATGGTGTGTAAGGTGTGAATACAGGTGTGTATTCTGTCACAGGGCACACTTGTGAATAACCACATTTATGGCTGCCTTGCAGTTATGCCATGACTCCCCATGGCGGGACCCCTGGGTTGCCTTAAAACTCAGCAACTGACATCCCATCTTTTCTGGTGGCCTGGAATGTGCCCCATAACACAGGCCTTCACAGCATCCTGCAATATGTGTGCTCAAGCCAAGAAACCGTGCCACAGACCTTGCGGTCTACTCCAAACCATCTAGACACTCCACCCCAGCCCGGGCTCCTATTGGATTTTATCACGGAGCTCCCAGAGTCCAGTGGGTTCCTGACAGTCTTGACAGTGGTAGACCATCTCACCAAAATGGCCCACAATGTGCCCTGTACCGGGCTACCTTCTGCTAAAGAGACAGCCAAGCTGTGGATTATCCATGTGGCTCTGCTCCATGGTCTACTGGATCGCACTACCTCTGACAGTTTTGGGACCAATCTTATTTAACCTTTTTATTATTAACCCTGGCACAAAGAGCGGGAATGTGCTAATAAAGTTTGCGGATGACACGAAGCTGGGGGGTATTGCTAACACGGAGAAGGACCGGGATACTATTCAGGAAGATCTGGACCACCTTGTAAACTGGAGTAATAGTAATAGGATGAAATATAATAGTGAAAAGTGCAAGGTCATGCACTTAGGGATTAATAATAAGAATTTTAGATATACGTTGGGGACGCATCAGTTGGAAGCGACGGAGGAGGAGAAGGACCTTGGGGTATTGGTTGATAGCAGGATGACTATGAGCCGCCAATGTGATATGGCTGTTAAAAAAGCAAATGCGGTTTTAGGATGCATCAGGCGAGGTATTTCCAGCAAGGATAAGGAGGTGTTAGTGCCGTTATATAAGGCGCTGGTGAGACCCCACCTGGAATATTGTGTGCAGTTCTGGTGTCCCATGTTTAAGAAGGATGAATTCAAACTGGAACAGGTTCAGAGACGGGCTACTAGGATGATCCGAGGAATGGAAAATCTGCCTTATGAAAGGAGACTCAAAGAGCTTGGCTTGTTTAGCCTGGCCAAAAGAAGGCTCCGGGGGGATATGCTTGCTCTATATAAATATATCAGGGGGATTAACGTTAGGGAGGGAGAGGAATTATTTAAGTTTAGTACTAATGTAGGCACGAGGACGAATGGGTACAAACTGGATATTAGGAAGTTTAGACTTGAAATTAGACGAAGGTTTCTAACCATTAGGGGAGTGAAGTTCTGGAACAGCCTTCCGAGGGAAGTAGTGGGGGCAAAAGACTTATCTGGCTTTAAGACTAAGCTTGATAAGTATATGGAGGGGATGATATGATGGGATAGTTTAATTTGGGCAATTGATCTTGGATTATCAGCAGATAAGTCTGCTCAATGGTCTGTGAGGGGATGTTGGATGGGATGGGATCTGAGTTACTGCAGAGAATTCTTTCCTGGGTGCTGGCTGGTGAGTCTTGCCCACATGCTCAGGGTTTAGCTGATCGCCATATTTGGGGTCGGGAAGGAATTTTCCTCCAGGGCGGATTGGCAGAGGCCCTGGAGGTTTTTCGCCTTCCTCTGCAGCGTGGGGCATGGGTCACTTGCTGGTGGACTCCCTGCAGCTTGAGGTCTTCAAACCACAATTTGAAGACTTCAATAACTCGGACATAGGTTAGGGGTTGTTATAGAAGTGGATGGGTAGGGTTCTGTGGCCTGCTTTGTGCAGGAGGTCAGACTAGATGATCAAATTGGTCCCTTCTGACGTATGAGTCTATGAGACTGAAGGTTACAATCTACATCCCAATTCTGGCATGAGGCCCTATGCCTCCTGGGAGTCCAGCTGCCCCTCTCCGCCACTTACCGCCCTCAGTCCAACAGCCAGATGGAAAGAGATAATCAGATTTTAGAGCAATACCTGCCACGTTACTTTAACCACATCTGCATGATTAGTCCTTGCTGTTACCTTATGTGGAGTATGCATACAACAACACAGATCACGATTCTTTGCCAACTACGGGTACCACCTCCCTTTCCACCCACAATTACTATGACCTCTCCTAACCCAGCCATCTTGGACTTGGTGCAGGAGATTCATCAAATCCAGAAGAAGCAAGGGCCATAACAAGCGACACACAGACCAACATCGTCAACCAGGCCCCATCTATTCAGTGGACAAAAACTGTGGCTCTCGGCAGAGCAGGTCCATATTAACATAACCTTGTGTAAGTTGGCCCTAAGCCCTTATCAAATCCTTTGCCAAGTTAACTTGGTCGCTTCGATCTTGCAAGATCCACCTGGAATTCACATATCCCTCCTGAAACCCCATACCGAGTATTCACCTCTCCCATCAATGCATGAACAAGGCCATGAGGAATATGTCGTGCGTGAGATCTTGGATTCTAAACACCAACAGGATAAACGTTTATACCTGATTGGCCCTCAGGAGCATATATAGGAGCCAATGGAAAACATTCATGCACACACTCTAATGCAAGCCATCCATGAGAACCACCTCAAGAAGCCTGGACACTCAGTGCCCAGAGGACACCTTTGGAGAGGGGGTGATGTCAGGCCTATAGGTCTCAAACCTGCATCTATGGAGGTCCTGGGAATAACCACACTCCAATTCTCCATCCGGTAGCTCACAGACAGGAGCTGAGGCCAGGGTCCATGAAGGTCAACTAGTCACAAGCCCCAGCCCTATACTCTGATGGGGAGAGAACCAAGGATCCTGATAGGGATTGCAGCCTCTATTTAAGCCAGAGGAGGAACCAGGAAGTTTTCTGTACCACTGGGCTTCACCCTGCCACGGACCCCCTGGTCTGGTTACTTGTTTCTGGTGCCTGGTTCCTGACCTCCTGGTATCCTGACTCTGATAAGTATCAGAAGGGTAGCTGTGTTAGTCTGGATCTGTAAAAGCTGCAAAGAATCCTGTGGCACCTTATAGACTAACAGATGTTTTGGAGCATGAGTTTTCGTGGGTGAATACCCACTTCATCAGATGCATGTCTGATAACTGACTCTTGCTCCCTGACCTCTGGTTTCCCTCTCGATTCTGATCTCCTGGCAGTCCAGCTTGGTCTGATCTCTGGTAATTGGCTCTTGACCTCTGGACCTTTGACTCATGCCCAATGTGAACTGCTAGTCCAGGCTGCCCATGCCCTGCCCTGCCAGTAGGTGAAACAGAGCACTCTTCTCCAGGGCTATCCCTAGCGGGGGTGAGGAACAGGACATAGCTACTGAGTTTCTATCTGCCGGGGGGGTGCTCCCCCAGGCTCTGCCCAGGCCCCGCCCCCATTACACCCCTTCCCAAAGGCCCCACCTCTTCTCCACCCCCTCCCCTGAGTACGCTGTGCCCTTGCTCCTCCCCGCAACGCCTCCAGATGCTGGGAAACAGCTGATTGGCAGTAAGCACTGGGAAGGAGGGGAAGGCACTGATTGGCGGGGTCCGCAGGTGGGCAGGAGGTGCTAGGGGGAGGGGGAGGTTGGTAGGGAGGCTCCTCCTCGACTCTCCCCACTCGCCCGCCTGTCTCCTGCCTCACTTCCCTGCCTGCCTCCTCGTGAAGTGCAGGGCCTGGGGCGGTCGCCCCAATTTGCCGTACCCTAGAGACGGCTCTGCCCTTCTCCCAGGTTGGGCCCCAGCCCCAATCTCCATCCTGACACACACCAGCCCTGGGACTCACCCTACCCAGCACAGTGGGTTCAGATAAGGAAGACCCAGCACTGTCTGCGCTAGTAACGTTAGTCTGGAGCTGGGACCGCTGCCTAGAGGATTCTGAGCCAAACATGAGGAATATCTTTGCTGGGGAAAAAACCAAACCCACATTGAAGAGCTCAGCTTCTTTGGCCTGAGCTTTCCAGCTGCCTCCCCCTCGTGAAACCTGAGAGATTCTGTCTTCGGCTCAATCAAGGGGTTAGCCACCCTCCAGCTCTGCAACAGGCAGAAATGTGACAGCAAGAGATAAGCCCCGGAACACCTTCAGTACAAGCCCAGGCACAAATCGGCCTTCAGCTGTGCTGGAGACAGAATGTTAAGACTCTGTTATTTATGGCCTCCTGAGGTCCCTTCCAATCCTGATATTCTATGATTCTGTGATCCAATGTACACAACGCTCCCATCACACAGCTCCAGGCACGTGAGAAAGCAGGAATGAGATGGAAATCTGAGCTGGGAGCTCCAGCTTCAGCTGGGTGTGACAGAAAACAGGAGCTTTGTTGAGCAGGGAGATTGGCACCACGCTGGCTAAAGCCTTAACTTGGGATGGACTCGGGACAGAGCAAACCCTGGGCGGATACTAGCGCTGTCTACACTGGGGGTTAGGTCGGCTTAACTACACTGGTCGGGCGACGGGGGGGATTTTTCACACCCGAGTGTTGAAGCTGGGTTGATCTAACTTCTTAGTGTAGACCAGGCCGCAGTGACTGTCGGTAACAGCTGATCTCTCCTGCCTTGGAATGACGCAAAGAGAGGGGCGTGGCTCGGATGACACCTGGTTATAGCTAGGCTGAGGCCTGCTCCCCCTCCTGCTTAGCAAGCATGATAAGAGCCCTGCCTCTGGTTTCGCCACTGCTGAGGGGGCCTGCAATTCCTTTGCAAACACCTGGTGAGCTCCCAGCCCCCAGGGCAGGATGGGGGGGGTGTCACTGAACTGAAATCCCAGGCCACGTGGAATGCCATGAATTCTAGGGTCAGAGTAACGGGGATTTTCCAGGTGGGAATTTGTAGGTCTCAATTGGATGGAGATGCCTGTGCACCCCCGGGAGGAGGTGTGTGCTAGGAAGGAGCTGGGAGAAGCACACGGCTTAACCAAACTCCCAGTCTCATTGTGACTGAATCCTCACTACACTGCCCTTCACTGAACCCCAACCTACAGCCAAGCCCAAGCTGAGGCAAACTGACCAAACCCACATGACTGCGGGCTGGCAAGCGGGGTGGTTTGGACTACTGCCCTGATTTCACAGGTGGGCAAACTGAGGCACAGAACGTGGAAGTGGCTGGGCCAAGACCATACAGCAAGTCAATGACAGAGCTGGTATAGCGCCCAGGAGGCCTGAATCTCAGTCCTCCGCTCAATACACTGGAGAACACTTGTTCCCAGCCCCAGGAACAAAGCCGAGGAATTCTGACTGCCAGCCCCCTGCTTTAGCCAGTAGTGAACACAGCTTCCAGCCAGAGAATAGGGCTGGAGCCAATGGGTGCTTACCCCTGGAGCTTTCCAGATTATTTCCAAAACACTGTTACCAGGAGTCCTGACCTCCCCTTCCAGCATCAGCCTCTTCTGAGGGCATCAATCCTCTGGGGCCAGCAATCGCGGAGTGAGCTCAGATGGAGCCCAGTGACGTGGTTAAAGGGTGAGCAGGTCCCTCAGGTGTTCTGCAGAACACTCCCTCTAAGGCGCAGCAATCAGACAGGGACCTGATGGCACCTTTCTGTGCCGGGGCTGCAGCCCCAATGCCGCCCAGCGCAGCGGTGACAGGGCCGCACTATTGTCAGATGCTGCGAAACGCAGGGGCCAGCCTCGGTCCTGGCCGAGCAGCAGTCCCCTTGTCTGTGGTCTCAGCAATGGTCCATGGCAACTCACGTCCCCTTCTGCCCCTGTTGCAGGGCGCTTGCCATCAGGACCAGAGCACACTGGGCTTGACTTGGGTGCAAGGCTCTCGGCATGAGTGGGGAATCCCCAGGTGGCGTCATTTGCCTCTCACTTTGTACAGGTGTAAAGGCTGCCCCAGCGCATGGGCATCGGGCCCAGTGGCAACCGGTCACCCTCCCGTACCTGTGGGTAAACAGAGGCTCCCTGTAGGGCCCTGTCACTGGTGCTAAATTGAGCAGCAGCCCCAGAAAATGTGCAAGGAAGGAAGAGGCAGAGGCAGCAGCTTCCCCTCCTGGCTGGGTCACTTGAGGCTGCCTGTGGGATTGACTGACCAGGGCCCCACTGCGCCAGCCCTTCCTGCATCCTACAGGAAAGCCAGGCAGCAAAGACCAGCTTGTCCCCTGTTCATCTCTGCTCCTCCTGGATGGGGAGCCAGCCCCTATCAGCAAGACCCCGGCTGGAGGACTATCTGTGGCCAGGGGGGCAGCGGGTGGCCGAAGGTGCTGGCCAGTGGTGTCTGTCCCAGCTGCACATGGGATGTCAGCACTTGGAGAGTGAACAGAGCCCCACAAACCACAGCCCCGGCCCCATCTCCTCCCCCAATCCCTATTAGGAATGTCTGCGAGGGATGAAACCACAGCCCAGAGGGGGAAGGCAGAAGGCCTGTCTGGCACTGGTGGCTAAGGATGGGAGTAAAGATTTCCAATGACTCACCGCAGCCTCTCCAGCAACACAAGCAGCACCCCCAGCACCCCCTCCCCCTCCAAGCAATACAGCCCAATGGCCCCACTACACGCTACTGCAGAGTCAGACATACGTGCCACAACCTCCCAGCACCCAAAGCCCCTACCACAAACAGACACACACTGATACAATGTACACAAACAGCCCCGTGCCTGCAGATGTGGATGCCGTGCACAACCCCCATCGCGCACACTGACACAATCTACACACACAGCCCCGTGCCTGCAGATGTGCATGCTGCGCACAACCCCCATTGTGCACACTGATACAATCTACACACACAGCCCTGTGCCTGCAGAAGTGCATGCTGCGCATAACTCCCCATCACGTACACTGACACAATCTACACAGCCCTGTGCCTGCAGATGTGCACGCCGCGCACAACCCCCAACGCACACACTGACACAATCTACATGCACGGCCCGTGCCTGCAGATGTGCACACCGTGCACAACCCCCATCGCGCACACTAACACAATCTACACACACAGCCCTGTGCTTGCAGATGTGCATGCTGCGCACAACCCCCAACGCATACACTGACACAATCTACATGCACAGCCCCGTGCCTGCAGATGTGCACACCGTGCACAACCCCCATTGTGCACACTGACACAATCTACACACACAGCCCCATGCCTGCAGATGTGCACGCTGCGCACAACCCATCACGCACACTGACACAATCTACACACACAGCCCCGTGCCTGCAGATGCGCATGCCGCGCACAACCCCCATCACGCACACTGACACAATCTACACATCCCCGTGCTTGCAGATGTGCACGCTGCGCACAACCCCCATTGTGCACACTGACACAATCTACATACACACACACCCCGTGCCTGCAGATGTACATGCTGCGCACAACCCCCATCACCCACACTGACACAATCTACACACACAGCCCCGTGCCTGCAGATGTGCACGCTGCACACAACCCCCCATCACGCACACTGACACAATCTACATACACACACAGCCCCGTGCCTGCAGATGTACACGCTGCGCACAATCCCCATCACCCACACTGACACAATCTACACACACAGCCCTGTGCCTGCAGATGTGCACGCTGCGCACAACCCCCCATCACGCACACTGACACAATCTACACGCACGGCCCTGTGCCTGCAGATGTGCATGCTATGCACAACCCCCATCGCGCACACTGACACAATCTACACACACAGCCCCACGCACCACTCCCCATCACACACAGCCCTTCATAAAGCAGCTCCCCAAGCATCTCCTCCCAGCCGTGTGCCCCGGGTGCAGGTTGCAGGGCAGGCACCATGCGTTTGGGGTAAAAGGTTGCAGGGCAGGTGCTGGGCACCCACAGTAAAAGGTTGCAGGGCAGGTGCCTGGCACCCAGGGTACGAGGCTGCAGGGCAGGTGCCAGGTGCCTGGGCCACAAGGCTGCAGGGCAGGGACCTGGGGTATGAGGCTGCTGGGCAGGCGCCCGGGGTACGAGATTGCTGGGCAAGCACCTTGTGCCTGGGGTACGCAGCTGGTTAAAGACAAAGGCTAGGTGCTGGAGTCATGTCAGACTCAGCCTGATGACCTGCTCCAGGAGCCCCCTTGTGGCTATCGGTTCCTGCAGCAGTGAGTTCCCAGCGGCTGACTGAAGAACCCAACGGAAGGGACTTTTTCCACACTCAGCTCCTCTCTCCATGCTCAGCCCATCTCCTCACCTTGTGGTGGCCTCCATACCTGCCAAAACAGCTGGAATGGTTGCCGCTCTGAGTGCCCTCTCCAGGGCTGATCAGCACTTTCCCTGCAGGACAATCCCCCAACAGCTTTGGCTCCTGGGCATCGTCGCTGACCCTCAGAAGAGCACAAGCTTGGGGTCCTGGCTGTTGCCTAGTGTGGTGTCTCAGAGGCTGCCTGCGCTGCTCCCTCTGTTGAAAGCAGGGGTGGAGCAGAGCCCTTCTCCAACAAGGCAGAAGGTCTGAGCAGGGCTGGGGCCTTGTCTTGCTGCCAGTCTCCCAGACCTCTGCAGTTGGTGTTGCAGCCGCTTCCAGCCCTTTGACCTTCTGTTCAGGGCTCTCCAGGTAGCTGATTAAGTCTCCTCCTCCCAGACGATTTCACCCCAAGGCCAGCATCTTGACTTGGCACCCAGCAGGGGTCCCAGCTGTGTCCCTCTGCACTCCCAGCTCTCCACAGCCCCATCCCAATGCCCAAGCGCAGCATCAGCGCAGTTGCTGTAATCACTGTAGATAATCTTGGCTCTACAAAGACAGACAAAGGAGGTTGAGCCATGAGCTGAATGAGCACTTCCCAGCTTAGCGGAAAGCCCAGTAGAGTCTGGGATCCTTTGCCTGGTCTCTGTTGGAGCAACAGCCCCAGGAAGCAGCAGCAGCCAGTGGAACAAGACCCATTGCTCTGTTCCTAAACCTCGCTGCCAGCTGGAGCCAGCAGGAACCGGCTGACAAGGATCCCTGGGAATCCCACCAGGCAGGAGCTCCCAGTCCTGCTACTCCTGCTCCGTGGGCTCAGCTCTCCGCTGAGCAGTCCTGGCTCTGCTGTGGCTACTCGTCACAGTGCCCAGTAGCTCCCAGCCCAGCCCCTTGGCGCTCTGCTTCTGCTCAGCCATGTGCATGGACGTGTCCCGGAATCCCTGGCACCAGCTGCCCCATGACTCAGGGCTGCAGGCAGCTCAGGGGGCATGGCTGAGAGGACGGATGTGGGTCTGCGGGGCTAGGGGCAGGGAGCTATGGGGGGCAATGGGAGAGGACCCCAAAACCACCTCCCCTTGAGCACTCAATTCTGGGGAAGCTGCGCTCGGGAGCCGGGCCCAGCCTGTGGCTGCCCAGGCCCTGCCCAGGAGAGGCCCCCCAGCTGCACTGATCATAGAGCCAGGCCAGGTCTCCCCGTCACTCCCAGGATGCCCTCATCCAGCATGGCTCCCTGCTGTTCTTCAGGCCATTCCACTGGAAGGGAGACAGAGCACGAGGCAGCCTGTGCCCAAAGTAAAGATGGTGCCCCACGCCGGGGTTGTATGGGCGGTGAAGCCAGGCCAGGCTCCCGGATATTACCCATAGGAAAGATGGAGGCACCCGCAACCCCGGCCACGGAAAAGGAATCGCGCTGATGTCCCGGATGTTGCCCGTACTAAACATGGCGGCCAGCTGTGTTGGTGGTGACGGCAGCGCCGGCCTCGTTTTCCGGATGTGGCCAAGACACCTCCTTTGCCCTCACTAAATATGGCGGCTCACCGCCAGCCTTTCTTACCGGGTTGAAGCTGCAGAGGGCGACTGCGTACTTCCGTCCCGCCTCGCCTCGCCTCGCCTCGCCGCGGCGCGGCGCCGCTGGGAAGATGGCGGCGCTCAGGGCTCTGCGGAGGCTGCGGGCACCTTCAGGGTCATGGCTCCCGGGGCTGCGGCTGGGGGCAGCGCCGAGCAGGTGAGACCCAGCCCGGAGCCTGCCCGCACTCGCGCCCCCAGCCCCCTCGCGACCCGGTGACTCCCCCCGCCCCTGTCTCCTGCCCCCGGCACTTCTCTCCTGGGACCCCCCGTGCCCCTCCCCCCCCGGGATCCTTTCCCCCGGGAACCCCTCCCCTGCCTTCTCCCCCACCCTCTGGGCATCCCCCCCCCACGGGAGTCCCTCTTCCCTGGGTTCTCCCTCTGCCTTCCCTCGGGACCCCTGCCCTGCCTCCTGCGCCCCCCTCCCCTGGGATCTCCCCTTGCCTGCCCCCGTGACCTATTCCTCGGGGACTCCTCCCCTGTTTCTTCCCCACTGGGACCCCTCCCCTGCCGCCTCCTCCTCCTTTGGGACCCCCCTCTCATGTCCTGCACCCCCAGGACCCTCTGGGCATTGTCTTCTCCCCTGGTGGGGATCCCACCTTCCCTGGGATTTCCCGCTGCCTTCCCCTATCTCCTTGGCACCTCTCCCCCATCTCCTGTTCTCTTGGGGTCTTCCTCAGGGACCTTTCCCCTGCCTCCTGCACACCCAGGACCCTCCTGGGCATTGCCCTCCTCTCCCTGTCTCATAGACGCATAGACTTTAAGGTCAGAAGGGACCATTATGATCATCTAGTCTGACCTCCTGGGGTTGGGAAGGAATTTTCCTTCAGGGCAGATTGGCAGAGACCCTGGAGGTTTTTCACCTTCCTCTGCAGCATGGGGCACGGGTCACTTGCTGGAGGATTCTCCTCGGCTTGAAGTCTTCAAACCACAATTTGAGGACTTCAGTACTCAGACACAGGTTAGGGGTTTGTTATAGAAGTGGATGGGTGAGAGCATTGCTAGCTCCCCCCATGGGGACCCATTCTCCAGCCCCCTAGTAAGGACACTGTACTTAGCTCTTACCATAGATCTCTGCGCATGTTGTGGGGCTGTTCACTTTGTTACTCCAGCTGCTGCAAACAGGACCCAGAAACTTGCCTCCTGCAGAAACCAAACTGCCATGCTCCTGGCTGGTTTCTGTCATGGTGTGGCTACTGGATGGCTGTCATACAAGCCCCCTAGCTTGTGGGGCAGGTATATGCTGTGCCCTTGTGACAGAGTGGGCACATTGAGGCACGTTTGAGGTTTTCCTCTGACTTGCTGATGATGCTTGATCTAGGCTCAGGCACGAGCCATGAAGCCTTTCTCTGCACGGTTACTGGTTCGAATCCTGCCAGCGCAAGTTTGGATTTTGATGGTTTATGAAATTAGGGGAGAGGCTGTCTTGCTCCAACTGCATGACTATCCATGGCACAAAAGTCACCTTCCACCCTCCCGCTCCCCCCCACCCCCCCGGTGGATGCTAACTGATCACTTGGCAGAGAAGCAAGGCAAAGGTTTGAGTGGGGCGTGGAGACTGAACTCCCCTCATCCTTAGACAAGCCCCACGCGGTCAGGCTTGAGGGTGGTTGGTGGGGAGCAATTTGTGTACAGCTTGTACTGCTGCTCCCCAAACTATGGAGAAATAGGTTCCTGGGCTACCAAACCGCTGCCTTCCCCAGGATGAAGCTCACCTATCCAAGACAGAGTCTCACTTTCGATCCCCTTCTTCTCCCTTTCTCCCCCACCTGCCTGGCAACAACCCCTTTAAAAGCCCACTGAGTCTGGAGACTAGAGACGGGCAGGTTGAATGAACTTGCTGGGTTTGATACTCTTTCCTTATCTCTGTGTCCAGAGGCTCAAAGCAGTGGCAGCCAGATGTCGAGTGGGCCCAGCAGTTTGCAGGTGCGGTCATGTACCCCACCAAGGAGACTGAGAAGTGGGTGCCTCCTCCCTGGAACGGTGAGTTGTGTCGAAGGTGCCTGCCCCATTAAATGCATCGTCACCATGCGGATGCTTTTGTGTTGGGGATTGTCATGTTTTAAGTTTGGAGCCAAACCTGCCGCTGGAGTGTGCAGTCCTACCTCTGTGAACGTCGCTAGACTAGCAGCTGAGAAGCCCTCCTGGGCCCGATCCTGTAGTGAGCTCTGTGTAGATGGACCCCTGTATCTTCATGGAGCTTATTGTTGAATCGGGGCCTTACGTTGTCCACGCTGAGATTGTGGGAAAACAGATGTGGGGTAGCATGGAGGGAGCTTCCTTAGTTTCAGGTGATCTGGGTAAGGAAAGAAATCTGGGTTTGGTTTTTTTAAAGACTTTTTTTTTTTTAAACTGGCGTCTCCCTTTTGATAGAAATGATCCCATGGCTTTTATTTTAATATAAATGGAAACAGGATTTTGGATTTGAGACGTCTTTGCTGCATCTGAAACCCAAACACACATGCTCTGTGCATGAAGTGATGATGGGGGACAGGTCAGTTGTACAGAGTGCTAGAGATCGCTTTGTAAGATGGGCTGATTTGAACCTATGTTTTAACACAGCCAAACACAAGCAAAGACTGCAGGTCGCGCTGACAGGATGGGGAACAGTATCCTGGAGTGCAGTGACTCTGAATAGGATGTAGGAATAACTGATGTTTGGGTTTGCTGGCCATGCTGCGGGGGGGATTGGTTTGAGTCACAAATTCACAAAATGTTTCAGTTGATCTGAAGCTGCATCCCCCACCCCCCAAAAACAACAACAACAAAGTGGTTAAAAATTTGTGCTCTGCTCTAGTTGGGCTGGGCATTGCGTGCATGCATGTCCTGGTAGCTAACCAATTGGATAGGAGTTGTGTGATACGGTAGCTAAGAGGGCTTATGCGATCCTCTGTCTGTACAAATAGGGGAATAGCCATTACTGGATACTGTGTGTAATTCTGGTGCTCGTGCTTCAAACAGACTGTTGACAAATTGTAAAGGTTTCAGAAAAGAGCCACAGGAATCACAGAATCAGAGAATATCAGGGTTGGAAGAGACCTCAGGAGGTCAACTAGTCCAACCCCCTGCTCGAAGCAGGACCAATCCCCAACTAAATCATCCCAGTGAATGATTCACTGTCTGGAAAACCTGCCTGAGAGACTAAAAAAAGTTCAGTCTAATTAGTTTATCCAGTGAAGGTTAAGAGGTGACTTGTTCAGTTACAGGCACCTACCCGGGGAAGAGATTTCTGACTGAAGATGGCTCTTTAATCTGCCAGAAAAAGGCATAACTTAATCCAGTGGCTGGAAGCTGAAGCTAGACTAATTCAGACTACAAATAAGGCACAAATCTTTATGGGTGAGGGCAAGCAGCCACTGGAACAATGTACTGAGAGGTTTGGTGGATTTGCTGTCAGGAGACGTCTAACACGTTGTTTTTAAAAGATTTGTAGCTCCACCCCGAGATATGGGCTGGACACAGGACTCATGGAATGAAATTCTCTGGTTTGTGCTCTGCGGGTCGGGCTAGATGTTCAGAATAGTCGTTTCTGGTCTTAAAGTCCATGAAACGTCCTTCAGCTGGGCTGAAAGTCTAGACCCTAGTGAATTGCTTGCGAGATTAGAAAATGAGACTCCGAACACAGGAAGTGAGGGGGAAGAGAGCCTCAGTGGGAAGAAGTCAGGATAGACACTTTCCCATTGCTGTAATTTCATGCTGCTGCTAGTTACAAGGAAAAGGTAATTTGCGTGAAGTGCTGACTGGGGTTTTTAGCTGGCCTGTCCCTTTAAGCCAAGTGTCTCAGTAGCCGGCAGACCTGTGAACGCATTCGCTGTCTTTCTGGTCACTGAGACATGTGCTGCCGATAGATTGAAAAACAATCGGTCATAGGCAGGCTAATGTATGACCTATAATATTTGATCTAAGGATGGCTGACTGGTGTGTCATGGTGTGAGCTGACTACTGCAGTGGTCAGGAAGGGACTTCTCCCCTCATGCAGAATGCATTATGGGGCATGGTTCCCTCCTGTGAAGGCTCTGATCTTGGCAGCTAAAGGAAGAAAGAAACTAATGCACGTTCTGTGTGTGACACTGTTGGGGGGAATGCTTGTTGTGGGGGGGGGAGATGGGTGGGCTGCATGCTCTGGTGGTGGATGGGGTGCGTGGCTGTAGAGTTGTCCCTAGCAGTCTGCTGCTCTTCACGCGTGTTTGGGGGGCGGGGGGAAGTTACCGTGGTTTAGTGTTGTGTGTCCAGGTGAGCAGCGCCAGGCCTGCCGTTGTGGGAACCCTGTACATGAGCTCCCCTGTGCTGGGTCACTGTGGGGCTGCAGGCTCTGCCGGCGAGCTGCTGAAATTGACACGATGTGTGAATGCTACAGCGACTCCAACTGCACCTCGCTGAGCTCCGTTATTTTGACTGTTGTGATTGTCCCCGGAGTTTATCATCCCCAAGGGGCCGTGCCTGGGAGTCGCGAGTGTCCAAGAGAAACTTGAGCTAAAGAGACTTTTCTCGAACTATCTGCAAAGGAGCAATGCCTCAGGCTGGAAGGGGAAAGCCCCCAAGGGCAGGTTTACTCGGAGCCCAGCAGGAGCTAGGGGGCAGCCTGCAGGCTGGGGGGCGGCCCACGGGCTGTGCATGTATTTGGAAGTGCAACCTTTCTCAGTGTGATGCTTTCAGGCATTTCTCACATGGCAGAGCAGTGCTCTGCCCAGGCCACGGCTGCTCACATTAGGAATTCTCCCACTTCAGCAGCCTCAGGAGATGTGCAGAGAGGGAACTGTGGTCAGATTTTTCATGAGACGCCTTCAAGATTTTTCCTCCTGCTCTCCTGCTGGGCAGAGACCAAGTTTGGGACAGTTTGGCCCAGACAAGGCTTCCTCCTGGGTGGCCCCTCCAAGGCAAGCGCTGAGCTTCTGTGCTGGGAGCCGGGGTTTATGCTGGAAGCCAGCTTGCACCCTTCACTGTCACTCTCCCTCCTCACCATAACCGGACGCTCCCGGCCTCTGGACTCGTGGGGCGCTTGCTGTTCTTTACTTTGCACTGGGCACAGCGAACATTGGGGCGCACTCACTCTGGTCGCCCAGAGAGCAAATGACCCCCCTGCATAATGTGAGAAGAGCAGGGAGGCCTTAGAGCGACAGGTGTGCAGAGGCTGCTCCTATAGACAAGACCAGTGCTCTGCAAGGCTGAACTGCTGGACAGGGCTGCTCCTCAGTTTTGCCGGGGAAGTGGTGGGAATCGCATTGGCCGGTCGGGGTGGAATAGGGCTGCCAGCTGTGGGGCATGCACCGTGGGGCCTGAGTTCCCTTCCATCCCCGAGCTCTAATCCTGCTCAGCCTTTTTAGTGCAGTGGGGTAGGAGGGCTGGTGGGTCTCCCTGGAGTGCTCTCCCCTGTCCAGAGGTGCACCCTGCCATCTCATGGCCTCTCTTGCTCTCCTCGTGCCTGAGCAGACAAGGACCCTCCGGCTGAGAAGAAAGTCTCCAACCTCACGCTGAACTTCGGGCCCCAGCACCCAGCCGCCCATGGGGTTCTGCGGCTGGTCATGGAGCTGAGCGGAGAGACTGTGAAGAAATGCGACCCCCACATTGGCCTCCTGCACCGCGGCACAGAGAAACTCATTGAGTACAAGACCTACCTCCAGGTAACCTCAGGGGGGCTGTGATCCCTGGATCCCTGCCTGGACACCCCAATCCCAGAGCAGCAGTTCGGTGGGCTCCATCAGCCTGCAGCTCCATTGTGCGTTCCCGCAGTGCTCCAAGGGCTTTTGCACTTAGGCCAGCTGCCCCCTGAGAGCCCGATCCTGCAAGCCCAGCTCCTGCTGCAATCCCTGGGGATTCCCCAAAGTGGCTACAGGATGGGGCCCCAGGGATTCAGCTTCTTCCCGTGCTTGTTCCCTGCCTGCCCTATCCTCTGTGCCAGCCCGGATGGTGATTCTGGAAACCACTGGTGTCCCAAAGGGAGAGTCGTCTCAGGCCTTTAACCTCCTGCACGTGAGTGTCGAGTTCTCTCTGCCCTAGGGCAAGGCAGGGGCCAAATCAGGGCTTTGGGGCTCCCTGCTCTTCTGCCCCACAGCCTTGCCTTGCAGTCAGCAATGCTATCCCGGCTGCTCAGTGCATTCCAACCTAGCCCCACCTGGCAGGCGTGGGGGTGCCCTGGAGGCAGTCCGCCTTGCCCATACTGCAGACTGACCTCGGGCAGCCTGTCCCTTTCAGCGGCAGGGGTGGCCGCCTAGTCTGTATTTGGGGAGCATCTAGTAAGGACAGGGGGAAGCAGCAGGGAGCAGAGTGTCAGCAGTGTTGTTCAGTGGCTTGAGTAGGCGAGTGGAAGCCAGGACTCCTGGGTTCCACTCGCCTAATTTCACTCACTGTGGGGCAAGTCTGTTTCCCTCTCTGTGAGGGGGAGTACTGTCCTGTCTGACCTGGGGTCATGGGCTCTGATTCCCATTTGTAAAACATTTTGGGATCCGCAGGCCCCATGGGCGGGGTGGCGGTAGGGAATGCCGAGGTCCTGCCCCTTGGAGTAAAGAGCAAGGGCTGACACAGGCAGGACAAAAAACACGCACATGTGTGTCTCTTGTTTAGCAAGAGACGTCAGCAGCCTCCGAGGAAGCTGGGAAGATGGAGTGTCCTGCCAGATTTTGCATTAGGGCCTTGTAAACGGCGCTCCCTTGATTTACTGTCCGGATCAGATGTAACCTTTCCAGCCACCGGGGAAGCAGCACTTGAAGTAATCCAGCCCAGTAAACATGGGGTGGGAGCCAGGCAGAGCTGCGGGTGCCAGAGCACTCGGGGCGTGCAGCCAAGGCAGAAGCAGCTTAGTGACGTGCTCCCTTGGCGGCCCAAGCTGGCTCTAGCGGTGCAGAGTGTAAGCGCCTGGCTGGCATTTGGAGGCAGGCGATTCCCAGTGAGTGAGTCCCTACTCGTGCCCTGTAAGTCGGGGGGAGGCAGGCGGGCACATGCTGCCAGTTTGCCCACAGAGCGGGGGCAGGACCAGGGCGAGTGTTGAGCACTGCTTCCCAGTTGCTCCCCTCTGTCGGAGCAGGGAGGCAGCCAGCTCGGGGTGGACAGCAAGAGGTGTGAATGGTGAAGGCCTGTTGGGCCGGTGACTCGCTTTAGGGGCACTGTTCAGCTCATCAGAGTTAGCCAGTGTTTGTGCTGGGCTCCGGGCAGGGGCGGGGCTCCTACCTCCATGGGGAGACATGCCAAGTTTCACTTCCCTGCTCAGCTTGCTGGGGGCTGGCGCTTACCTCATGCCAGCTGGTTCTGTTTCGCGTTTAGGTCCTCATGCGCTGACTCAGTGCTGTTCAGAGGGTGTGTTTGAGGGCTAGAGGAAGGACGTGAGGGTCAGGATCCTGCTTCTGTTACGGACTCCTCGGGCAGGTCACTACACACCTCCATGCCTCAGTTTTCCTGCCTGTACACAAGGGATAATCACTGTTCCGCCCTGTGGTAAAGGAGCTCCCCTAAGGCAGGCTCTGGTCTGTTCTGTGCGGAGACCAGGAGGGTGACGTGCGCCAAGGACAAGCTGCTTCTGCTCTGGAAGAGCAGGTGGAGGGGCACGAGCACAGCTGGCATCCCGGGGAGTGCCCAGAGGCTGAGCTGGGTGCAGATGATCTGACGGTTCCCTTCCTCTGTGCGCTGCTGTTCTAGAGGCACAGGGAGCGTGTGCAGTACAGCTCTGTCCAGGGACCAGGCCAGCAGCTGGGGGCTGGAGGGATGGATTCAGATCTCACTGATGCATTGACTTCAGCGGAGCTCCTCTTGCTTTACACCACAGAGCCCTGGTCAGGCGCCCTCACTGTCATCGCAGCACTGAATCTGTGTGGCGTCCACAGCACTGCTTCCCCTGCTTTATCTGCCTGGTTCAGAGGAGAGGGTCAGCCGCCAGCTGTGTAGTGCCAGGGACACCGACTGACTGCCTGAGTGACAGCAATCCAAGTGTACTGTGCGTGCTCTGCAGCGACACAGCATTGTGATCTGACCCCTAGGCACCAGCCTTGGAAGGCTGTTCACATGGGCCTTGCAGGCAGTTCAGGGTTCGGTGGCAGGCAGGAACTTTCCTCTGCCTGCTCCAAACTCAGCAGACCATAGCTGTAGCTGTTGACTTGTAAGTGAACAGGAGGAAGCTGTAGAATGGGGAGAGCAAAGCCTTCTGGGAGTTGTAGTCTTTGGTCTGTGAAATGTTTGGCTTCTGCGAGGAGCAGGCGTTTCTCACTGCGGTGTTGCTTTGTCCTTGGAGATCAAGGCTGAGGGAGACCTTCACCGGGACTCTCCAGCCCCTCACACTGATCTCGGTACAAAACCATGTACTCTGGTTCCGATCTCAGCAAAGGAATTAGACGGGGTACTTGTGCCCTAAGAAACTTCCAACTGTCTAGGCCAGCGGTTCTCAAACTGTGGGGTGCACCCCAGGGGTGTTTGTGCAGTGGGGCCCTAGCCAGCCTCCACAAGGGGGCAGGGAGGGGGTGCCACCCAGCCCCACTCTTCCCCTAGCTCTGCCCCAGCCATGGCTGGGCTGTGGCCCTGGCTCTGCGGCCCGGCTCCTGGGCCCCGCTGTCGCTGCCAGCTCTGCCCCTAGTGCGGGGGAATGGGGGTGTGTGAATGCATTCTGTTACTCCTAAGGGGAGGTGAAAGGAAATGTTTTGGGGACCACTGATGTAGGCTCTAGGCTGGGCTCCTCCCTGTATGCAGTGGGGCTGCTCTCAGGCTCCCAGAGTGGCAGGCCTGCACGTATGTTACTTTGATTGTACCAGGTCTTGTGGCTAAGCAGAGCTGGGTGAGCGACGCCCTGCGAGCCCTGGCAATGGCGAGTCCACAGGGGGCGCTTTCTCCTCTCAGCGCTGAAGCACCGGGCTGCCTTTCGGCGAGATGTGAAATTGAGCTCTGTCTGCTGGTGGTGCTCGACTGGAATGACCCCAGCGCCCCTGCAATTCTAGCTGGCCGCTGGGCTCCTCCCCTCCTCTGGGACAGTGGCAGTGGGCACGGTTCCTCTGCTCAGGGATGGGTGAAGGGATCTCCTCTTTGTAACTGACCCCGTGCGGGTTGGCATGCTCTCAGCGCCAGGCAGTCTGCAGGCAGTGGTTCTGCCGAGTGCCGGGCGGGTGTTTGCAGGCTGTTCTCTGTCGCAGGCTTTGCCGTATTTCGATCGGCTCGACTACGTGTCCATGATGTGCAATGAACAGGGCTACTCCCTGGCGGTGGAGAAGCTGCTAAACATCACTCCGCCTCCAAGGGCTCAGTGGATCCGAGGTGAGTGTTCCCCTCACATTGGTTGCCTTGGCTCAGTGGAGGCGAGTCCCAAAGACAGCCCCTCCCCAGTCTTCCTCCATATGCCCCTCCCTACTGGACCTGTCCTGTGCTTTCTAACTGGCACCTTGGCAGGGGATCTCCAAGGCCAATGCCCGTTTGTCCAGGTAGCCAGCTGGGTCCTCGCTAGGAGCATAGGAGTTGCCAGTCAGTAGTTGGCTTATGCCCTGGTGCTTCTGGCCAGAGCCCATCACCCATAATGCACTGAGGGAGCAAGATGCTTGAGGCTATTTTAGTAACTGGGGATCCCGCGTCCAACACTGCGCTGGGTTCCCCGGCATTCTCTCTCCCTCTGGTGGGCGTCGGGGGCGGAGGCTGGGGGAGGAGAAGCCTCTGGGCACCTCGCTGAGCTTGGGCTAGTATCCTCCCTTCATACCCTGTCGCTGCTCCCACATCACCCAGTGCCCAGCCCCTCAGAGCCCATTGGTGGTGTTCTGAATTAGGCCAGAAGAGGGCACTGGAGAGAGAGAAGGGCTGAGCCCACATCTGGCAGTTCCCCTTCCCCGTGTGCCCGGGTGTGACAGCTGCGCGCTGCCCGTCTGCCCCTTCCCCGTGTGCGACGGCTGTGCGCTGCTCTGCCCATCTGCCCCTCCCCTGTGTGGTGTTGGACACATGCTGCCCACCTGCCCCTTCCTCATGTGCACGGGTGTGTCAGGTGGACGCTGCCGCCTGCCCCTTCCCCTGTGTGTCAGGCACATGCTGCTCTGCCCATCTGCCCCACCCCTGTGTGCTGTTGGACACATGATCCTCTGCCTGCCCGCCTGCCCCTTCCTCATGTGTGTCTCAGGCATACGCTACTCTGCCTGCCCGTCTCTCTCTGACTGGGGCTTTCTCTCTCTCTCTTTCTCCCTCTCACCTCCCACTAGTTCTCTTTGGGGAGATCACGCGGCTTCTGAATCACATCATGGCTCTCACCACCCACGCTCTGGACATCGGGGCCATGACCCCCTTGTTCTGGATGTTCGAGGAGAGAGAGAAGGTAAACCCCACAGCTGGCTCTAACTGTAGCCAGCATCATCATCGCAGGAGAGGGGCAGGGCAGCCAGAAGTCGATGGCCCCTCTGCTCCAGCATCCTGTCTCTTTGAATGAGCCACAGCACGTGCCTCCTCAGCCAGTGCCTAGCCCCAAAATGCAGCCAACAGGCCAGTGCTGTCTAAGGTGGGTGGAGATTTTCCTGGCCCAGCTGGGGAAGGTAACGCCTGGTGTCACCAGGGACCCCTGGAGCTCAGTCCCAGGCAGAGCCAGAGGCCCCAGATCTGGAGTGGGGTGATTGGCCAAGGGAGGAATTCCCCCTTGGCCCAAGGGGTTTGCTGATAGCAACCTGAGTCAGATGGCGCTGCCCATGAATCAGTTGCTAGCTCAGCCATTGCTGAGGATTCTGCAGCCCAGGCCAGGGCTAAGCAGCTCTGTGCCAAAGCCCAGCGGTAGATTACGCAGGCTCCATGTATCCTGCTTTGTCTTCCTCCGCTATGGTGCTTTCCCGGGCTGCTCTTCTGCCTGGCTCCCTGGCCCTGCTTGGTGCTGGCTGGGGCTCAGCTGGCAGCCTTGGATAGACTGACTCATTTCCCCCTTCTGTGGAACACGCTGGTGCTTCCTAGTTCACCAAACAGGTCCTGGAACGGGGTCCTGCCGGGGTGTGACCAGCCCATGCTAGGGCGTTGGCAGCGAGAGCTGTTGGCTGCTCCCCATACCCCTGGGACCAGTATCTCTGGGGTGCTCCGTGGGGTGGATCCTGCAGAGCTGGGATCACGCTAGGGCTGGGGGGGCACTTTAAGGCTGGCCAGCCAACCTGGTTTGCTTGTGCTCTGTGCCCCGCGGGTGCTGGGCATGTGGGTGAGCAGTGCTCTTTCTGTCCCTTGCAGATGTTTGAGTTCTACGAGCGGGTCTCCGGGGCCCGGATGCATGCGGCCTACATCCGGCCTGGCGGGGTGCACCAGGTACAGCCAGCAGCGTGCAGCTCTCTAGTGCTGTGCTGCCCCGGTCCATACAGAGCTGTGCCCGCCTCCCTTGTGTGGGTAGCCTGATTGGCTGCTACAGCGTGAAGTGTGGGGAAGTCCCCAGACCCTTGTCGGTGGACCATGGCGCCTTCTGCAGCTCATGAAGGGACCCAGCTCCCAGCCTCCTGCCGGCAGCTGCTCGGGGGAGCTGGGGTGGCGGAGCTGCAGAAGGAGCTTGTGCTGGATTGGGCACGGGCACCCAAGCCCCTCCTCCTTTCTTCAGTAGTGGCACTTCCTGCTGAGCCCCTTGTCCCGGTCCAGTCTACTGAGAGCAATGCTGGCCTCTCGGGAGGGCTTCTTGCAGCCCTGCCACTGCCAGGAGCCCCATTCGGGGAGGGGCTGCATCCCCCTTCTGTCCCCCTAGACAAAGGGAGGATCCCCTTTCCCCACCATGGAGGGCCTGTAAGGTGGCCGGCTGGAGATGGTCAGCGCTCAGACAAGATGTTAAAATGTGACTCTGGCAACTGAGTGTTTCACGCCCATGGCCCTGAGCTGGGGGCCAACCTTCCCCACAAACTGGTGTTGTAGGGTCTGCGACTGGTCAGGCCAAGCAGGATTGCACCTTGGGCTCCTCTGTCCCTCCTCTAGGTTGGCTTGATACTCAGAGCCAGGCAGCGGGGAAGGTGGGGAGTGGCTGGGGCCTCGTCAGCATTTCTCAGACTTGGCAGCAACCACCGGCCCCCCTGCTCCTTGGGTGCTGAATAACCCCCCCGAGTTCTCCAACCGGGTGCGTGTTGTCTTCCCCCCAGCCCTGTCCCACATGCACACACGTGCTGCAGGAAGAGCTCAGATTCTGCCTGTGCTAACCCTGTCCCCGCTACCCCCAACAGGACCTGCCCCTGGGGCTGATGGACGATATTTACGAGTTCACCAAGAACTTCTCCATCCGGATCGATGAGCTGGAAGAGGTGCGGCTCCCAGGATGAGTCGCCGTGTGAACTGGGGGTGGAATTGTTCTCTGCAGTCAGCCCCTGCTGTTCCCCAGGGAGGGGACCCCTGCTTGGGACCCGGGAGTGTAGGAATCCTGTGTCCCTTCCAGCCCCATGAGTCTGCATGTCTCAGGGTTTGTGAAGGGTTTTGTGCATTCCATTCCCTCTCTCACCCTGGGTCAGGCCAATGTGGGATTGGCCCCTGCAGCCTCTGCCAGGTCTGGGTCGGCTGATCCAGCCCCCAGTGGCTGCTCAGACGATCAGATCCGCATAAGTTTTCCTTCTAGCAAGCAGCTAATACAGCCACGAAGGGAGCATGGGGTGGGGTGCTCTTTTACAAGGGCGAGCAAATCTGTGTGTGTCTGGGGGCAGGGAGGCTGACTGCAGAGCTAAATTCTTCGCAGGCCCCGCTGTGTGTGGAGGCGCTATGCCTGGCGGCTGGGTTGCTCTGCATTGCTGACAGCACTCTTCCTTAGTCGAGGTGTTGATTACATAACCATCAAGAGCAGGAAAAGCAGAATTCCATCTTCATCTGCAGGGGAAATTGAGAGAGGTGCAGAGTGTGACGTGATCATGGTCTGTTAACGTCTGCTGTGTTCCACTCCAGAGCTAGCTGCATTCCAGCGATGGGGAGGGTATATACGTGGGGTGAAATGCCTCCGGGTGCTTGGAGTGCCCGGGTGCTGTATCATACGTGTACCTGTGAGCAGCCAGGGCCAAGTGTTTGGAATGAGTACCGGGTGACGTTTTGTTGTGTTCACTCCCTGTCTCCTGGCAGATGCTCACTAACAATCGGATCTGGAAGAATCGCACGGTTGACATTGGAGTCGTAACTGCAGAGGAGGCTCTCAATTACGGTTTTAGGTATGATCCTTGCCCAGGGTAACATGTTGTAAGGCAGGCTGGAATGGGGGTGGGAGCATCCCGGGAAGATGAGGTCTATATGCTGTCTGTCCCCTCCCCTACTGGCCGGCCTCGCTGGGGTGTCAGTGGATGGTTGATGGTGTCGAAAACAGTGCGAGACCCTGGCGCGGGTGTGTGAGAAGATGCCCCTGGTCTGGGAGGGGAGCCTCACTGCAGCTGCAGTATGCCTTGCTGGTGGGTTTCCCTTTTGCAGCGCCATCTAGTGGCTAGAGCCAGGAGAGCAGAGTCCCGAGATCTGTACCTGACTCTGCCCCTGCCCCCTCGCTGTTCCTCGGTTTCCCCAGAAGTGATGGGGTAATAGCGGCCGGGGGTGGGGTAGGGCTTAATCAGCGTTGGAAGCTCTTGCTAGGCAGGCTGATGGCAAGTGCCCAGGCTAAGGTAGAAACTTCCCCTGGGCGGCGGATTTGGGAATGGCCCCCTGGAAGGCTTATGCTTTTCTCAGCCGTGTCTGGGGCTGGCCACTGCCAGGCCAGGGCCCCGCTGCTCAGCTAACCCTTCCCTCTTTGCCCTTCCCAGTGGGGTGATGCTCCGTGGCTCTGGAATCCAGTGGGATCTCCGCAAAACCCAGCCTTACGACATGTACGACCAGGTGGAGTTTGACGTTCCAATTGGATCGCACGGTGACTGCTATGACAGGTGCTTTCCATGTGGGGGGAGAGGGGGAAGTGGGGAGGTGGTGCTCCGGGGAGGGCTGTGTCCCACGCTGAGCTTTTCGGAGAGGGGAGATTGACCCCAGGGAGGGCTGTGTGCTGTGGTGAGTTCTCTGGGGATGAGGGGGGAAGCTGACCACAAATAGGGCCATGTCCCATTATGAGTTCTCCGGGGCAGGGGGGAAGCTGACCCCAGGGAGGGCTGTGTTGCATACTGAGTTCTCCCAGGGGAGGGGCTAACCCCAGGGAGGGCCGTGTCCCGTGGGAGGTGCTCACTGCTCAGGGACACGCCTGAAAGCTGCCCTTGCAGCACAGGGACCATTCTCAGGCTCACTCCTTTCCCCCTGAGGCACCTGTCTGTTCTGCAGCCTCTCCGTGGCCTGAGCCATGTGACAGCAGCTCCCTTCGCGGCCAGGGGCCCTGAGTATCTTTTCCACAGAGAGTCCAGCAGGGCTGGGTGTCGCCTGCCAGGCTGTGCGTGGCTCAAGCTAAGCAGCTGCCTCTGTGCGGTGCTCAGGCTTCCAGTCAGTCCTGCTGCCTGGCCCCTGGTGGGCTGGAATTGCCTGGGCTAAGCCTGCTCCGCCCCCCTCCTGCGGCAGGTACCTGTGCCGGGTGGAGGAGATGCGCCAGTCGCTCCGCATCATCCTGCAGAGTCTCAACAAGATGCCTGAGGGGGAGATCAAAGTGGATGATGCCAAAGTCTCCCCTCCCAAGAGATCCGAGATGAAGGTAACGGAATGCGGCGCCTCCCGCCCTTGGGGCCTCGATTCTCGGGGAGGGAACAAGCATCTCTAACGTGCGCTGCAGCCTGTCCCAGCCTCGGGGGAGGCTGGGCTCGTGTCAGACCAGAGGACTGCGGGGCAGGGCTCCTGCCTTCGGGGGAGAGTGGATGCCCTGGGGAGTCCAGATGCCTGACTTTTAGGCTCAGCTGTGACTGTGGGCATGGTGCTGGCTTCCCGGGAGGGGGCCCAAGGCCGCAGCCCAGCTGGAGAACACTGGTGCTGCTCTCGTGCCTTTCTCTGAGGGGGGTTCCTTTGGAAAGGGAGTGGGCCAGCAGTTCCTGGGTCTCTGGCATCCCTGCCAAGCTGGGTGGGTGAAGACAACCGCAAGCCACAGGCAGCTGCTGGCCATGGGGGATTCCTGTTTTCCCTTGTTCCTGTAGTGTGACCCCGTTTCGCTAAGGAGCGCTGAGCCCTGTGGGGGCTCGGAGAGCAGGCAAATGAAAGTGCTGTTTGGCTAGCACCTGGCACATTGGGGGCTGCGCTGGGCTCGGCTCTCAGGTGCTGCCACAATATGAGTCACTGAGGAAGATGAGATGGAAGATGGGCTTGTGACAAGCACTCAACCCGGGTGACCCTGGGGTGTCGCTAGCCCTCTGAGTGCCTCAGTTTCCCTATCTGCAACAGGGGGAGAACAACCCTGCGTCTGGTGTGTGAGTTCAGCCTGGGGCCTCTCGCTCTGTGCAGCCGTGGGGCTGCTTTCGTCCTACTGCAATATGCACGATCCAGATTGAAACTGCCTTCGATTGTGGGCCCTCAGTAAAAGCCGGGGACGGGGGCAGGTCAGGGGAGCTGTTGCCCACAGGGGAAGAAACGTCTTTGCCCGGATGGGACCCAAGACAGGGGCCCTGACTTCTTGTCGCTAAAGACCGGCACCTGGGGATGGAGGAGGAGGGGTGCTGCATTCCTGGTCACTTCCTGCCCAGAGCTGCTGGGTAGTGAGTAGCGATACGCACGGCGGTAGGGCTGGGGAATCTCGGCAGCAGTGTTTCTGGAGGAGGGGAAGGAAGTCGCAGAGAAGCCAAGTGACTGGGCCAGTGTTGCGCTGTGAGTCAATGGCGGAGCCCTGGCTCCAGTCCTGGACCTGGCCGGTGCTGCTTGCCTGCTGTGATGCCCCAGGGCGACTGTTCTTCCTGCTGGGGGCCGTGTGTCTGCGCTGGGGCGAGGACCCGTGGAAATGTTCGCTCTGTATATTGCTGTGTCTGTAGCCATGGGCTGAGATGGTCCAGGCCACCTGTCTGATGCTCTGAATTCCCTTCTGCGCAGACCTCCATGGAGTCGCTGATCCATCACTTCAAGCTGTACACAGAGGGCTACCAGGTGCCGCCCGGAGCCACGTACACAGCCATCGAAGCCCCAAAGGTACCCGGTTTTCGGGGCGTACAACCCTTTGCCTATGCCCTGGGTGCCCTCCTCCCTCACAGGTCCCCCCGGCTGTGCCCTGTGGAAGCAGGTGCCATTACAAACCATGGGAAATGGCTGAGCCCCTGGGGGTGTGTTAGAGCTGCTGCCCCTGCCACTCAGCCGGAGCCTGGCTGCTCGCTGCTGGCACTGCCCGTGGGAACGGGCTGGCACTAGAGGACAGTTGCCACTGGCTGGTGATTGCGCTTGTGATGTTCCATCGGCCCCAGCTGCCCCGGGGGGCACCGCTGGGCCAGATTCCCAGGGATGTGTCTGGGGCAGCTCTGGGTGTAGACTGCAGATGGGGTCCTGGGGGCTGTGCAGGTCGCTCACTGACAGGCCCAACCCAAGTGGCTCCCCTTTGCCTCGCCTGGGTCCCTGGTTCTGCTCAGTCATGTGATGAGCTGCTGGGTTCTGTTGCGTCCCAGAGTCCTTTGTGCCAGCTGCCTTGTGCCAGTGTAGGCCACCCTTTCATGCTGCAGCTGGGACAGGCTTGCCTTGCCTGAGCATCAGGTGCAGGGGGAGGCCCTGTGGGAGAAGAGAAGGGGCAGGCCTGTCTGCAGGGACGGGGGGCACCAAATGCCACCCCACCTTGGGCACCTGTGCCCAGCGCTGCCATCTGGCTGTGGGAGGGCTGCAGAATCTCTGCTTGCATCGCCAACTCCCTACTCCATCCCGTAGGGCGAGTTCGGCGTGTACCTGGTCTCCGACGGCAGCAGCCGCCCCTACCGCTGCAAGATCAAGGCACCCGGCTTCGCTCACCTGGTAGGAGATTCTCTGAGGCTGGGGGCTGCCGGGGAAGGCTAGAAAGGGGGAGGTTCTTGCTTTAAGGGTGCCACAGGGACGGAATGGGGTGTCTCGCTTTAGGGATGTTGCTGGGGAAGTCTAGGGGGAGGGGATGGGGTGTCTCGCCTTAGGGGTGCCATTGGGACGGTGGGGGGGGAGGGGATGGGGTGTCTCGCCTTAGGGGTGCCATTGGGACGGTCTGGGGGGAGGGGATGGGGTGTCTCGCCTTAGGGGTGCCATTGGGACGGTCTGGGGGGAGGGGATGGGGTGTCTCGCCTTAGGGGTGCCTGTAGGGACGGTCTGGGGGGAGGGGATGGGGTGTCTCGCCTTAGGGGTGCCTGTAGGGACGGTCTGGGGGAGGGGATGGGGTGTCTCACTTAGGGGGGCCGCAGGGACCGTCCTGGGGGTGTGTCACTTTAGGGATCTGCCGGGACTCTGGCTCCCCGCGTTGCACAGGGAGTGGCTGTGAGCAGTGTCTCGGCGCTAGATGCCCAGCATGATCTGAGCTCTGCCCATCCTTGTGGATCGCTTCCCCTGCGCTGAGCTGCGGGCCCCAAGCTGCTCCCAAGCCACATGGCACAGAAAAGGGAAGTGTGGGCAGCCGCAGCTCAGCCTGCAAAGGGGCTGCATCGGGCACGGGGGCCAGCTCTGGGCTTCTGGCTTTGCCTGTTGCTAGTGGAGCTGCTGGCCAGGTGCAGCCTGCACAGCTGGGTCTGTTGCTGAGCAGCTCCTGCCTGGCTCTGGGGGACAATGCTCCCTGGGCCCCATTGCTGTGGAGGGTGGCTGGGCCCTCATGAGGAAGAGGTTGGTACAGACTTTTGACCTGGGGCCCTGGGCTGAGGGGCGTTGATTGCTGGGGTCCTGCCCAGCCCCGGGGCTGGAAGGATCTCCTCTTGGCTGAGGAGCAGGAAACGCTGGGTCCCAGCCTGGGGATGAGTTTCAGGCCCTACCTGTGCAGCCCCAGTCCCACCTGCCATGAGAGGCGGTGGCTGTAGGCGGGGTGGGGGAGGTCGTAGGGACATGCCCCGGGTGCCAGCTGGAGGCTGTTGAGGCTCAAGACACATGTGCCTGGTGAACTTTCATACCATGGGCTTGGCCCAGAACCTCTGCTCTGGGGAAGGTGCTTCCATTCAGGGCCTTGGCCTGGCAGCCTGGCATTCCTGCTGTGCCAGGCGGCGCTGCCCTGTGGCATTCTAAAGCAGAATGCTTGAGAAAGGGGCAAATAGTAACTGCTGTTTTTGTAGGACCCACAGAAAAATAGTGCGCTTGTTCCCTTCACTAGTGCTTGGCCCACTGTGTGTAGCTCCACAGGCTGAGTGGGCTGGGAATGGGAGACTTCCCAGGAGCACCCGCTTCCACAAGCAACCGGGGTGGCTCATGGCGGGGTCTCTGGTCGCTAGGCCAGCACAGGCCCCAGGACTGTGCTGGGGAGCTCGTTAGGGGGCGCTGTTCCATGGGAGTCGGTGCTGGAGAAAGGAAGAGGAGCACCCCCCCACCCCCACCCCCAGCTCAGCTTGTGAGATGAGACCGGTTGGCCCGGGTGTCCTGGCCCCATGGCAGCCTGGCCAGTAAGTGTCCTGAGCACCATAGCTCAGGCTGCATAGCTCTGCCCCTGCTGTGCCAGCCGTAGCTCTGCACTTCCAGGGTGTTGCCTGGTTCCCCCCAAGGCGGTTGCAGGACTGCCAGTGGGTGGCGGTGCCCCCCCTCCCCTCCCCCGCCCAGGATTGTTCCCTGCAGGGTAATTCCAGGGCTAGCCAGGCTGCTGCATCCCATGTGCTGGCACCCGTGTGTCTGTTCACAGGGGGAGGGGCTGCAGCCCCCGGGGAGACAAGGCTCCTGCTCTCACCGGCCCTGGGGAGCCGGGCTGGCCTGTCCCTAGAGCCCTTGACCCGGTTGCTTTGAGGGAAACCAGAACAGAAAGCAGCCAATTTCAGCAGGGAGGCAGCAGCTCATGGGGCCAGCGAGCTCCGGGCTCCTGCTCTGCTCTGCAGGCAGACAGCTGTGGGAGGCTGTTGCATGGGCGGGGGTCCAACTAGCATCATATGTGCAGCTCTGTGCTGGCTGGGGGGCTCTGGGGTGATGCAGCCAGCTGGCCTGGGCCTGGCTGCTCCTCACTTGCTGTCTCTTCCCCTCCCCCTCCACCCCCATCCCCAGGCCGGGCTGGACAGGATGTCACGGGGCCACATGCTGGCAGACGTGGTGGCCATCATCGGTATGTTGGGCACCGGGGGAGGGGAGGAGGTGGTGCAGGCAGTGAACAGCAGGGAGGAGAGGGGGGCTGCTGATCCAGAGTGGCTGGCATTGCTGGCAGGTGTGTGGGTGCCAGCTGGTTTGGGGGAGCTTTCTCGAGATGCCGGTGACAAGCAGGGAGCCAGATCTCGAGAGCCTTGGGCCTGGCACAGCCCCGCTGACTCCAAGCACCGTGCCCCCTGGGACCACTGGCTCCTCTTAAGCCTGTGGGGCAGGGCCTGCTTGTGCACTGGGTGCCCCAGTTCCCCTGCAGGGGGCTTGAGGGAGTTTGGCGGCTGCTGGCCTGGGGGCCCGCAAGAGCTCCTCTGGCCAAAGCAAGCCTGGTGGTACCGTGTGATGGGCCCTAACCCCCTAGCGATTCCCATGCCCATCCTATCTGACCCCTGATGTGGGGGGAGGGGGAAGAGGCCTTGTGCCTGGGGCCAGGAGGGCTGGCTTTGCCTCGCTGGGTGCTGGGAGGAGTCTCTGCCTTGTCCTGTCTAACAGCCCCTCTCCTCGGCAGGCACGCAGGACATCGTCTTTGGGGAGGTGGACAGATGAGCTGCTGGGCCTGCGGGCAGCTGTCTGCGAGCCCTGGTGCATTGACCTCTGCGCCCTGTTCCTGTGCACGGCGCCTGTCCAAGTGGGATGTCGTGTCGTGTGTGTGTGTGTGTGTGTGTGTGTATGCGCATCTGTGTGCGCTCGCTGCTCCCCATGCATGGGGCTGTGTGAATAAAGCTCCCTCTGCAGCCTTCTGCGGTTTGGTTCTTAAACTGAAACTGTGAATGAGGAATCGCCTCCTTCCCCCACGGCTGGAGCTGCAGGCGGCTGGCTGGCGGTGTGGAGTGGGGAGGTTGACTGTCTTGGCATGGGGCGGCAGCCTCCTTTCACCCGGGTCATAGCTCCAGTGAGGCTGTTCCCTGGTGTCCCTCCTCACCCCCTCCACCTTGCCCCCTGCTCTACCCCTCAAGTTTCCTCTTAAATCTCTCACCTCCTGCACTTCCCACCCCCACGGTCTGAGTGTCGGGAAGGGGGGGATGTGCTGATTGTGTGCTGGGGGAGATCCCTGTCATAAAGCACTTTGCTCTGGGCTGGGTGAAGCAGGCTCTTCCCCCAGAAGCTTCCTGTTACTGCGGAGGGGGAGCAGCCGTTCCCCCTGCAGGCTGAGACTGCAGTGTGGGTCCTGGCTCTTCTGGGCATGTTTCTCCTCCCCCCCAATTCTGAAGTCCCCAGTGCAGCCTCTGGCCCCTGCGTCCCCTTGCCCAGTGACCTCCCCTCCTGACTGAAGCAAGCTGCCCTGCAGCCCCAGCTGGAGCAAGGGGTGTTGGTGAGGTCTGAAGAAATGCTCATTACCCCCCGCCCCTCCCATGCTTCTCCCACCCATCCCGGCAAGTAACATCTGGCACATTAGTGGTGGCCCAAGCAGCTCTTGCCTCCAGCTGGTGCAGAGTCCAGCTCCTTGCCAGCAGTCTCGCCCCAGCACTACTGCGCTCTGACAGCAAAGCCCTTGTCTGAGAGGAGGAGGTTGGTGAAGGTCTTAGCTGTCGTAACGGACTTTGACTTAGTCCCCCCTGGCATCCTGGTTCAAACGTGAACGCTGCAGGGTCACTGGAGCCAGTGGCTGGTCACAGAGATCTCATGTGCCGGTGAGGGTGCATCATGCCAGGGCTTCGCTCTAGCAGCGTCCTGCAGGGCTCTGTTCTCAGCCCGATGGTATTCGGTGTATCGAGCACTGGGCTGTAGGAAAACAAAACATAAAGTCAGCGCGGATACGACGGGCAGCTGCCTCCCAGTGGTGGAGCAGTGACCCGTGCCAGGTGCTGTACGTGACATCAGCTGGATCCCTTGGTCAGGGGTTGGAACGATACATGTCCAAGGCCATGCAGCTAGGAACACAGCATGGGTCACACAGGCAAAGGGAAGCTGGGTTGGAATGGGGGACGCTGGAAGGGATGTGGGGAACCAGCTGAAGATGAGCTCCCCGAGTGCTGCTCCAGCTGCGAGAGCTCCTGCCCTCCTCGTGGGTAGAGACGGGAGGAGTGAGGTGGTATCTCCTCTGGATATGGCAGTAGTCACTACTCGCTGTGTCCAGGGCCACACCCCGTGCTGCCAATGGGCTGGTACCAGCTTAGAAAGGGGCTCAGAAAAGAGCTGCAGGAATGATTTAGGGGCTGGGAAACCTGCCTGAGGGAGAGAGGAAGGACACTTGACTTTCCTGGGGTACGATCAGCACCTATGAGGTGACGTGATCGTAAGGGCCTGACTGTCAGGTATTTCTTCTTGCCCAAGGTGCCTTGTGGGGGTTTCAGAAGCATCTAGCTGCCCCCCCCCCATTACAATAATGGGACCATCCCAGTGGGTGTCTGCAGCGTTAGGTGCCCATGGTGGGGGGAGATTTCGCTGCCAGTAACAGGGCTGGAAGCTGAAGCCCGGCAAATGCAGGTTAGAAATAAGGTGCAGCTTTTCATCAATGAAGGTAACTAACAAGTGCCCTCAGTTAGGGAGGCAGGGCGCATCCTCCCTCAGCTGGTCTTTAAATCCAGACTGGGGGTCTCTGCGAGATCTGCTCTAGGCGAAGCACCAATCGCTGGGGGCCGTTCCCAGGCCTCTGTTAACAGGAGCTCAGAGCAGAGGACCAGGCTGGTCTCTGCTGGCTTTGAATTCTATGAAAATAACCCCAGTAGCTGCACCTGGGGGGCCAGCCAGCGGCACAGAGCGCCCACGTTTGATGTGATCCCACGGCAGGCTGGGCGTGCACTCGCTCATGTCTGAGGCCTCTTCGTGTGCCAGCCGTCTGTTCCACGGACCTGCTCAGCAGGGATGAAGGCCTGGAACTGGGGAGCTGGTAGCTGCAGCATGGCCTGGGATCCGCGTGGGGGCTCAGATGGGGCTCTCTGAAGCCCAGGTGGCCAGCTGCATGTGGGCAGAGGGACGGACCATGTTGTGGCTCATTGCCAGCCGTCAGGTGCGGTCCCGGCTGGAGAACTGGTGCCAGGCAGCTGACGAGTGCAAGGGGCAGGATTGTAGTGGGACGATAGCGAAGACACCTGCACTCGGTGCACTGCAGCAAGATACTGGCGGGAAAGACGAGCCCTTTGTTATAGGTTCAACACTTTACCCTGGGCCTAGTGAGAGAGTCCCCCAACAGCCCCCCGCCTGGTATCTAGAAGGTAAAATCCTTGTCCCAGAGGCAGGGTCAGAACGCTCCTGGCTGGCATGCCACTGCCCAGTGCTGGGGGCAGCAGCAGGACCCGAGCCTGCAGCTCCCTGTCCTCGTACCAGTGGGGACTGGCTGTGCTGATGGTGATTCATGGTCAGGGCCCTTCCTTCCTCTTCCCAGGCTGGGATCTCAGTATTATGCCGTGTGTCAGAGGAGGCAAAGCAGGCATGTGAGGGGGGAGGCATTTTGGGGGGGGCAACATTTCAGCTCCCCCTTGGGGGCTGCAATCCTCCTCTTGGGCTGAAGGGCGAGGCATGTCCCACTGTCTGGCTGAAGGCTGGGCACAAACCAAAAAGTGTATGTGGGCGGATAAATACAGCTGCCTGGAACCCTGCTTTATGTCCCCTCCCCTAGCGTCTTTGATCTGCTCCTGAACCCCTCAGCGCGGCCATGCACCATGGAGATGCATTCGTGGCACGGCTGGGAGTAGCGGAGCCGTGGAGAGGGGGCTTACAGCTGGGCCCTGGGCAGGAGCCTCGGGGCCACTCCAGCACTGAGCTAGACTCAGGCTGATTAAATACCCTGGGACACCAATGTGGAGTGCCCCGGGCGGGGGCTTCCAACCAGCAAATGCCGGCTGCAGGTCTCTGCTGACTCGCTGCGCTGGTTGGAGCTGGCTCCTGTGAAACTCCTGGGGCTGCTCTCAGTCCCAATGTGGGTACCCAGCCCTTGGGGGCAGGGGGTGGGAGCCACGAGTTTCGGTTACTGTCCTGACTCGGTTCATAAACCGGGGGGGAGGGTGGCTGGGGGTGGATTCTGTGGCCATTCCAGGGCCGTGCGGGTGAGTACCCGGTGCACCTAGAGGATCCGGAGCATTGCAAACTCGTGCAAACGCCTCTGGCTGCAGCTGGGCATTTCCTCCGAGTCCTGGAAACTGATGCCGAGATAAAGCTCTAGGATGTCACATGCAGAGATAATAATGTGTTTATCAGGGCTGTGTCAGGCCTGTTGTAACCAGCTGCTTCCCCAGCTCAGTGGGTGTGTCACCCAGGCTCTGTGCTGGGGGTCAGCAAGGCGTGCTCATACCTTTCTTTCTCCAACCCCCAGTTCTCACCAGCCCCTGCATTTCTGCCCCCACTAGGCTCCCCAGGGGGCGCTGGCCGTTCAGGTGGGGCACGATTTTAACAGATTCGTTTTTAAAAAGATTTGTTTTTTTCCTTGAAAGTTGGATTTGCTGCACAGCCCCCACCCAGGGCCTGACCCTGCTTGTCCTGCAGCCTGCATGAGCCAGGCACGCTGGGCGGGAAGGCCTGTAGCCTCCTCCTGGGGTCCCAGGGGGAGGGGCTGTGTCTAGTCAGAACCTAACAGAGTTCAGGAGAGTCCAGCTAGACTGGAGCTAGGACCCCATGCCCAGCCCAGAGTAGCCAGACCCAGCTGCAGAGGATAGGAGAGGGCACAGGCTGGCCATGGGGCTTGGCAAAGGGTGCGCGAGGCAGACAGTTCTGGCCCTAGCCTGGTCCTGATTAGCAGGGAACGGGCCCCTGCCAGCCAGGGCACCAGGGAAGGGGCAGGTCACTGTGGTCCTGAGGCCTAGAGGTTAGGAAGGACTTGGCCTGTACGCCGAGTCTGGAGCCAGGGGGTGGCTGGTGAGGAGCTGGGGGCTGGGCCAGGCTCTGTCGGAAGGGCAGAGCCCCCCAGCAAGGTGCCGGACTGGATCTGTTGCGATTCCATGGTGTGAGGTGTGAATGACCCCACCTGGGCTACGTCAAACCCAGCCGTGGTGCTGCCTCGCCTGGAATCTGGTGCGAAACCCAGCAGAGCGAAGAAGCAGCAGCCCCCAGGGCAGAGCGCAGAGCTTGGAGAGCGTTATGTAGGGGGACCACACGGGCGCTAGGATGGAGCCGGGATGGATTCAAATCAGCCTGAGTCACTAGTCCCCCATCTGAGCCCTAGCCAGCCCCAAAGGGCCCTTCAGTGGCCTGGGTCAATGGCATCACCCAGCCCTTCGATACACAGCTCTGCCAGTGCTTGAGCAATTACCAGTGGGCTCCCACCCTGCCCCTTCCGGGAAGGAGCCTGGGCCCATATGAACCCTGTCTAGTTTCCTAATGCAACCAGAGCCTGGAGAAAAGGGAACTGCACTGGGCCTGGCCGTGTGAAGAGTTAAGGAGCGAGTGGTGAGCGCAGGAAGGCGTTGCTCTGTGGTTGTGGGGCGTCTTGCTGAGTCAATTGCAGAACCCAGCCCCAGCTCACACCGGACAGTGCGTCTCCGCCGAACAGCCAGATCGGAGCGATCGCCGCTGCCTTTGCAATCCCAGCCCCAGCGAGGCAGCAATTGGACTCGTGCGGGGGCTTCTTGGCTTGACCCCGCTGGCCAGGATGAAGATGTGGCTCATGGCCAGCCTGCTGCTGCTCCTCAGGGCTGAAGGCGCAGGTAGGGGCGGGGGCATCGTGGGCAGCCCCAAGGCTCTGGCCCTTCTCGCAGGGGCAGGCCTTGTGTGCAGGGCAAGCTGAGCGCACCCTCGAGGAAGGGCTCGGCAGGGAGCAGGCCTGAGCCCATGATTTGACCTTGCTGGGTCCTGCCCGACCCTGCGCCTGGGGAGCCTTTCGAGGGCTGGTTCTGAACGTGGGACCCGGAGGGTGCGGGCTCTGTGGTGGGGATGGGGGGGATCTAGGACTCTAGATCTGAAAGAGTCACTTCCTAGCTCCCTGCCATCCTTGCTCAGCCCCACACAGCTCGCCTTGACCCCCCTCTGCCCCACACGGCCCCTCTGCCAACCGCATTTCTGGAGGAGCCAGCGCTGGGCCAGGTGCCTCTAATGGGGCGGTGCTCGTTCTTCAAACCTGAAGGAGTTGGTGACTAAGACCCTTGGAGGCTTTTAGGGGCCTGGAAAGAGAGCAGAGTGCGGGTTTGACTGGCAGGACTGGCGTCTCAGGGGTCATGCAGTGCTGGGGGCGGCCCTGAAGCAAAGGGGCCTGTGCCAAACTGGCACCTCTAGGGCAGCAACGTGCTTTGGCCTGAGCTTTAACTAGGGGCAGTTCTGGGGGCAGCTTCTTGCTTTGTTCTGCACTCGCCTCCTGCTGCAAGGCTGGGCACCCTGTGACGAAAGTGAAACCCCTCCGAACAGCGCCCAGGGCGGGCTGGAGCCAGTGGCAAGTGGAAGCCGGTCACACCCAAACGAGTGACCCCCCTGCCCGGCAGCCCCTATGACACCCAGATGGCTTCACTTGGCTTGTTAATGGGAGTTCCACGCGCAGCTGTGGCCCTGAAGTGGGGTAAAGGCCCAGTGTTGTGCCCCCCTGGCTGGGCATGGACCCCTGCCCAGGCCCTGCCAGCAGCTGCTGTCCTGAGTTACGTTCCAGGGGAAGCCGGGCTGGGTTGGGGCCAGTTTCCTTGGCCCTCGTTTGCACATCTGCTTTTGCAGGCCCCAGGCTCTCCACATTCAGCCTCACTAACAATCCCGCAGGCTGGCTGCTCCCTGAGGCAGGGTGACCAGACAGCAAGTGTGAAAAATCAGGATGGGGGGGAGGGAGGGAGACTATATAAGAAAAAGCCCCAAATATTGGGACTGTCCCTATAAAATTAGGACATCTGATCACCCTACCCTGAGGGCACCCATCACTCGGGCACAGACGCGCCCAGAGCCAGGGTGGCTCCAGCTCTAGGACTGGGGGAATCACTTTGCAGCTCCCTGCCATCCTTGCTCAGCTCCACGCAGCTCGCCTTGATCCCCCTCTGCCCCACACGGCCTCTCTGCCAACCCCATCTCAGCATACGTGCATGTCATAGACCCTCTCTCAATGGAGAAGCCTCTCCTTTTCGCTAGCGTCTTCCCTTTGGGCTGGGATCCTCTCCCCAGCCCTGTCCCCTCAGCCTGGACCCTACAGAATCTGGGGCACTCTCCAGAAAGTCAGGATTTGCCCAGAAATCCTCTGTCCCTCATTTCCCCTCCTCCCTATCGCTGCCTGCAATGGGCCCACCGCCGTAGGGCTGCTGGGACCCAGTGTGGGAAGTACTTTGGGATCTCTGAGGTCAAAGGCAGGTCAGAAACTCCATATCTTCCTCTTCTTTTCCTGCCCATCCCAGATTCCCCCTCCTGAGCTCCCCCCCACCAAGCCCAATGTGTCTGGAATATGGAAGCATTCTAGGGGTGCCATCTGAAGGCATCATACCGGGTCCTGGAACACCCCCCTTTGCTGCCGGCTGATTAACTGAATTGCTCCACTGTCTCCCCCTGATATCTGGGGAATGGGTGGATGGGCCCTGGCTGGGGAACGGGAGCAGGGTGCATCGGGGGAGGGAGTGGTTAAATCAGAATGGGAAGCCAGCCCTGGATGTGTGTGTTCTGCCTCTGGCTTTTGAGGCTGGCAGGGTTGATAAGGGATCCTCACTCAGGATCCAAACAAACCCAGGGACGGGATTCCAGCCTCAGATTTGGGAGCTCCGCTGGTTAGAAAGTAGATCCTGCCAAAGGAATGGGATATCTGTGTTTGGTGAGATTACACGTTTGGTTGATAAAAGTGACAGTGTTGATGTAATGGTCGTAACTCTTCTGTGAGGCGTTTGGCATGATACCGCATGACAGTTTGATTAAAAATCGGATAGGTCTCCCATTGTCATTGTAAATGTGGAATCGTCATCGAGCGACTGCGCTTCTAGTGAGGTCCCGCAGGGATCAGTTCTTGGCCCTACCTGATTTAACGTTTGTATCAATGACCTGGAAGAAAACAGAAAATCATCCCTGGTAAAGTTTGCAGATGACACAAAAATTGGGGCCATGGTAAATGAAGAGGGCAGGTCATTGACACAGAGTGCTCTGGATCGCCTGGTACTTGGGCGCAAGTGAACAATATGTTTTAATATGGCTACATGTAAATGTACACAGCTAGGAACAAAGAGTGCAGCCGTACTTACGGGATGGGGGACTCGAGCCTGGGAAGCAGGGAGGGTGAGAAAGATTTGGGAGTCGTGGTGGATAATCAGCTGAACATGCGCTCCCAGTGCAACGTGGTGGCCAGAAGCAATCCTGGGATGTATAAACAGGGGAATCTCAGTTTGGAGCAGAGAGGTTATTTTACCCCTTTGGCACTGGTGTGACCACTGCTGGGATCCTCTGTCCAGTTCTGATGCCCACAGTTCAAGGAGGATGTTGATCAGGTGGAGTGGGGTCAGAGAAGAGCCACAGGAATGATTAAAGGATTAGAAAACCTGCCTTGTAGCGAGAGACACAAGGAGCTCAGTCTATTTAGCGTGACAAAGAGAAGACTAAGGGTAGATATCTATAAATATCTACCTGGGGAACAAATACCTAATAACAGGCTCTTCAATCTAGCAGGGAAATGTCGAACGCAATCCAATGCTGGAAGTTGAAGCTAGACACATTCAGACTGGAAATAAGGTGCATGTTTTTAACAATGAGAGTAATTAACCATTGGCCTAGCTTACCAAGGGTGCTGACGGATGCTCCATCCCAGAGAATCTTGATCTAAGAATTGTCCAACAGCTCTGCTCTAGGAATGATCTGGGGGCGGCTTGGCCCTCGGAGCTCGGCTGGGGACTCTCAGGTCTCTGGTCCGGGTTACTCAAGAGGTCAGACTAGATGAGCACAATGGTCTCTCCTGGCCTTGGAATCTATGACTCCTTTCCCGTCAATTTCTCATCGATTTAGTCCCAGCAGAGAAAGGTGCCCTGGGATAAATCCAACTCCACTGAAGCTCCAGGCAAAGCTGCCACTGGGATTTCAAGTATCAGAGGGGTAGCTGTGTTAGTCTGGATCTGTAAAAGCAGCAAAGAGTCCTGTGGCACCTTATAGACTAACAGACATTTTGGAGCATGAGCTTTCGTGGGTGAATACCCACTTCGTCAGATGCATGTAGTGGAAATTTCCAGGGGCAGGTATAAGAGCAGGACAAGAGAGATAAGTGAAGTTTAGTTCAATCAGGGAATGATGAAGGCCCTGTCTAGCAGCTGAGGTGTGAAAAACCAAGGGAGGAGAACTGTTTGTGTAGTTGGCAAGTCCATTTTCACAGTCTCGTTTAATCCTGAGCTATGTATCAATTTGCAGATGAACGAAGCTCAAGCAGTTTCTCATTTGAAGTCTGGTCCTGAGGGTTGTTTGCTGGCAGGAATGGCCAACTTAAGATCTGCTATTGTGTGGCCAGGAGGCGGAAGTGTTCTCCTACAGGTTTTTTGTATATTGCCATTCATGGATGATCTGATTTGGTGTCTTTTCATCCTTTTCCGTAGCGACGGGCGCAGTTGGTGGCCAGATGTACAGTAGCAAGGGGCCATTGCTGGCGAAGTGAATGGCATATTCATTGGGGACATGCAGTGAGATGAACGACAGGATGGTATTGGCTGATCTGGTGAGGTCCTTGAGGTGTCCGCTGGTGTGAATGTGGCAGAGTTGGCATCACGAGGTTTGTTGCATGATTGGTTCCTGCGCTAGAGTTACTATGTGAAAGTGGCAGTTACTGGTGAGAATAATGTTTCAAGGTTGCAGGTTGCCTGTGGGCGAGGATTGGCCTGCCACCCAAGGCCTGTGAAAGTGTGGGATCATTGTCCAGGATGGGTTGTAGATCCCTGATGATGCGTTGGAGGGGTTTTAGCTGGGGGCTGTATGTGATGGCCAGTGGAGTCCTGTTGTTTTCTTTCTTGGGTTTGTCTTGCAGTAGGAAGCTTCTGGGTACACATCTGGCTCCGTTGATCTGTTTCTGGGATTTCAGCCCACGTGTTCACACAGGGCTTATGCCCTGGGCTGGCCCTTCAGGCCGTTTCAGGTGCTAACTGTAGAGAGGGGGGTTGGGAGTGGAGGGAGACATTGTTAATTACTGCTAATTACAATGGGAGCCTCTGAGCCTGAACATGGGGCACAGGAGAGGGATAATAATAGCATCCCCGAAGAGCAGTACAAGTCATTTCTCTTCTAACCCAGTTCCCCTACTGGTGCCCAGTGCGTTTCCCTGTCAGGATCTCTCTTCCCTGCCCCCTGCACTGGCTACATGACCCAGCCGCCGACTCTGCCCCCCAGCTTGGGGCTGGCCCTCAGTGGGAACTGCAGTCCTCGCATTCACTCTCACCCCAATGGCCTGTGCTGAACAGGGACCGCCAGCTGGCGCTGGCTAGTCTTCCCTACAGCAAATACCTCTCTCCCTGCCTGCGCCCAGTGGGGCTGCTAGTGTGGTGAGTGAGATGGCGGCTTGGCCCTCAGAGCTCGGCTGGGGACTCTCAGGTCTCTCCCGCAGCCACCTGTGTGTTGCGGAGGAGCTGGTGAAACCAGAGTCAGCCCCAGGAGTCCAGAAAAGTCTCTGGGCCAGGAGCTTTCAGAAGCAGGAAACGAAGTGAGTCCAGGCTCTAGATCTGAAGCTGTTTGCTGCTGCCAGAGTCCAAGGCTCATCTAACCAGCTCCCTGTCCCACACCTGTAGAGTGGGTCCGGGACGGAGCCCCAGGCCCAGATCCCTCAGGCTACAGGGAGGGTCGTGTACCAAGCTGAGCATGTTGGCTCAGGCCCCTGCTCCAGCCCACGCAGCGTAGCTCCATTTTCTCTCTCTTTGCTTTTGGGTTCCCAGCTAGAGTCCTTCAAACCAGCATCCCCAGTGTGTGACCTGGGGGTCTGATCCTGTGGGGCACACAGAGCCCTGCAGGGTCGGGCCCTCTGTTCAGGCGTCTTTGAGATCTAGCGTTTCCAAAGTCCGGGGTCGTGGCCAAGTCTGGTTCTTGTCACACATCAGCCCTGCAGTCGCTATGCCAGAGGGAGGCCAACAGCCCTGGGTGCTCAGCTGCGGACCTCAGCAGGAGCTGGCAGCCACAGTTCCCGGGAGGAAGACTGGAGTAAGACTTGGGAGCCCTGGGTTTAATCCCCAGTTTGGCCACAGACTCCCTGCACTGCGTGGTCTCTCTGGGCCTCAGTTTCCCATCAGTAAAATGGGGATGGTTCCTTCCTTCCTAGGTGTGTTGTGAGGGAGGCAGAAAGACAGACTGAGTCCCTGGGGTGAGATTGAGGACAGGGTGTTTACGGGATTCGTAATCTCTAGGGTATCTGGGGAAGCTGTTTGCAGCAGCACTGAGGGGTCAGCCCGTGTGAGGCCTGGGGCCTCGCTGCCTATGGATACACCGCCATGGAAAGGCACTGTGTGCTCCAGTGGGCTTCTCTGCAGTGCAGCTGCCCTCATGTGCCCCCCGGTAGCTGCTTTAGCAGTTTGGCCAGGATAACAGGAGAAACAGACTATCCCAGGGACGAGCTCAGGCTTAACCGCAGGGACCAGGTGAGCTGTGGGGCCCATCTCCCCACAACTCTGCCCAAGAGACTGTGACGTGCACCAGAGAGCCTTGACTGGGTGGCCACACAGCCCGGCCAGCCTGGCTGGTGTCTGATTTCAACGGGCCCCAACATCCCAAACCAGGGGAAACTTGCGGACTGAGTTGGTTCAACCCCCAAATTCCGGGGCTGCCCCCATGGCATAAGCTGCTGGGGCCTGCACTGCTGTAGCCACAAGCAGCACAGTGAGTTCCCCCTATGGCACACCTACTGCTGCGTCCTGTCCAGCAAGACAAGCCCCAGCAGTGACGCAGTGGCGGGGATACATGCTGGCTAAGGCCTGGTAAGGGGGGCGAATGAAAACAGCTTGAGGTTTAGAGGAGAGGGCTTGATAGCATCCACCCCAAGCCGGGGTGGTCTCAGCCCTGTCCTCAATGAGGAATTGGGGAGAAAAGGCCCTCAATGGAAAGGTGCTGGGCTGTAGTGGGTGGATCGTGGCCTGCAGAGCCAGGATGCCTGTGTTCCTAGCTCTGCTGCTATCTTGAGTCTCCTCCCTTCCTGCCAGTCAGTCCCCTGCCCGTGCCAGGCAGCCCAGCGGCAGGCGGGAGGTGGCTCAGTCAGCCAGCGATGGCCAGGAAAAGCCTCTGCTAAAGGGTGGAGTCTCACAGTTATGACTAGAGCCGTTACAGCCCCTGCGTGAGGGCCTGCACATCGTATCTGGCACCGAGCAGCACTGGGCTGACACATTCCTCTGAGTGCTCCAGCAAAGCCCTTCATGACACAAAGTGCCCTTTCCTTGCCAGGGTTCTGCACTTACATGTGGGGAGCGGAGAGCCAGGGTGCCCTGATCACACCACCGTGCCTGCTGCTGACACAGCCCTCAGGCCGAGGGCAGGGGGAGTGCCGCTTCCAACCCCTTCTGGGCCGACTGGCAGGGATTACAGAGCTCCTAGCAAAGATGGTCTTTAATACCCAAAGGAAGGCACTGCGTAGCTTCCCCACCCTGTGCCCTTCTGCAGTACCTCCCGCCTGCAGGACCCTGAGCAGCTTTGACGCAATAACAAACTGAACCCCCGGGGAAGGGGCTCAGTGTTAGTAGCACTAATTTACAGATGGGGAAACTGAGGCACAAAGCAGGGCCAGAGCCAGAAATAGAATCTACATCCGCTGATGGTTCCTCCCACGTTCCAACCACTAGACCAGTGGTTCTCAACTAAGGGTCTGGGCTGCGAGCAGGTTTTGGGTGTGGGGGGCGCCAATCAGGGCCTGCATTAGACTCAGGGTAGAAAGCTGAAGCCCCACCACATGGGGCTGAAGCCCAGGGTTCTGAGCCCCACCACTCTGGGCTGAAGCTGAAGCCTGAGCAATATAGCTTCGTGGGGGCCCCTGTGGCATGGGACCCCAGGCAATTGCCCTGCTTGCTACCCCTTAATGCCGGCCCTGGTTTTTAAATGCGGAAGACCAGTTACTGTGGCACAGGAAGGTGGACTGTGGAGTTTTTATGGCATGGGGGGCGGGGGAGCTCAGAAAGAAAAAGGTTGAGAACCCCTGCAATAGACACCCTGACACCCCCTTTCCTTACAGCTTTGGCAATGAGGTATTGTAGTAGGCACTTCTGTGCAGGGAGGGGTGGGGGAACCCCCCTTGTACGTGGGATGAGGAGGAGGATGATGCAGCCTGTCTCTGCCCCTGCTATACGAGCAGAGTGCCGGAGCTGAGCTGCTAGGCTTTCCCTTGCATGCGATTTCTGCCAAACACCCGTGCTGTGTTTGGCTGATGTTCAGGCCGACTCCCTTTGTCGTACCCGGCCTGCTGCTGAGCTCCTGTGTTTCCTGGAGTCTGGATTATATCAATGACAAACCTGACCTGACTGACAGTCCAAAACCAGAGCACGAGAGCCAGAGCGCATGTGCGAGAGAGCGGAAGTGAGCAAGAGAGTGAGACTGAGTGTGAGTCTGTGTGCGAGAGAGAGAGGGTGTGTGTGAGAGAGCGAGTGAGCAAGAGAGTGAGACTGAGTGTGAGTCCGTGTGCGAGAGAGTGAGAGTGTGAGAGAGCGAAAGTGAGCATGAGTCCATGTGTGAGAGAGTGAGAGTGCATGTGCGAGAGAGCCAGAGTGAGTGAGACTGCACATGTGAGACAGTGAGAGTGAGCAAGAGAGCGAGACTGAGTGAGAGTCCGTGTGCGAGAGAGTGTGTGTGCATGTGTGAGAGAGCCAGAGTGAGCGAGTGTGCATGTGCAAGAGAGCGAGAGGTCTGACAGCAAAGACAGAAATGCATAAGGCTCGTTTGGGTGGACTGGAGGGGTCACTGTCTGGGCAGTGCATAGGGGTTATGAAGTAATGATTTCATACACAAGCGCACACACGTGTGTGCACACAGATATACACACATACCTGTGTGATGACATGCGCGCACACACACACACCTGTGCACACTCCCATCCATATATGCACATGTACCTCCATGTACACACCCACCCACACAAACATACCTGCATGCACACACCCAAATACCTTAGTGCATGCACACCTACCTGTATGTACACATGTGCACACACCCATACACACACACACACCTGCAATGCACATACACCCCCTCCACATACACATGTACCTGTGTTCACACAGACCTGCGTGCATGCAGACACACACCTGTGCACGCATACAGACACATACCTGTGTGCATGCATATACACCCACACCTGCATACAAACACACACTGTTGATAATTTGTAGTCAGTTGCTTGCCCACCCTTTGGCTTGTTACTAAATATGTTCAAGAGACCTGATAATAATGTGACTCAGGTTTATTACTATGAGCCAATAGTAATATATCACTGGCAAAAAGTTCACTCCGATCGCAGCCTCTGGGAAGCCGTCTCGGGCAGTGTCGTTACATTCCGTGTACCCAGAAGGTGGCGCCCCAAGTTACACGCTAATGCCATCGTGTTATGTCCTATCTCTTTACCAGTAGCAGACAGCAGTGGATTAAGATTTACTGGGGCCCTGGGCCCAAAGAACATTTGCCCCCCGGTGCCCCATTAAAAACGCGAATGTATCAGAATGTATTAACACAAAGATGCCATGCAATGTTTACACACTGCGTTAATAATGAAGCAAATCAGACTCTAGTTCATTATGTCTAAATTAACTGCTCAATTTTTCCACATAGAAAATGAATCTGGCTAGATATTATCCAGACCAGAACACAATGGGGTTCCCTGCTAATCTGGACAGCACTAATGTTACAAGAATCAGTTGTTCACCCCACAAGTGTTTCTTTCATCTCCAGGGCTGCCCAGAGAAGGGGGGCAAGTGGGGCAATTTGTCCCAGGCCCTGGGCGCTGCAGGGGCCTCCACGAGAGTTTTTCGAGGTCGCTGGAGCGGGGTTCTTCTCTTGCTCCAGGGGCTCTGGAAAACTCTTGAGGGGCCGGGGCCCCCGGAGCTTCTTCCGCTCCGAGTCTTCAGTGGCACTTCTGCAGCAGGTCCTGGAGTGGAAGGACCCCCCGCTGCTGAATTACCGCTGAAGGGGGGGCCCCCTGCCACTGAAGACCACAGGCCCCCTGAATCCTCTGGGAGGCCCTGTTCATCTCTCACATTTTCTTAAACTTGACCATTACACGGGGGGAGCCTCTCGCCAGTGGGGGCAACTCTTGCTGGCTGCTCTGATGCTTTTTCCTAAAAGACTTAATTAACTTTAGGGAAAATAAATAAATATGGACATATACGTGTCTAAATCATGGGTATTTATTTATGTAGGGTTTTGCAGTAATCAAAACAATATACAGTTGTCTCTATTCTTTACTGGACCCAACCAGAATAGTAACACAAATTAGTTGCTTTGCACATTCTTGTCTTTTTTGATGTTGTTTCTCTTGCGTTTTTGGTTGTTTTTCTTCTACAGACTTGCCAAGTCTGCTGCTGTGAGAGGTGCTACTTGTATGTTAATACCTATTTTCATGACCTCCCAGGTAGCTAGTAAGTCTGCTGTGAAAAAGTGACAATAACAAACGCACAAATATCACTTTTCACAGCAGACTTATTCAGCCCCCGCAAGTCTGGGTACAAAGGAATCTCTGGATGGGGAGGTTGGTAGGGAGGCAGTGGGAGCCAGAGGCAATGGTGGGATGGATAGGGGGCCAGGGGATGCAGCGGGGGCTGGTGGGGATGGAGAGGGGGTGTGTGGAGGTGGCAGCAGGGGCTAGGGGAGATTGGAAGGGGAGCCTGAGGCTGGCCCCCACTGCCACATGGCCAGGGGTGGGAGCTTGAAAGCCTGAAGCCCCATGGCCAGATCCCAGGCCCCAGCCCAAGCCCTGTGGCTGGGGCAAGTGGCTGAAGTCTGGGGTCGGAGGAGGCAACGGGGACCAGGAGTGATGTGGGGGCTTGGTGAACTCAGGGCCAGAGCCTGGGGCCCTAGGGCTGGGGGACAAAGCCTTCCACCACCTGGCCAAAGCCTGGGACCGGAGTAGGCAACAGAGGCTGGGGCACTGGCGGGGGAGAGGGGGAAGATGAGCCCAGGGCCAGATCCCGCGGCCAGATCCCGAAGCCCCACAGCCGGATCCCGGGGTCCGAGCCCAAAGCCCTGCGGCTGGAGTCTGGGGCCCCTAAATTGGCAGGGGACCCTGGGGATGGGCCCCCTGAGGCCGTGTGTTAATCAGCCACTGGTAATACGGCCTATGTGCGTTTGAAACTCGATTTAACCAGTTGGCTTCCTACCTTGTTTTTATGGCACCGTGGAGTCCTCTGATCTTTGCCCTGAGCTCCTGCACTCCAGGTTCCCAAGGGACCCCTAGATCTGTCATGTCTTGGCCTCTTCTTTTGGGACCTTGCAGTGCATGCCTGTTGCTGTGGTAACTCGTCCATCCTGAGCTTGACAGCTTCCCTGTGGACTTACGCCAGCACTTACTTCAGTGATTGCAAGAGGTTAAGGGACACGTAGCACAAGTGAGCAGGGGTATATAAAACGCAGAGGCCAATTTAAGCGATACAACTTGTATTATATCACAGTTACGTGCTTAATACACACTGATAGCCCGTATGGATTATACACTATTGCTAATGTGGGATATACGGATAGATATCTGCCAGCCCAGTGTATATTAGTCAACAACACGTACCGGTGTGTGCACACTCACTCACGCCCACACATGCACCCCCACTCACATGTGCACACACACACGCAGTGTGTCAGGATCCTGCCTGGGGAAGATGCAAGGACACCCAGTAACATTTTCAAAGGTGCTTGCGTCCCTTAGCTGGTCTATTGACTTTCCCTGGGACTGTCAATGAGACTCAGGCCCTTCTGCAAGGGTGACCACGCTGGGCGAAGGTGCTTTGCAGACCCACCTCTGCAGAGGTTCCTTTGTGCAAGGTCCCAAAGCTAGTTGTGGCCCAGGGTCTAAAGGAAGATCCAGCAGATTTCTTTACCATTTCCCAGCAATGTGCTGTAATGTGGCCTCTGAGTCTGACGACACCCTGACAGCTCCCTGCAGCAGCAGGTGACACACACTCTGTGCTGAATGCGCCACTGAGGGCCCCCCACCCCTGTCACTGACGGGAAGCAGCTGTTCCTGGCTTATTGCTGCAAAGCAGACGGGTTCCCTCCTGGTGACTTGAGGTAACCAGCCCAAGAGGGCTGGCTGCATGGGAGGAGCAGAGGAGCGCCTCCCTCCTACAGAACAGCAATCGCAGGCCAGCCCAGTGCCTGTGTCTCCTGCATGGCCTTGGGAGCTGCCTGTCCCCACTTGCTCATGTGGCTGATCCTGCTCCAGCGTAGGGCCTGCCTCCCCTCTCACAGAGCTGCTCCCCTGCCCAGTGCTGCCCAGCCAGGCTCCCGCCCGCTTGCTGGCTCTGGCCCCGCTTCTTCATGGGCTGCTGCTGCCACCTCATGTAGGTTGACAAGTGACCAGAGGTGCCCAGGTGCTCGTGGTGGTGGCACCATCCCAGGTGGCTCCCTGGGGGCTGGCACTAAGTGTTTGTTCCCTGCTGCATTACCTGGGAATTCAGGGACACTTCCAGGCAGCACCATGTAACTGAAGTGCAGCCTGTGGTGTAACCTGCTGGCACTGCTGCCCGTTCACTCTCTGCTGCTCCTCTTTGCAATGATACCTCCCTCCCCCACCACAATCCCTCCCTAGCATCCCCAGGGTCCCAAGGCGGCTGGCCAAGCAGCATCACAGGGTCCCTGCCCTGGCACATGGGTGGGAACAAAAGTTCACCTGCCTGAATGTTGGCAGACACCAAACAGAAAGGGCCCCTGGCCCTGGGGAGCCAGTTCTGGTTACATTTCAGAGCCATCAGATAAAGCTCTGAGCATCCTCAAACAGTGACAGGAAGTGCTGAAATCCTTCGTACGCAGCATTGTCCCTAATACAGACCCTGCTCCGGGGCTAACCTTCCATTGGCTTTAGTAGGGCCAGGACGCCCCCCTGGCCTGTTCTGGCCAGTGCCCCACCAGGAAAGGCTGCAGAAGTGGGGTGAGCGATGCAGCTAGGGCTGGGACCTGAAACCAGAAGTGTGACTTTCCTCAGAGTACAATCTGGATAACTGAACAGCAATGTCCTCTCAATTCTCCAACGGCGAGTGCCTTTTATACTGCTCCGCTGTGAGAGCAGTCACTCCTGGCCTTGCTCACACACAGCCTCTAGCATGTACGTTACCCCCAGCAGAGTTACATGAGTGCCTCTAGCCAGCCACTCCTGATTTCTATTGCAGAGTGACACTAGCAATTTCCCAGTCCCAAACGTATCCCCAGAAATGTGCATCTTACGCTGTTCAGCTCTTTCCTTCTGGATGATACAAGTTCCTAGAAAGTCCATCATTTCATCAATAGAAAATGATATGCACGTGCTCTGTTATCTCAAATGAAGTTTCCCGAACACTTCGATCCAAGCACACACTGGTTTAGATAAATCAATAAAACAAGTTTAGTAACTGCAGAAAGATGGATTTTATGTGATTACAAGTAATGAGCCATAAAAGTCAGAATTGGTTACAAAGAAATAAAAGGTAAACCACAAACTAATACCTGACGTAACAAGCTAAGGGAATTCAAAGCAAAGATTTCTTTCACCATGTGCTCTCAGCAGTCTGGCTGGATTCCTCCCCAGCCAGGACCCCTCCCCCATTTCAACAATGCTCTCTTTGTCTTTCAAATTTTGTTGATGCCATGAGTAGAGGTGACGGGAGAGATCACTTGGGGTGTCTGTTCCTCATTTTTATATCTTTTCTTCCTCTTTTCTGGGACTCCTTTCAGCTGCTAATCTGCTCTTCAGATGGGGTTCAAATGAAAGCCAGTCTATCTACCCAGTATCCCCACGCCCCGCCAGCTGTTTGATTGCCAAGATGTAAATTTCTTACTTGCATCCTTCTTCCTGCCAAAGAATGGCTGCTTATTCAGGTGATGGTCCATCTGATTTTGTTGACAACTGGCTGAGGAATCTGATTGCCTTTTATCTCTGAGGCTATGTCTACACTACAGACCTTACAGTGGCACAGTGTAATCCTACGGCTGTGCCACTGTCAGGTCTTCCGTGTAACCGCTCTAGCGCCTCCTCCCCACAGAACACTCATTGGGATGAAACAGCAACCGCAGGCCAGCCCAGCATTGACCGGCATTAGTTATGTTGGCAGGAGAGCCGTCATAGTGCTGTCCACACTGACACTTTTGTCAGTGAAACTTATGTTGGTCAGGGGGATGTTTTTCCCAAACCCCTGGCTGACAAAAGCTTTGTTGACAAAAGTGCTAGTGTAGACAAAGCCTCAGTAAGTAGTTTGGGCTGCTTCCCCAGATTTGAAATATGCCTTAGCAACATCATACAGGAGAATCTTATAACTTTACATACAATGTTGCCACACATATGTTACCAGGACAATAATGATCAGTGAAATATGAGTTTTCTAAGGACATGTCACAAGGCATAGTTTGTAAACAATTTATCATAGTTTTGTAAAAAGGATTACAGACTGTCATAAGGAGCAACTGTACTTCCAGGCCTCAGCCTCATCCTGCTGAAAGTTGTGGTGTGTGGAGGCCATGAGCCAACGGCGGGAGTGGGACAGCCATGCCATTTGATACATTGAAAACAAGCATCTCCTCTGCCGGCGGGTCACGGGATGACCTGGGGCTGCTGGGGATACCAGCGCACTCCTAATGGGGCAGGCAGAGAAACCCGTCCACATGTGTCTAGTGTACAGAGCTGTGATGAGCAAGGACAGGCTTGGATTAAAATGAGTACTTGGGGCACCTGTGCAGGGCCCCCAGCTCAGGGCCTGCAACCACTGAACCCTACCCCCCTAAACCAACTGAATGGTGCTGTGACTTCATGTGCCAAGTTGCAACGCCACTTGCTCAAATGTGGCCCGGCCGCCCCCTGGCCTGGCAGAGGGGCAGCTGAGCCAAACCCGAGCGGTGTGAGTGTGGAGCGGGTGATGGGAGTGAGCAGAGCTGGGCAGGGGTCAGGATTTGGGGGAGCCAGCTTAGCCCTGATGGTAGCAGAGCGCTGAGCCTAGGGGGCACCAATGAGTGGTCAGAATGGTCCCAGGGTTGGTGCAGGAGGGATTGGGGTGGGCTATGGGAGAGTGGCGAGTGGTGGGAGGTGGTGGAGGGCGGGGTTGAGGGTGATTGGAGAATGTTGGGGGTTGTGGGATTCATTGTGGGGGTTGTGGGTGTAATGGGGATATTGAAGCAGTGGGGTGAGTTGGGGGCAGTGGGGTGAATCGGAGGGGGTTGAGATATGGGGGATGTGGGGGTGGTGTCCAGTGGGGCTGAGGTGCTGAGGGCTGTGGGGAGTGGGCTGTATGTCAGGGCTGTTGATGTGTGTGGAAACTGTCAGGATAAGTGGGGGCTGGTGCAGTGTTGTTGAGGGTGTACATGGGATGGGAGGGACATTTGGGGGCCCATTTATGGTAGGAGGGGCACTTAAGCGGCAGTTTGGGGCTGGGATTGGGAGGGACATTGGGATCTGTGTGAGGAGGGGTTCATGGGGGTGGGATGGAAGGGGCATTTGTGGGGCTGTTTGGGTTGGAGTACATATGGGGGGTGCTTTAAGGAAAGTAGAGGTCCAATTTCCATAGTCCACAAGGCCCTCAAATTCCTTCATCTGGGCCTGAGCAGTGGGAGATTCAAGAGCAGGTGGCTGGGACTGAGTGAGGCGCTGGGGAGCAGGGGGCTAGTGGCCACGGGCAGCGCTGGACATGATCACACCATGGCCCTGTGGGGGGAGGAAACCAATCAGGCCTTTGTGTAAAGCAGGGAGCATCCTAGGCCCCGGCCCTGCAGGGAGCACCCCAGGGTGCACAGAGCTTTCTGTGGGGTCAGGGCTGAGGCACGCAGCTGTGCTGTCCCTCGGTTCCCCTGCAGCTCCATTCTGGTGACACAGTGCTTCAGGTAGCCCCTCACCCCCCACCAGGCACACCGGGAGGTGGGACTGCCCGCCTCAGGAAACAGAGACGCATGAGTCAAATCCCTAGCCCCAATCTTCCTCTCCATTCTGACTCTCCCCCTTCCTAGCCCCACATTATTCCCCTCTGCAGAGTGTCCCACGTGCCCAGGCGCCGAAGCAAACTTCTCCATCACGGCCCCTGGTTTCCCCATCATCTGGAAGCTCATTGCTTCACCTCCTCTACCTTTCCGTGTTGGTTGTGCAGAGTTAGACTGAGAACGCTGCAGCAGGGCCAAGTACGCTGCTGGATGGGTGTGCACAGTGCCCAGTACAACTGGGTCCGATCCTGTCTGGGGCTTCCAGGCACCGCCGAAATGCAGCTAATAAATAACCTTTTTGGTGTCTCGGGCAGCGCAGCTCCCAAAGCATGTGAGAGCTGGGGCAGCGCGTGCTTGGTTGAGGAGATCCAACCGTGGAGCAAAGAGGAGATCGGGCTAATCTAGAGTTTGAGCATCTCTAGGGAACGTTGTAAAACCTTCCTCTTAGAGAAAGCCTTTCCACCACAGCCGGAAAATCACTTGCACCCTGACACCTCAGCTACCTGTCACCCTAAAACCCAGCCCCTGCATCGAAGCGCACAGCCCCCCAGAGTAACTAACCAAAGCCTCCCTTAAGCAGCACATGCATCCTTCCAGCAGAGCCAGAGACTTCGCTACAACTAGTGATGGGATATGGATGGTGCCCGGATACCATGGTGATGGGCAGCAGGACAAACCCTAGGAGAGAGAGCTAGATAAGATACAGGGGCGTGTGCTGATGGGGATAGATTAGACAGGGGGATGCAGGGGGTAGGTGGCTAGGGAATAGATTAGATGAGGGGGAGGGAGTAGCTGGCTAGGGGATAGATTAGATAGGGGTGTGGAAGGGGTAACTGGCTCAGGGATAGATTAGATAGGGGGATTGTGGGGGTAGCTGGCTAGGGGATAGATTAGATGGGGATGGAGAGGGTATCTGGCTAGGGAACAGATTAGATAGGGGGTGGAGGGGATATCTGGTTAGGGGATAGATTAGATAGGAGGATGGAGGGGATAGCTGGTTACGGGATAGATTAGATAGGGAGTGGAAGGGGTAGCTGGCTAGGGGATAGATTAGATGGTGATGTTGGGGGTAGCTGGCTAGGGGATAGATTAGATAGGGGGCTGGAAGGGGTATCTGGCTAGGGGATAGATTAGATGGGGATGGAGAGGGTATCTGGCTAGGGAACAGATTAGATAGGGGGTGGAGGGGATAGCTGGCTAGGGAATAGATTACATAGGGGGGTGGAAGAGGTAGCTGGCTAGGGGATAGATTAGATAGGGGGATGGAGGGGATAGCTGGCTCGGGGATAGATTAGATGCGGGTGGAAGGGGTAGCTGGCTCGGGGATAGATTAGATGCGGGTGGAAGGGGTAGCTGGCTCGGGGATAGATTAGATAGGGGAATGGAGGAGATAGCTGGTTAGGGATCAGATTAGACAGGGGGATGGAGGGGCGTAGCTGGCTGGGATAGATTAGATAGAGGGATGGCGTGGGCTAGCTGCTAGGAAACAGATTAGATAGGGGTATGGAAGGGGTAGCTGTCTGGGGATAGATTAGATAGGGGGATGTTGGGGGTAGCTGGGCTTGAACAGATTAGATAGAGGCGTGGAGGGGTAAGCTGGGGGGGTTTAAAAAGGGAAAAAGAAAATAGATTTACAGAATGGGGAAAAATTTTTGTTTTTTTTTGGGGGGGGTTTAAGGCTTTTGGCTTAGGGGGGGACAAAATAGATTTAAGAAAAATGGGGGGTGGAGGGGTATCTGGCTAGGGAACAGATTAGATAGGGGGAATTGGGGGTAGCTGCCTAGGGAACAGATTAAGATAGGGGGGTGGAGGAGTAAGCTGCTAGGGATAGATTAATGGGATGGAAGGGGGTAGCTGGTTACGGGATAGATTAGATAGGGAGTGGAAGGGGTAGCTGGCTAGGGGATAGATTAGATGGTGATGTTGGGGGTAGCTGGCTAGGGGATAGATTAGATAGGGGGCTGGAAGGGGTATCTGGCTAGGGGATAGATTAGATGGGGATGGAGAGGGTATCTGGCTAGGGAACAGATTAGATAGGGGGTGGAGGGGATAGCTGGCTAGGGAATAGATTACATAGGGGGGTGGAAGAGGTAGCTGGCTAGGGGATAGATTAGATAGGGGGATGGAGGGGATAGCTGGCTCGGGGATAGATTAGATGCGGGTGGAAGGGGTAGCTGGCTCGGGGATAGATTAGATGCGGGTGGAAGGGGTAGCTGGCTCGGGGATAGATTAGATAGGGGGATGGAGGGGGTAGCTGGATAGGGAACAGATTAGACAGGGGGATGGAGGGGGTAGCTGGCTCGGGGATAGATTAGATAGGGGGATGGAAGGGGTAGCTCGCTAGGGAACAGATTAGATGGGGATGGAAGGGGTATCTGGCTAGGGAACAGATTAGATGGGGATGGAAGGGGTAGCTGGCTCGGGGATAGATTAGACAGGGGGATGGAAGGGGTAGACAGAATGTTTGTACCGTGCTTTGAGCCCCGCCAGAGACAGGCAAAGGGAGACCTGTGTGAGTTAAACGCTGCTTTATGAGTAGTGCCGAGCAGACACTGGTGAACCGGTGCAGGAGCTAATTAACCATCAGTACTAGCTGCCTTCATCGCAGTGTAACGTCTCCGCACCTGGGGCCCCAGCCCCCATTGATTTGTGCATGTTCCTCGCTAGGGCCCTGCTCTTGCTGTGGGGAAGAGATGGGGGGACCCTGGATTTCCTGCAGGGCTCGTGCTGGGGAAAGCCACTGCAGTCCTGTACCAGCTGCTGGGACGCACAGCCCTGGCAGTGGCGCTGCGTGCTCGCCTCCCCGGGGAAGGGCAGAGGATTGGAGGGTTTAGACACTGTTTGTCAGCGAGGCCTGTTACCGCTCAGTGCCTCAAGTGTGATTGCACAGACAACACCCCAGCCGCCACTGCTGCTTGTGGTTTCATGACTCTCTAGCCGATTGGCCAAAGCGCTTGAGACAAATTTCTGCCACGGACGTGGTTTCCATTTCTGGCTTTGAGCTGCGAGAGGACTCTCCTGGGTGGTTTCGGGGGACTGGAGGGGAGTAGGGGGGCCAAGGGTGAGGAGCTACTCATCTCAGTATCAAAGCCCTTCGCGAGACCAAGGCGGCAGGACCCTTCCTTTCCGTGCAGTTGGTTTCACAGTGGCAGGGCCAGGGTGCCTGTATCTGTGTCGGGCATCTCACACAACACTTGTCTGAACAGCCGGGTGCTGCTGTGCCCTGGGCCGGGCATATTAGGCCCTTCCCCCACAACGCCCCCTCCCCAGAGCTGGGCTCCGGCTGGAAGGACAAGCATGCTGGAGAGTGGACGGGCCCGGAGTGACCAGACTCCAGCCCCATTAGGGCTTCCAAGACTTGAAACGAACCTGTGATCCAAGGGGCAGGCAGTGCAGGAAGGTACAGCGTGGCCCCCCTTCCCTGACGCTGCCAGAGCCATTGGGATTTGGGGGGTTGTGTCCAGATACGAGGTGCTCCTGGAACACAGTGATGGAGGCTAGGGAGTCTCTCTGCCCTGGCCATAGGGTGCCTCCCGTACCCCAGTAAGCTCTGACCTCCCCCACTCCCTCTCTTTTCTGACTCTATTTCTCTGGGAAGGCCAGGCTGATTTCACCAGGGAGCCCCACATGGCCAACATTGTGTGCTGAGTCCCTGCCCACCCCAACATGCAAAAATAGCAGCCAACTGCCCCCAGGATCTCATCAGTGCACTGGGAGTCAGGATGCCTGGGTTCTGGTCTGCTCTCTGCTGGCTGGCGAATGACCCTGGGGATGTCACTTCCCCCTCTGAGCCTCAGCACAAGCATAATGAGTGTGACTTGCCTAGTGGGAGGTTTCGCTGATATGTTTGCTAGGCACATGCAAAGGGCTGATAGTGAATTCAGCTCTTAGATCTCTGAGCAACTGCTATAGGTGAGGGAATCCGTTTCCTGATTCCCAGTCACTCTTTAACCACTAGGCCATGCTGCATCCTGTAGTGCATAAAGTAGTGCTCTGAAGTGCGTGTGCATCTGAACATACCGATGCGTCTCACATCCACCACGGACACGTTTCAAGCTGTTCGCATCGTGTTTTGAATTCTATTTTAGTTCTGCAGCAAACCCTCTGAATTCCACTAATCAAAGAGTTAATCTACAGAATGCTTTTCCCCCTTGCCCTTCCATCCGCCAAAATAAACCCCGATATTTACCCAGAAATATTAGTAATAGCTTTTTGCACTGATTTTCAGCTGTTTTTGTTGTGGTGGTAATAAACACTGAGAAATTCCTGTGAAAAATTAAACAAAATAAAAACTGAAAAAGAAAGGGCCCTAACTAGGTCTCATGAGCCCTTCCTCTGCGGTTTATTTGTAGAGTATCTTCTCCGAAGGCTCCCAGAGGTCTTAAGGCCTGAAGGGCCAATGCATTCAAAGTGGTTGTTATTGCCCTGAGCTCGGCCAGCTTCCAGCACGCTGTGTTCTCCACTGTGCCCTGGCCTCATGTCCCTTCTATGAAAGGAAACGGGACAAAATTCCAAGCTCCTTGTGTCATTAATGGGAAGATCTGAAGTTCCCAGACCTTCCAGCTTCCTTGTGTCAGGTGCAAATCACATCCAGAGCACAGGAGATCCAGTGTCCTGGGCAGAGGGTGAGACAACTGGAGATTTCATATCACTAGAGGGTTTGTCGCTAGGCGGGCAGAGGGTAATAATATCATTGCTGTTAGGAACAGAGGGATGGAAACAGTGCATCAAAGCACCTGTCCATTCAACCCATGATTCTGCCTCCAGCAGAGGACAGAACCTGATCTTTGAGGAAAGAAAAAGCCCGCTTCCTTCCTGACCAGTGAGGCACAGTGCCCTGAAGCATGAGATCTGATTGTCCTTATTTTAGCTAATATAACTAGAATGTCCCTGCTGGCTAAAACTTCATCCCATCTCTATTCAAACCCAGTGAAACTCTTTGACTCTGCTAGGAGGATACTGTGCAAGTAAATATGTATTTTTAGAGGACGTGTGGGGCCAGATTTGGAGACTGTTGCCCTTCCCAGGGTCACTTTAAAACAACTCCAAACTTGTTAGTCTGGAGTCAAGCTCTTTAGCCATGTCTAGTAACAAAGCCAGAGCCGCCAGGTTTCTCCCAACAACACAACAGACCCACAAAGAGCTTTGAGTCACTCTATGGTTGGTTAAACCATGAACATCTGAGGTGCAATCCTGGCTCCACTGAAGTTTAATGGCCAAACTCTCACTGACTTCAATGGGGCCAGGACTTCAGCCCTGGTATTGGTAGGGCCTAATGTGATCCGGAAGGGGTGCCAGGTCTGTCACTGGCCAATGGGGAATTTCATTAGTTAGCAACAAACTTGAGCCTCTCCTTTGGCCGCAGGGATATGATTTAGTCTGCGCCAGATGTTTAGTCTAATGGGTGTGAATCCACAGAGGCCCATTAGATCGTCCAGTCCTTCCCCAAGGGGCCAATGTGGGATGGTTCCCCATGGGCCACGTTGTCCAGCCTGGTTTAAGTGAGGGGCTCAGGGCACTCTGGTAATGAGAACCAGGAGTGACGGGTGTGGGGTTGCAAAGATGTGCACAGGGGTATACTGTGCTGCATCAGCAAAGGCACTGCATCATAACCAGAGCTATCTGTCTGTGTCTATCAATCTATCCCCATCCACCTCTTTCTCTCTCTCTCTCTCTCTCCTGACTGAGGTGGGAGCATGAGGAAATTCGACCCTGAGTGAAGGGTGTATCAGCCCGGGGAGAAGAGCATCTCCAGGGAAGTGGTGGAAGTCCCATCACTTGGGACATTCAAAACTGGGCTAGTCAAATGAGGAGCGGGCTCCAGTGGCCAGAATGGGAGGCAGAAGCAGCTAGCTGCTGGGAGAGGCCTTTCCCACCTCGAGGGTCTGCATTTCTGGTGGGGCTGGGGTAGAGAAAAATCCTGCTTGGATGTGACGCCTCAGTCCCTGACCCACCAGGAAGCCTCAGCAGAGGTCCCAGGTTTCCTGCCTTGAAAGCATGCTGCCTTCTCATCTTGATGTGGGCGGTGCGAGAGCCTAGTCCTACACCGATGCTCCAGCCTGCAAATCCTGGAGTTAGGCGGCTGCTCTACTCTCCAGCAAAGGCCAGGATTGCGGTGACTCGTTCTATGCCCTGGAATGCCCGTTCCTGCTGGGCTTGGTGGGACGATGGCGGTGCAACACCTCGCACAGCAGCAGGAAGCTGCATTCCCTCTCCCCCTCACCAGAACGCTAATGACACCTCTCCTTCCTGCAGAGGCGCTGGCTGAACCTGAGTTGTGCTACGTTCTGGACGCCGTCTTGTTCACCTATGGCATCATCCTCACAGTGCTCTACTGCCGCCTGAAGGTGAGTCTCCAGGGGCCTGACCATTCTCGCCACTCTTTAGGTGACCCCCGATGGGGAGCAGAGGGTTACTGTGCCTGCCCTTCCACTCCAGAAACACCATGAGATTGGGAGGCTCCATCTCGTCAGTGGTTTGTAATTGTTCAGGGGACAAGTGCCTCTGCTGGGCGAAGCTTGGGGAGCCTCAGCAGAGTGGTGCTGCAGGGGGAGCGGCAGATCCAGACCGAGGTGCACTGGCAGAGCTGTGGGGAAAGCTGCCCCAGCCCATCTCGCACCAGCCAGCACTGTTGGGCTCTTGTTTTTTTGAGCAGCAAATTTACCTTTTGGAAAAAATGAAATCGTAGTAAAAAGAGATGAGAAAGGCCAGCTCTCAGCACCGCTCTGCTCCCCTTGGCCTCTCTGCTGTGGTTATTGCAGAGGAGCTCCCAGCTGGCACAGCTGACTCCTATGCCTCTCTCCCGTCAGCTACTGCCACAGGGGGCGGAGAAGAGGTGGGAGGGGCAGACATGGGGGGTGAGTGGTGTATGAGACACTCCAGCAATACTCAGCTGGCACAGGGGAGAATCACCCCTCCCTTCCAGAAAGAAGGGTGGCCCAATAGTTCAGGCTCTTGGTGGGAGACCAGGAGACAATTCCAGGCTCTGCCATAAGTGTATCTACGCCGGGGCCAGGAGTGCAGGTCGACAGATGCGGAAATGGCCATGTAGCCAGGGGTAGCACGGCACCAGCTCGGGCCTGTGCCTGCCTAAGTACAAACCCACCGGGAGCCGCCGGGTACGTACTAGGGTGGCGAGCCCTAGCTTCTGGGGCTACACTAGCTGGGGTGGAGCTAGTGTGTGTCTGGCGGTCTGAGCTGGGACACACGCTCCCTGCTGCAGTGTGGACATACCCAGTGTGCCCTGAGGCAAGTCTCAGAACCCCTGTACGCTCGGGGGGATAACTCTGCTCTGCCTTCCAGAGCTGTGTGAGGGAAAATACCGCCAGGCTTGGGAGACACTCTGCTACAGCAGTGACAGGGACCGTACTGGTCCCAGTGCAGAAGGATATAATAGCATGTGGTCCAGACTTAGCTGCTACAGTTTAGTGCGGACCCAGGGCTGCTCTATAATGCTGGATATTAGAAGTCCCTCCCACCCCCTCCCCTCAGCTGAGAATCTGCCCCCCAAAATGTTTCAGGGGCTATTTGTTCTTTAATTCATGCTTTTCATTTCCTTTTTCAGCTCCGGGTTCGAAAAGCATCAAAAGCCGTCCCCAGCGCAGCCTATAGCGTACGTCCTTTCTGTTTCCTGTCGGTTACTCCTTTGCCAGGGCCTTGTGGGCATAGCTGTTACTTTCATCGGTGTCTCATTGACCCTCGGTCCAACAGAGCCCAGATCTGTGGTGCCACTTTGGTTGTGCTGCACAGCACAGCTCTCCTCTGCGGGTCCACTGGGAGGAGTGAGGCCAAGGGCTTTGCTGGGGGTGTGTGTATTTTGTATGGGCACATCGAGGATGAGTTTGTTCTGTGCTGATGTTTGGGGCCTTACGCTGCAGTGCAGAGAGGCTGTGTGGGGCAGCGGGAAGCACTCCAGGGACCCAGATCTTAGTCCCAGCTCTGCCACTAATTCACAGTTTGCAGGGGGCAGGGATAGCTCAGTGGTTTGAGCATTAGCCTGCTAAACCCAAGGTTATGAGCTCAATTCTTGAGGGGGCCATTTAGGGATCTGGGGCAAAAGTTTGTCTGGGGATTGGTCCTGCTTTGAGCAGGGGGTTAGACTGGATGACCTTCTGAGGTCCCCTCCAACCCTGATATTCTGTGTAGGCAAGTCAGTTTCCCTGTCTCTCTGAGTGTGAATAATGGCACTGACCCACCTTTGCAAAGTCCTCTGAGGTCTGTGCCTGACCTACCAGTGCCATGCCCCAGGGGAGAGTCCTGGCTCTGTTCAAGTCTGCTGAGGTTTAGCTTGTTCCCTTCATGCCCATTCTTGTTTTTTCACTTGTTGTCCCATTTGGCTTCTGCACTCTGTAGCCCCTCCCTCATTTGAGTGGGGTGGGGCTATTTGTCCTCAGTGGGTTTATGCCTTCCCCCTCCGGGGCACCTTTCGCCAGCATTAAAAGCACACACACATATAAAAAGACAAGAGCAAAGCTGGAGGGGGCAAAGCCCTGGAGGAGTTGCTGTAGAGTGTCCCATGCTGGCTGGTGCATGGGCCAGGTAGGATATTTCTCTCCTCCTCTCACCTGAGCAAGGTGAAACAGAGCCTGGAGTGGAAACCCTTGAGCATTTTGCAAACCCTCGTTTCCATCCCCTTGGGCTGGTGAACGTGGCTCATGGTGCCCGGTGCCCACCTGCCTAGGCATTCCCCATTCTCAGACTGGAAGTGGTTTGTAAACCTTCAGCTAATGTGGTCGTGTCCCTGGTTTGAACCAGCCACCCTGATGTGTCTGAAGGCAGGTTGTGCTCAGGGTGTCTCCCTCTCTTTGGAAGCCGGGAAGTTTCCTGAGAAATCCGGCCAGAGATTTGGGACTCCTATCCCCCCGGAGAAGAATCTAAGCTTTTGGAGAAGCCACCAAGTGGTTCCAAACATCCTGAGGCTTGGGTGCCCCTGGCTGCAAAATGAGCCCCAGCCTGATTGGGGAAGCTGCTGATGCTGGCTGTTTGAGCTAAGAAGATAGCGCAGGCACTGGAATAGAGCACGCACAGCAGTAGCCACCCTATTAGCTGTGTGAGAATAAACCACCTAGTACCATGCGCACCCCATACCAAAGGAAATGGAGAGGCCTCCTGGAATGGGCAGTGTGGAGGGTTTATAGCAAACATTTCATGCAAGACAAAGCTGATTTCCTTTTGCATGCAAGTATGAATTTCCTGGGTCAAGAGAATGCAGCAGAGGATGGATTTCAGTGCAGTGTTTGACACATCCTCTGTCAAAATCTTCCTTGAAAAGGCCAGGTAAACTGGCATGGAGGTGGCACTGTCACGTGGACTGAAAACTGGCTAAAGGGGTTAAAACAGGCACATGATTAAAAGCAATGGGCTGGGGGAGGAGGCAGGGATCAGTGCTATTTAATACCGTAATGGTCCAGAGGAAGAGGGCAAAGGGCACAGGACTGCGATGCATATTGATACTAAGTGGGGAGCAACTGTGAGGCCACAGGAGGCAGAAGAAAAATAGTGCAGACCTCCTGGGCTGGGAGAGAATCACCCAACGCTCAGATAGCGTGAGTGAGAGAACGCAGGGGAGCTGCCCTGCTGTGGGGTGCCCGCCAGGGGGGTGCAGACGGGAGCTTGCAATGCTGGCATGATTTTGAGCTGTGAGGCAGGAGGCACAGCTGGGAGGCGATATGTTCTTTCATGACCAGTGGCGAGAGCAACCCCTCAATATACGATATGGCATTGTACGCACCTCGGTGTCATGGAGATCCTGGCAAAGAGGCTCGTTCGAAGAGGAGTGGGGCCTGGAAGCATTAATGGCTGAGTGCGGCTGAGCGAACTCCATCTGTCCAGTGTGGCTAGTGAGGGGCAGGGGAACAAACGACAGGTGAAAAAAACCAAGACAGGAGGAGAATTCTGTGGGGGGTGGGGGTGGAAAGGAGTAGAAGGGGAAGGAATGGGATGAAAGAAAAAAACTGCAGGCCCAGGATAGTTCAGAATTTCCACTTCTGCATCTGGCCCAAACCACAAAGTGCAGAGGCAGCTGCAGAGAAAGAAAGAAAATGAACTTATTTTTTTCAAGCTTCCAAGAGTTCCAGTTTTGGGCTGAGTGTCGGAGCTGGGTGATGGTGCGGACAGTCCCCATCTCCCCCCTCCCAGTCTGTGTCACAACACAGTGTGGGGGGAGGACGAGGCTGTTTCTGTTATTTTGCTTCTTGTTCCTTCTCACTTAGCTCTCTTTCTCTTTCTCTTTTTGCAACAGAAAGAAGAAGGGATCTATACCGTAAGTACCCAAACGTCCCCACCCTGGTTTGCTGCCACGTGCAATCTTTTGCATGGGACTTGGTCCCTTTCACCAGCTCCCAAGTTGCCAAGAAGATGCAAGTGATACGGGGGCTACATGGCAGAGCTGTATTTTGAATTAATTAATAGATGTTATTAAATAATAACACTGGTGTCTGCCTGAAAGTCATCTCCATCTGATGACTGTTTTCAGTCTCTTTCCTATTAGGCAGGTATCCACATCACCAAACCACCGTCGGCACTAATTGGACCCCTCGCTGGAGGTCAGCACAAAGACTGAGCTTCCCAATAGTGCCCCTGTAGGGCAGGGCCATTGCCAGGCGGAGATACTGCTGCTGCTGCCTTGTGGGTGACCAGAGGGCACGAGTCTCGGGGGTGCCAATTTGGTCCCTCTCACCAGCATGAAAACTCTGTGTTTTGGGTATTTTGGGATGGGTCCCACAATGCAAACATCGGTTCAAACTCTGCTGCTTTGCTTATAGCCGGGATCCCTTTTCTAGGTTCTTCTAGGCTATTGAATAAGGAGCAGGAGGTTTTTCTAGGCAGTGTCACAAACTGGCCCCTGCTCTGTGCACCCGGTCCAGACGTGTATTAACATCTCGTGAGAGCTGCAGGGAATGGCCGAGACAGATGTTCTACCTAGAGTGAAGGGCTGTCAGATGAGGCTGAGCTCTGGGCACATAAAGCAGGGAACACTCCTGCACGGCAGGGAGGGGATGGATGACATGGAGCCTGGACAGGCTTTTCCAGCTGTAGTCTGACATGGAGAAAAAACCCACCCTGCTTCTGGAGTCAGATTTGGAGCTCAGCCACCAGCTCCATCTCTCCCAAAGATTTCACTCTCCTAGCCCCAGGCTTAGTTCATTTGAGTCGTTTCATGAGTCCGATTCGGAACCAAAATCCTAATCCCCACCACCACTTCTGTCTCCTCTTCTTCCTTACAGGGGCTCAGCACTCAGAACCAGGAGACCTATGAAACCCTCGGGACCAAGCCCAATTAGGAGCCCAGTGGTATCCCCAGGTGCAGCCTCTGCAGAGGGAGGTTGAAGGGGGAGCAGGTGTCCCAAGAGTGATTTATATGAGTTCCTCCCTAGTCCCAGCAAAGAAACAACTTTGTTGAAACCAGTGGTTCCCAGTTGCCCCCACATGCTGAAGTGTTGAGGGTGGAGGTGTTGCGCCCCTGTTCGTTAACATGGTAGACATCCCCCCCACCAGCTGTACATTGCTCCGAGACTCTGCAGGATCCACTTTTCCTATCTCACCTCTTCTGTGTTTCTGGTGCTGAAGACCTGTAGATGTTCTTTCCCTTGTTCCTGCCACCAGTGTCACACAGTGAGTCTCTGGTGAGACGAAGGTGGGGTTCCATGCATGGTTCCCTCCAGCAGCAAAGCACCTTGTCTACCCTCTACATCCAAGAACTATAATGCAAACATCTAAACCCTCCTGAACATCTCTTGGAAACCCCTGGACCAATGGAGAATCATAGAATTGAAGGACTAGAAGGGACCTCGAGAGGTCATCTAGTCCAGTACCCTGCACTTATGGCAGGACTAAGTATTATCTAGATCATCCCTGACAGGTGTTTGTCTAACCTGCTCTTAAAAATCTCCAATGATGGAGATTCCACAACCTCCCTAGGCAATTTTTTCCAGTGCTTAACCACCCTGACAGGAAATCTTTCCTAATGTCCAACCTAAACCGCCTTTACTGCAATTTAAGCCCATTGCATCCTTGTCCTGTCCTCAAAGGTTAAAGGAGAACAATTCAACCTCCCTCCTTCTTGTAAAAACCTTTTATATATTTGAAAACTGTTATCATGTCCCCTCTCAGTCTTCTCTTCTCCAGACTAAACAAGCCCAATTATTTCAATCTTCCCTCATAGCTTATGTTTCTACACATTTAATCATTTTTGTTGCTCTTCTTTGGACTTTCTCCAATTTGTCCACATCCTTTCTGAAATGTGGTGCCCAGAACTGGACACAATACTCCAGCCGAGGCCTAATCAACACGGAGTAGAGCAGAAGAATTACTTCTCGCTTGCTCCCTTATAATGATAGCGTCTGTCCTGGGGAGCAGGGAATAGTCCCTTCTCTGTGCTTGTAAGTCACTGGCTTTGGTCATGTGTTTTGGTTGCCTTGATGGCTTTGCCTTGGCGCACAGAGGTGGCCCACACCACAGCGTCTGGGCTGCTGCAGACAGAGACTTGATACTACACCAGCTCCCTGCTCCATGTCTGCCACATGGCCAGTATTTCCCTGACCTACCTAGTGCTGCCACCTCCTTAGTGGCTGCTGGTTTACCAGTGATGGAGAAGTGGGTATAACATTTCCCTTAGATGACTTCATTGTGTGGGATAAAGGGAGGCTCAGTTTGGACTCAGAGGAAAGGCATTTGCTAGGTTCTGCTGTCACCCTTTGGCTGGTCTTCCTTTGCACATGGGTAGGCGTAGTAACACAGATTGATAAAGGGAGTGATGAGGCCAAGGATAGCACCTCCCCCTTTCACTGGAGATGTAAAAGCTGAAAAGCCCTTGAAGCCAAGTGTTTGAGATCAGAAACAGAACTGGGCCAGACTGAGACGCTACAATTAGCTTTCACCTTTAGGTTCCCAGTTCAAATCCCATCCAGGCTGGAGGTGCACAGCTCGTTGCCCTCTGATGGTGAATAAATACGCCCTGGGAAATGGGTTGGTAGGTTTCAGTCCAGTTCCCAGTGGACCAGGATGTACATACTTCTCCTGCTCGTATCTGCGCTGCCTCAGGCCCATCACTAGACAGAGGGCCCCCACCTCCAGGGTGGTCATTCAGCAATCCACAGCAGTGATGTACAGCACAATTTTTATAAATTATTGACAAATGTAGCCCCAGATTTTCAGAACTGCCGCCCTGGGTATATTCAGGTGCCTGATTTGCACCTGCATTTACTGTAGTGCCCACACACACATTCCCTGCTCCCTGTGTGATGGGCCATTTTTGTCCATGGAATTCTGAACTTCAGGGCTTTACATTTTAAAACTTCACCTTCCCCTGCCGAGTCCCAAGTTCAAGGTCTGGTATTTTCCCTGAAAGAACTGGTGTCATTACTGATGGATAGGGCCTGGCGGTAGGCACAGGAAAAAGCTGTGGTAGATATAAGTCATCCCATAAACTCCTGCAAAAGAAATACAGGCCCCTGACCTCAGAGCTTCGCAGGTAAGTTGAAGAGGCCCCCTTTTCAAATATTAGGTTTTCAAGTGCTGTCTCATTTTGGGACCCATCTAGCCCTGGCAGATGGGCACACAGCAACCCTGCCAAAAGGTGCAATTGCAGCTGGGCATCAGTTGGAATCTTTTCATAAAAGCAACATACCTGGGTATCGCAACTAGAGTAAACGCAGGGAATTTTTGACTATGCTGTTAGGGCTTAACAGAGCACATGATGGCAGGAGCAAATCATCCATCTCCATTCCTGAGCCATCAGATCAAGGCTTTCATGTTTATAGTTGAATGCTGCTCCCTTCCCATTGCTCATTATCATACGCGGCTCCCTCTGGAGCACCTTTCTCCCCTGGTCCAGCAACAGGCTCCAGAAACACCAGGAGAAGGTGCACATCAGTTTCTACCAATGCTAAAACAAAATGTAGAAGTGTGCAAAACAGTTTATCCTTTTAGGAGCACCTGGGTCTCTTTCTGCCAATGTAACCCTTCAAGACTAGACATGGTTTTTTGTTTTTTTTATTGAGCTGAAGATTTCAAAATTTTATTTTTTAAAAAAGGTTTAAGCAGCGGTGTTATACCACATACCATTGCAATGCCAATTGGATGCTTGCATTTGGAGAAGATGGGATAAAAACCATCCTTGGGATGTTTATGGTAAATACCACTATTGCATTGGGACCAAGTACGACATCTATAGGAATGAATATAGCAGAATGGGTCATTGCCAGAGTTGGTGGGAGAATGGCAATTTCCTCTCAAGACAACTTTTGAGGGTTTGAGATTTGGTTTTTGTCCTGCGTTGGAATGAAAACAAAACCTTGCAAACATTTTTGAAAAACAGAATTGTGTCAAAGTGGCTTTCTTCTGCTCAGAAAGGTCAGGTTTTCAATTCCGCTCACTCGCTCTCTGACCGGATAGTCCACCTGGACCTCAGAAACCTTCCACTCAAACATTTCTTCTGACTCAGGACAACTATGTGAAATGTTTCGGCTTTGACTAAACAGCATATTTGAATGAAAAAAGTTTATTCTAAAATGTTCCAGCCAGCTCTAATCATCTCTGAACAGAGTGCTACAGAAATTAAGATTTTTCCTTAATGTCTTGACTGTATTGTACTATACTGCCTCGTGTATTTTTTTGCTCATTAAAATGCGTATACAGGATACGGTGAGCGTGCGCACCTTTATTTAACTTACTTGCTATGAATGGCCTGTGATTTCTGTCTGTCTGTCTGTCTCAGTAGTCAGCTGACCTCTTAGGCTTTGGGTGGGTTTGTATGTGAGTGATAGGGATTGCGGGGGCACACTTCAGCTTGTTGTTATGTAGGACAGTGCAGTGTGCGTGGGGGTGGGGGTGTTGATTTGAGATAACCATCTCACCTCTGCGTCAATATCCCAGCATGTTAAGGTGCAGCCTTTTGGTGGAGACGTACAGCAAATGTCCTGACCAGTTGTGGTTGGCAGTGTGACTGGCATTTTTTTGCAAGGGTGCCACTGTTAACAAAACTAATTTCCCCCGACTGATACTCACACCTTCTTGTCATCTGTCTGAAATGGGACACCTCGATTTCATTGGCCTCATTGCCACTACAAAAGTGATTTTTCCTCCCTTGGTATTCAACTCTTCTTGTTAACTGTTGAGAATAGCCCACTTCCACCTTAATTGAATTGGCTCATTAGCACTGACCCCCGACTTGGTAAGGCAACTCCCATCTTTTCATGTACTGTGTATTTATACCTGCCTTTGTATTTTCCACTCCATGCATCGGATGAAGTGGGTTCTAGCCCACGAAAGCTTATGCCCAAATACATTTGTTAGTCTCTAAGGTGCCACAAGGACTCCTCGTTTTTGCTGATACAGACTAACACAGCTACCACTCTGAAACATTAACACTGGTATCCAGTGCTGGCATTTGGTAAATCCTCACTTTTTGGTGCCCTTTCAGGGTCAAGGCCCATCTCAGCTATAATATTTCAAGTAAGTCCATTTCCAGCCCTTCTCAGTTGGGAGAAAACTTTCCTGAAGCTGACTATGAGGGAAATTTTTTCTGCAGATCATGAGATATGCATTGTCTCAGCCACAATCAGATTAAGGGCAGCATTTGGGGGCTGCAAAATCTGTGGGTCACTCCATAATTTAATGCCTCAGCTTCCAAGCCGTAGCTGAATCATAGAATCATAGAAGATCAGGGTTGGAAGAGACCTCAGGAGGTCGTCTTGTCCAACCCCCTGCTCAAATCACACTATACTACATGGCTCAAGTTCATTACGTTTGCCTCTCCCTCAGTGTGAGTGGACACGCACTCACCTTTGTAAACTGAGCTGAGATTTTCCAAGCACTTCAACCAAAACCCACTGTTTTAGGTCAAATATAAAACAGGTTTATTAACTACAGAAATTGATTTTAAGTGATTATAAGTCGCAAGTGTAGGGATCAAAGTTGATTACTCAAGAAATAAAAATAAAGTTGCAATCTGAGGTCTACAAACTAAGCAGGATTTCAATCAAGCAGTGTCTCACCCTGACAGATGGTACAAACAGGTCACGCATCCTCAGTATGCTGGCTGGGACTTTTTCCTGACTCAGAACCAATTTACCCCAGTTCAAAGTTTGTCCTCCAGATGTGTTTCCAGCTGTTGAATTGTGGGGGTTGTGATGATGTCACTTCCCCTCTTTTATAGTTTCTTCACGGTGAGATGGGTTAGTCCACCCCCAGGGCCTACACAACTCCTCCAAGACGTCTCAAGGATAGTGGATTATTTTCTTGATGGGTGTTGGTGAGCCATTAATCGACTCCATTGTTGTACCTAAAAGTCTGGTTGTGGGTTTTCCCAATCTCACAACTTATTTCAGTAACATATATATTTCATCACCTAACACACGATAGTAGCCCCTACAATCCAACAGGATATTCATGGTCAGCAGATCGAGACTTTTAAAATGATCCCTTATGGGGCATACTTTGTACAGACCATCTCATGATTATATCACAGTGTTGAATATGGGGAGTTCCAGGGTGTTACTCTGAGGTACAGAGTGTCACAATGTCATATTCAGGTTGCTATGAGAACCAGAACGTTGAATTTCCTGGCTTCTGTGCATTACCATCTCGAGCCTACCAGTGCTGAATTAGCATCTGTTTCCTTGGGCGTATCTGACAGATCACACCTATGCAGCTTGTTGCTTTTACCAGCACTGTATTGTTTTGTCCTATTTTACCCATTGACCCAACTGACAGCTCTCACGATTTTATCACCAGTCTCGTGATACATTTAGCTTAGAGCCCCAGCTCCCAGATTCATGTGATTACATGAGACGCTCAGGTTTCGTTTAATAAAGAAAGTTTCTAGCCCTTGTGACTGTGGAGAAAGCCTGAAGTTGGGAACTGAGATAGGCTAAAAAAACCAGAAGGCAAATAAAATGGACCCAACGTTCATTATTTTTTAAAATCTCAGGAATTTTTTTTTGAAACCTGACTGATGATTTTTGAAGGCTGGGGTTGGCATTACTGGAGGTGAACTCCATGGGGGTGGGGAGGGCTGATGTGCAGCACAGCTTGAGTTCATCCAACCAAGGGCTGGTCGGGTCTGATGTAGAACTGCCAAATCATCAGTGTTTACTTCTGCATAGGCAGGTTCTAGTTCTTTTCGTCAGCATGATAAGGGCCTTAATCAGAGTGACAGGAAGAGAGGAAGGGGTGTAAGGAAGATAGAGGGATGATGGGAACTGAGTCACTTTCCATGACTGGGTTTCCTCTGAGGAGTTTGTCTTTTCATGAAATTATACATGTAACCTGGGAAAATTACTCACTTCCCCGGGTGCCCCTGCGAGGCAATACTTTCCCGCTCACAAGCACAGAGTCTGCGAGTGGGAAAGAAGTTTTTAATAAAGAAAAAAAGTTATTCAGTATAAATTAGGGAAAATGCTGCAAGCAGGATTCATAATAATAAAACTGAGCAGGACACTCACTCCAGAGTGCGTGGAGCAGAACCTTCCACCTCATGTTCTTGAGTTCTACAACCAAAAGTTCCTTTACTGTGCCCTCCTCTGCTCCCTCACCAGACCCAGTCACAGGGGTTGTCCTTGGTCAGTAAGGACACAGGGTTCAGAGGTGCATCTGTGTGAGTTCACCTCCCACCTGGGGAAGGCACCTTGCTGCTCTGCTGGCCATCCCACCAGCTACTGTTCCACTCCGCCAGCCGCCCTCACTGGCCAGTTTGCAGACAGTCACCTTCTGCTGCCACCTACTTCTCTATCTCCAGCCTGCTTCTTGCTTGCATATATATACCTGCCCCTGGAAATTTCCACTACATGCATCTGACGAAGTGGGTATTCACCCACGAAAGCTCAGCTCGTGCTCCAAAACTTCTGTTAGTCTACAAGGTGCCACAGGACTCTTTGCTCCTTTTAGAGATCCAGACTAACACAGCTACCCCTCTGATACTTCTCTACTGTGACTGTGGCACAGTTTCCCCCCAGCTGTCAGTGATTGTCAGCTCATAGTGAGGGAACTTCATTACTAAACCAGCAGGAAGGAAATGCTGTCCTACCACAAGTGATTGCAGGCTTAGGCCACGTCTACACTACGCGCGAAAATCAATTTTAGATACGCAATTTCAGCTACGAGAATAGCGTAGCTGAAATCGAATATCTAAAATCGATTTACTTACCCGTCTTCACTGCACGGGATCAATGTGCACAGCTCGCCATATCAATTCCGGAACTCCGTTTGTTTTGGTGGAGTTCCGGAATCGATCTAAGCACGCTCTAGGATCGATATATCCCATCCAGATCAGACACAATATATTGATCCCCAAGCAATTGATTTTAACACGCCGATACGGCACGTAGTCTAGACGGGGTGTTAGTAAACACTTAGCAAAGCAAAAGACTCCTCATGGAGCTTATTTAGTTCTATCTTTGAACAGTGGGGAAGAGCAAGTTAAACCAGTCTAGGGACCTTTACATACAACCCACATCTCCTGGTAGAAACATTTATCCCCAATCCCTCTTACTTTCATAGGGGGGCTGGCATTCAAGCCCCTGGTTTAGTGAGTTCTTTTCAGCTGAGGGTGACCCCTCCATCGGGACAAGCTCAGCACACTTCTGCTCCCCTTTAGTCATACAATGAAGATAACAACATTGATAATGACATGTCACTACCCCTGCATTCAGGACTAGAGTGATTTGTAACCCAACACCAGCCAGAGTTGATCACTTTGGACAACACCACTCTGTCTGCTGGATACCTATGCACAGTAGGTGTGTTCATGGAAATACAGTTTGCTCCTGAAGTCTTTCCCCCTCCCCAGCTAGCTGTCAGGGGAGAGCTCATTCAGAACCTGCTTACATACAATACAGGTCAACTTCGGGGCTGGATCTTAATAACCCTTACTGATGTGAACACTCCTCACCTAGGGGTGTGTTGCACCAGAGTCAGTGAGGCCACTCGGCTGTGTGAGAACTGCAGGCCCAGCACAAAACTCATCACTAATAGCAGAGAGAGCGAGCAAGAGAGAGGAATTCAGAGGCTCGGGCTGGGCGGGGGGAGCAGAGAGGTTTTCCTCTGAGGTTGGAAATCTGGTGCAGAGTTAAGTGAGCCAGAGAGCGACAGCTGTGCAGAAGGGTCTTGTGCTACTAGTGGTGCCATACTGATGAGAGCTAGAGGGATGCCAGGCAAACCGAGAGAACGGGCTGGGGAGCAGAGGAAGGCCTGGAGAAGGATTTCAGCAGAGGCCGATTCAGGACCCAGGCAATGCTGCAGAAGTGATGGCAAATGGATTCCCCTCCAGGTTGCAGCAAGGTTCTGGAGAATGGGAGGCATGAACCAGAGAAAGGAATAGAGAAGAGAGGTATTATTTACTGCATAAGCAAGAGTGCCCCAGTCCAGGCACCGTGCAAGCATACAGGTAGATACACTCCCTGCCCAAAGAACTCACACTCTGAGGATATGGCTAGACAGTGGTCACAGCAACGGATTGCAGCTCCAGCTGACACAGCTGAGTTAGTTTTAATCTTGCTAGCTCGAGTCCAGGACAGGCACAAGGACAAGCACTTTCTACAGCACGGTCGCAAGGCCTGGTCTACCCTAGGACCTTACATTGGTATAGCTACATCTTTGAGGGGTGTGAAAAATCCACACCCCTGAGAGACGGACCTAACCCCCGGAGAGGACAGTGCTAGATCGACAGAAGAATTACTCCATCAACCTAGCTCCTGCCTCTGGGGAGCTGGATTACTGCCTCTGGGGAGCTGGATTACCTGCGTCGACAGAAGAACCCCTCCCATCAGCATAGGTAGAGTCTACACTGAAGCACTGCAGTGGCACTATAGCATTGTAAGTGTAGACATACCCCAAGAAAGGCAGGGTGGTGATAGGAGGCTGCTAACCTGCCTCTGGGGTGCTGGGGGCGTGGGTTCATTAGTGTCAGGGAGTTGAGCTGGGAAGCTCTGTATAGTGTAGCTTTGATCACTCACTGACAGAGTCAGCGTCCACGGAGAGGTGCAGAAAAAGGACCATGGCAGCATGTTTTAGAGAATGGCGAATGCTTGCAAAGGGTTTACACGGCAGCCCCAGCCCTCTCCACCCAGTTCACCCAAACTCCATCCTGGTCCTATCCACCATGGCCGTGCTGAGTATGACTCGGTGGCTGAGCCCCGCAGGTCTTTGGGATACAGGACTGTGGAGCTCCTCAGCCCCCTGCAGGCTGGCGTGGGAAGGTTCCTCACCCGCCTGGCCTTGGTGGGGGATTGGTGGTTAACGCTGGCTGCCACGGTTTGATGCATTGGCCCCCCTACGTGAGACACAGCCGCTGCCAGGCTGCGAGCCAATGGCAGAGCCAGGCACAGACCCCAGGAGTCCTGGCTCCCCACTGCCTGTTCTTACCAATACCTATCACCCAGCCCAGACCCTGCCACCACCTCTGATCCTCTGCGTCCACCGCTCCCATCTCCTGTTCTTTCCAACAACATGGCGCCTGACTCTTCCCCATCCTCCACCACCTGGCTGTCACCATCCTTCCTCCTCTCTAACATTGACTTCTGGATCTTTTGGCCTCAGGTCCTCCCAGCTACTAGCCTCCCTCTGCCCCTCTCCTTTCATTGGCTGCTGCCTTTTGGCCTGTTTCCCTTCCAACAGGAGCATGCTTTGTTCTCCCCACCCTAACATCCCCCCCATCCCACCCCTGCAGTTACGGGTCCATCCTCCTTCGCTTCGCCGAACACCACAGGTACAATCGCTACCTGGAGCTCCTCTCCTGCATCTCCACTTCCCACCCCGTTGGCTGCCTTCCACCCCCTCTGCTCCCTTGGAACTGCTCTCCCCACAGACTCCAACAGCCGCTTCTGGCCAAACCTTGCGGCTCAGGCACATTCTGCTGGACGAGGACACCCTCCTTCTGGAATTCTTACTCTTCCCAGGCTTCCCTGGCTCTTTCTTCCCCGTCACTCTGACTGGTGCATCAGCATCTCATTTGGTGGATGGTTGTGGCTCAAGGGTGAAAGTAACTTAACGGGACTTACTGGTACTGCCGGAGTCCTGTGTGGGGGCGTGGCCTCATCTGGAAGAGGCGTGGCCTCATCTGGAAGAGGCGTGGCCTCTCAAGATTTAAAGGGTCTGGAGCTCCTGCTGCTGCGGCCCGGCTGCCGGAACTGCGGGTGGGATTCAAAGGGCTCTGGGCTGCTTGCAGCTGGGGGGAGCTCTGAGCCATTTAAATCCCCGCCACAGAAGCTTAGTGCAGTCTGGCACTGTGTACTGGCTCTTGCTGGTACGCCGTACCGGACCGTACTGGCTTACTTTCACCTCTGCTGTGCCTCCTTCTTACCCCTCTCTGGGAGACTGGCACAGGGCTCTGAGCCATCCCCCATCTCTTCTTCCCCCTTGCCCTTTCTCCAGGTGTTCTGATCTTCTCACCCGATTCTGTCTAGCTCGTGTGTGCCAACGAACCCCTGTTCTGACTTTCCACAGCTCCCTCCATCGTGGGCTGACTCTGACCTCACTCCCACGAGGTCTCGCTATCAGCTTCACCATAACGTGGCCTCAGCTGAACTTCTGCTCTTTCCTCTCCAATCCCCAGGATCTCTTCCAGTCTCTCCTAGCTGAGAACATCACTCTCCTCTTTGTCTCCTGTTATCTGCTCGCTCTCTCTTGCCTCATCCATCCCAGTGTGCCAAAGCTTGGTGCTTCTCCCTCCAGAACATTTCTAAAATTTCTCCTTTTCTTTCCGACAGCCAAACCCATCATCCACTCTTGTGCCAGTGCCTGGATCAGAACATATGAATGGCCATACTGGGTCAGACCAATGGTCCATCTAGCCCAGTATCCTGTCTTTTGACTGCAGCCAATGCCAGGGAATGAAGAGAACAGGGAATCATCTATCTATAACCGCCTGCTCTCCCTGGCACCCACATCACCTCATTCAAAACACAGCTGCTGTGATCGCCTGCCCTGCTGTCTGCTCTGACCCTCGTCTTTGAGGGCCACTTGTTTCACTGCAGTCAAAATCCAAGCGTTGTGTGCTTGTCTTCAAGGCCCTTTTCAGACCTACGGGTTCAGTGTTGTTTCTTCTTGCAGTACCTCTTGCCTCCTCTGCTTTGCCAGTGGTGCCGGCTCCATCCATCCCGTTCCCAGTTATTTGCAGAAATGTCTCCACACTTTCCGCAGAGATGTCCCATAGGCCCGGATCACTTTCCCTGATCACTAATGTCTCCTTTAAATCCTTCCCACAGACCACCCCTCCCACAACACCTGCAAAAAATCAGCGAGGTAAAGAGGGCCGAGTTGAGCGACACATGAGGGGAGGTGGCACTTGGTTAATCCAATTGTAATAATGATAATTAGTGGTAGCGTTGCGGACTGTGGTAGCAGATAACAGCTCTAGTCAGGGAGCAGGACTCTATTGTACAAACACCGAACAGAGAGCCAGTCCCTGCCCCAAAGACCTTGCAGTCGAACAGCTTGTCTACACGGGGTGGGGTGGGGTTATGAAGCAATACAAACTACGAGTGACGGAGGAGCACAAATGCGCATGACCAGTCAGCATGCCAGGGCGCAGTCCCATTCATGAGACGAAGCTGGAATTAAAAGTAATATTGTCAAATGAATGTTGATATACAGCTGCAATCGATGTGTGTTACGGTGTCACTCGACCTTTGCTACCTTTGCTGCCTTAGATTGTAAACATTTTGGGAAAGGGATGCGTCTTTGTATGTGTTTGTACGGTCCCTAGCTCAATGGGGCCTGCTCCTGATGGGACCTCTGGGAGCTACTGCACTATAGAAATAACACACTCCTTCTCCCTGGCATCCTCCCAGGACCAAGTACTCCTAATAATAATGCATTAGTACATTTCTCGAATGCCTTTTGTTCCAAAGATCTTCACAAACTACATTCTTATAGCCCCCCGGACATGCAGTCACCTCTGGGGTGGAGAGTGTCAACTGAGAGCAGCACAGCATGCTGCAAATCAGCGGGGAAGGGAAATTTTCCCCAAGGACAGAAGGGCTAGCGTGGTTCCTCTTAGAAGAACCAGGGGAGCTGTCATGTCCATGCAGAGCAGCGAGAGCTGGGACAGAGTCGGTGGCCACCATATGAACCTGCGATTCCAGAGGATCTTGGTGTTCAGATCACTAAACCATCCTCTCCCATTTCAGCATGGATGCACCTGCTTGCAAAGAGCATCAGATGTAAGGAAACCTTGCTCTGTCTCTTAATAAATGCACCTGAAAGCTGGGACCAGTAAATAGCAGAGGCTGGAGTTCATTTTAAAGAGGGAGGGGTGATTCATCCCGAGGACAATCACTCATCCAAAATATCCTTTTTGAGGGCATTGAAGAGTTGCTTTTAATTGACAGGAGGAATTTTCTGGCCTGCTTCATGTGTCTAAACTCAGCTGCAGAGCAACAAAATTGACCAACTACACCAGGACCCGAATGAGACAGGAAATCGTGGTCACTTTGCCTGCACAAAGCTCTCTTCCGGCTTTTTCACTGAAGCCTATTTTAGGCCCTGCATTACTTCTATTTCCCCTTCGTTTCTGATAACGTTACAGGAACAGGATGTTTGGCTGGGAGTTGTCAACCAAATGCGGACCCTTGCGAATAATCACGAAAGACTCAGCCATCCTGGGAAAGTCTTGGCATCCTAGATCATTTCTTCTCTCCTCACTGCCTTTCTCCAGCCTTGCAGAGCTGCTCAGGCGGAGCAGCAGCTCCCACAGGCAGGGCCGTCTAGATGATTCAGGGGGCCTGGGGTCTTTGGCGGCATGGGCCCCTCCACCGTCAAAGACCTGGCACTTCGGCGGCGGGTCCCGGGGTGGAAGGACCCCCTGCTGCTGAATTGCCACTGAAGACCAGCCCCGGGACCCGTGCCGAAGTGCCGGAAGGACTAGGGTGACCAGATGTGATTTTATAGGGACCGTGCTGATTTTTGGGGCTTTTTCTTATATAGGCTCCTATTACCCCCCACCTCCTGTCCCGATTTTTCATACTTGCTATCTGGTCATCCTAGAAACGACCCCGCATTGTGGGTCTTTGGGGCACTTCGGCAGCGGATCCCGGAGCGGAAGGACCCCCTCGTTGCTGAATTGCCGACGACGACCTGGAGCAGAAGAAGCTCCGGGGACCTGGGCCCCGCGAGAGTTTTCTGGGGCCCCCGGAGCTAGTGAAGGACCCTGCTCCAGGGGCTCCGAAACACTCTCGTGGGGGCCCCTGCGTGGTCTGGGGCAAATTGCCCCTCTTGTCCATCCTCCCCCCGCCCCCCGGGTGGCTCTGCCCACAGGCAGCGAATTTGTAAGCCAGACTCCAGAGAACTTGCTCAGCATGTTGTACCAGGACTGAGCGCTCACGCTCAGGGCCCATTTGACTGGTCAAGAACTAAGGGTCCAGTGCTGTTGTCGTTAAAGTCCATGGGAACTTTGGCACTGATTTCAAGATGAGCCAAATCAGTCCCTTAACGAGATCCTGCCCCTGTCTGTGCTCACAGCAGTACAGCCTGGGGGTGCAGTCTCAGCAAATTGCACCAGCAGAACAAAGTTAATGTGGAGGTGAGACCCCACCAGGGAAAACCCAGCTGGTACTGGAAACGGAAGGAGTGACTCAGGCTCCTTTCTCTGAGCCAGTACTGGAGAGAAGCCCAGCATGGTGCCAGGGTTTGATGTCATGAACCTAACGGATGAAATCAAGGTCTGGATCACTTGCAATTCCCATTAAAGAGCTAACAGGATTTTTCTCAAGAGGAGGGGATATGAAGTCAATGTCCTGGCCGTGTTCCACCTTGGGCAATTGCAATCAGCTTCCTGAAACAGCTTCAACTGGATACAGGATCCATCATCCCTTTCTGTCCTCAACCATTGTGCGTGTTACTTTGTGCTATTAAACAGCTGCTTGTCCTATCCCAGAATTTATATGTGCAATCTGCAAAGTCCTTTCATCTCTTTTAGGATACAAGGTGGCACAGAAACGCAGGATATCATTGTTAGGGACAAGTTTCAAAAGGATGCACCTCCAGCCCCACCCCCACTATTCCTCTGAGTGATTGCCTTTTAGAGTGAACCTTATTAACACTGGACAGAGCATCCTGCAGGTCCCCAGCCAGATTTATCCTACACCCCACTGGCAAGGGCGCAGGTTTGTATAATTTTTGGTGGTGCCCAGTGTGATGGGTTGGATCACAGAAACTCCCTTGGGAGCTGCGACATGATGTGCCAAGACCACTTCTACCCCTGCTTTTCCTGCCAGCTCAGGACTCCAGCACCCTGTCCTAGGCGAAACTTCCACCTTGCACCCTCCCCGTCCCCGAGCCCCCGCCCTGAGGCACCCCCCCCGTGGCAGCTCCGGCCCTCCGCCTTGGGGTGCCCCCCACAGCAGCTCCCCCACTCCACCCTGAGGCGCCTCTCCTGCAGCAGCTCCTCACCACCCCTCCACCCTGAGGCACTCCCCTGCGTTCCAGCTCACCCCGCTCCGCCTCCACCCCGAGCACACCATCACCGCTTCACTTCTCCCACCTCCTAGACTTGCAGTGCCTAAGCTGATTGGCGCCGCAAGCCTGGGAGGAGGGACAAGTGAAGCAGCAATGGCGTGCTCAGGGAGGAGGCGGGCAGGGGTGAGCTGGGGTGGGGAGTTCCCCTGTGTGCCGCCCCACCTCCCTTATTTGCTGCAGGCGGCCCTCCCGCCCCAGCTCCCTCCACCTAAATGTCGGTGGCGACTGGGGCGGCCGAAGATCCGGCCGCTGCTGCCGAAGAAAATGCCATCCCCCCAAATCCTAGTGCCCTAGGTGACTGCTTAGGTCACCTAATAGGTTGCACCGGCCCTGCTACCCATTTATATATCTTTTGCATAAGGCGGGAATCCTTTGTCCCTCTCTGGGTTCCCACCCCTCCTTCTCAATGGAAAGACACCAGATTAAAGATGGATTCCAATTCAGGTGATATGATCACATGTCATTGCAAGGCTTCACTTGCCTGCACACACGTATACAGGAAGACTTACAGGTAAAACACAGCCATCTGCAGACAATTGTCCTGGTTAATGGGAGTCATCAGGATTCCAAACCACCATTAATGGCCCACACTTTGCATAATTACAATAGGCCCTCAGAGTTATATTCCATATTTCTAGTTTCAGAGACAAGAGTGGTATATTTATACAAATAGGATGATCACACTCAGTAGATTATAAGCTTTGTAATGATACCTTACAAGAGACCTTTTGCATGAAGCGTATTCCAGTTACATTATATTCACTCGTTAGCATATCTGTATAAAATTATATAGACTGCAACGTCACACCCAGAACGAGTCCAAGTCCTGCCCCCACACATACACACACCCTGGACTCTGAATTTGCTGGAGCTCGGGCACCACAGGTCCATACAACTCACCGCTCTTGCCCACTGATACATGAAGTACAGTTAAAAGCAGAGTGAGGGGAAATGGGAGGTTGGCCCCCTCCTCTTTCTCCTCTTATGTGCTCCCCTCTCCAATCTAATGTCCCTCTCTCAGAGCCACTGGGACTCCCTTGCATTGTCCAGGTCTCTGTCCTACCAGAGGCTGAGCCCAGTGCTGAGTGCTCCTGTCCTGGGGCGGGGGGGGAAAGGGGTTAACGCCCAGGATGCGTGTGAGTGCACTGCTCAGCATAAGGGCTCACAGATAGTTTAATTACCTCTGGCCTGAGACCAGGTCTGTCCACAGTTCTTGTCCTGGTACAGTGTCACGGAGTGTGGGAGGACACAATGCCTTGCACCCCGGCTTCCTGCGATTCACCGTGACTCTCAGCCAGGCAGTAAAGCAGAAGGTTTATTTAGACGACAGGAACACAGTCCAAGACAGGTGTTGCAGGCACAGACAACAGGATCCTCCCCAGTTAGGTCCATCTTGGGGTCCCAGGGGCACCACAACCCCATTGGGGAACCAGAGCCCCGTCTCAACTTCCCTCCATTCCCCAGTCAGATCCTGAAACCCTTTCCTTCCCCAGTGTCTCCTCCCCCAGCCTTTGTTCAGCTTCCTGGGCAGAGGTGTCACCTGGCCTCTCACCCCTTCCTGGGTTCTCACCTTACATGGTCAGGTATCTTCCCTCAAGGCCAGTGTCCCATCCCCCAGTGCAGACCGTCCTCCTAGGCCAACACTCCCCACTCAGCATTCAAAGACCACATTAAGAACAGCCCCAGTTCGTCACATACAGGGGAACCTCCGAGTTGTGAACACCGCGGGACTGGAGGTGGTTTGTAACTCCGAACCAAACACTGTGGTTGGTCTTTCAAAAGTTGACAACTGAACAGTGACTTAATACAGCTTTGAAACTTTACTGTGCAGAGGAAAAATGCTGTATCCCTTCTTTTTAAAGTAGTTTATGTTTACCAGTACTGGCCTGCATGTCCCGTTTTTTTTTTGTATCTGCTGCTGCCTGATTGCATACTTCCCATCCGAATGAGGTGTGTGCTTGACTGGTCAGTTCTTACCACTGGTGTTTGTAACTCTGAGGTTCTACTGTATAACTCTTGGGGTAGAAGATCGGCCTGCTCACCAGATAAGTTATACTGGGACACACCTAGTGTATATTAGTATAAAGGTGCCCTCTAGTGGTATATTTGATTCCCCTTCCCATAACGGAATAGCTATACCTGTATACGTATGAAGGGCCACCCAGAGGATTCAGGGGGTTTGGGGTCTTTGGCGGTGGGGGGGCCCCCGCTTCGGCAGTAATTCGGTGGCAAGGGGTCTTTCCGCTCTGGGACCTGCAGCTGAAGTACCCTGAAGACCTACGGCGGGGGTCCCCCCGCTGCCGAATTGCCACTGAAGACCTGGCACTTTGGCGATAATTCGGTGGGGGTCCTTGAGCCCTGGAGTGGAAGGACCCCCTGCTGCCGAAGACCTGGAGCAGAAGAAGCTCCAGGGACCACAGCCCCGCAAGAGTTTTCCAGAGCCCCCAGAAGGAGTGAAGGACCCTGCTCCAGGGGCCCTGAAAAACTCTCGTGGGAGTCTGGGGGAAATTGCCCCACTTGCCCCCCCCCGGGTGGCCCTGCTTTATAGAGGCCCACACTAGGAGGGCGTTCATTGCGTGGTTCAAATGATTAAGACGATTGTGGTTTTGGGTATGTCTTGCTGGGGGATGAATGTTAAAAAGAAAGCACTGAAAGACAGGGCTTTGGTGCCAATGAACGGAATGCTAATAAAGAAAAGAAAAGAAACGGCATTGGACGGTAGGCTTGGCTTGACGTGAGCAATTAACGTGGGGGCGAGACCTGTAAAACAGGATGAGGGAGGTAAATAGATCACCAGACTGAACACACAATGTCTGTGCTAAATAGGGGCTTATGTATACTCATGGGCGGCCCCCGGCTCTGCCTCTTCTGCCTGTGTCCCTACCCCGGGGCAGTCAAAGCCTTGAGCTTCCCCTACACCACCTAGAGGTGCCCGAGGCCCTGCCGCCCACCTGCCCAGAGCTGCCCTAGGCCAGTGTCACACCTCCCCACAGCCCAAGCTGCTGCAGGAAAACCCTCTCACTTTTATCTGAAGAAGCTTTGAGATGCCCCATACAGGTTCTGGGGCAGCTGAGGAGTTGGTATGTGTTACTCAGCTTCTGCGGCTCATCAGTATTCTCTCTGGAGTCCAGGGAGATAACTGATGAACCCAGGAAGCTGAATAGCAGATACTGCTTCCTCAGCTGCCCCGGAACCTGCATGCAGCATAATAAAGGGAAAACTCCCCCCAACCTATTATGCCCACTGCCCATGTGTACACTTCAAATACTACAGTCGCACAGCTGCACTGCTGTAGTGCTTCAGTGTAGACACACCTTATGCCAGCAGGAGGGGTCCTGGTCAATGGCCAGGGCTCCTGGGTGCTACCGTAATACATCTAAAACCAGTGTACAGCACCTAGCACCATGGGTTCCTGCTCCACAGCTGGGGCTCCTGCCAGGCATCTTTTCACCATCCAGGGCCTGATTCCCCATTACACCAAGGCCCCTTTGCAATGCTCTGGCAGGGGAAAGGAGCCTTGGAGTGGGTCCCCTGTTTTGCAGGTCACTTTTAATTTCACTTCTAACTCTGTGGTTACTTAATTAAGGCTCATTAAGAGCTTGCAGATGCTCAGGTAAAATGGACAATTTAAGGGCAGCATTATGATTTGAAGGAGAAGAGGCACTAACTGTTTTGTTTCTACTTTCCCTGCTCTGCCCTGTCTTATGCACATATTGGGTGGAGGGATACCCATTATATGTCGAATAGGCAAAGGGATATCCTTTATGCAAATCACTGATGAGTCTGGTGGCCCTGCACCACAGCCACTGACATCACATAAGAAGGCACAGTCAGCCAATCAGCATGTGGCTATAAGATGTGATCATATTCCATGGCACACACACCTGGGGATAAGATACTGAGGGACCCTCGGGCAGAGCCAGGGACAGAGGCCAGCCTGGTGTGAATGGGAGGAATCTGCTCTGAGGTGCGGGCAGAAGCTGGTTCCCTGGTGTATTGAACAACCCTAGCCAGAACCATCTCCGCACCCACAGCTTCGTGGGGAGGGCAGGTGGGTGAGGGAACTGAGGGGCTGGGAGTGAGGACACCTGAGTTCGATGTACAGCTCTGGGAGTAGAGTGGGGTCTAGTGGTTAGAGTGGGGTGGGACTTTCACCTTTAATAATGTAACTGTCAGAGTAAGGGATCTTCGCTCAGTCCGACCCTCAGCTTCCATCTTCTCTCAGCCCCACTGGAAGTCACCCACTTCCTCGTTGATGGCTCTGCCCCATTCTGTGGCGCTGGCCTTGGTGAAAGATTCCTCCTTGCTCGTTACCTCACATGACCCTTTGCTGCAGCAGAAATCGCTTCACTTCTGCTCTTGCTTCAGGCCCACACCCTTCCCCCCAGCCAGCCCATGCTGGTGTCTGATGCTCTGGAAAGCCAGAGGGGCGGGAGCTGCCACAGCCCAGACCAGAAGAGATGGAGGCTGCAGGGGGTGAGGGTGGGAAATCCCAGCTGAGGAGAGGTCTGGAAGCAAGGCAGCTGTAGGAGCTGTGATAGCCCAGGCCGGAGGAGATGGAGGCCAGAGTGGGAATCTCAGCTGAGGGGGAACTGGATTTCTGGGAGGTTAGAGGGGCGGGAGCTGCCACAGGCCAGGCCAGAGAAGATGGAGGCTGGGATGGGGCTGGGTCTCTGGGAGGAGCTGCCCTGAGACAAACACCTATATGAGGGTTTCAGCGGTTCAGCATTCCCAGGAACTCAGACAAGAACTGGCCTTTCCCTCTGTAAGGCAGGGGCTGCAGCAGCTTGCCGGAGCCAACATGGCCTCACAGAGCAGTGAGGGCATCATCAAGCTGTCGAGGGAGGAGCTTGAGGCCCTGAAAGCTGCCTTTGAGGAGGGGAACCTCGCTGGAGTGGCCTCCAGGCTGCAGGAGATGCAGGAGTCACTGGACAGCGTCCAGCTGGATGTGGGCATCACGGGCGAGACCGGCTCTGGGAAGTCGTCCTTTGTCAACGCCCTGCGGGGCCTGGGCGATGAAGATGCAGGTGCTGCCTGCACTGGTGTGGTGGAGACCACCAGGGAGCCGACTCCATACCAGCATCCCTGGTATCCCAACGTGACCATCTGGGACCTGCCGGGGATCGGCACACCCAATTTCCACCCCGACGCCTATCTGGAGCAGGTTGGCTTCTCGCGCTATGACATCTTCTTCATCATTACCTCACAGCGCTTCACCGCCAACCACGCTGCTCTGGCCCGCCACATCCAGGCCATGGACAAGAGTTTCTACTTCGTCCGCTCCAAGGTAGATGTAGACCTGGACTGCTCCCTCAGGCGCCGGCCATCCAGCTACAGCGAGATGGGGGTGCTGCAGGAGATCCGACAGAATTGCCTGGAGGGTCTGCGGGCCCAAGGCATCCATTTGCCCCAGGTCTTCCTCCTCTCGGCCTTTGATCTCAGCAAATACGACTTCCACCTCCTGGGGGAGACCCTGGAGAGGGAGCTGAGCCACCACAAGCGGCACGCCTTCCTGATGGCCCTGCCCAACATCTCCCTGCACATCCTGGAGAAGAAGAAGGCTGCCATGCTGAAGCAGATGTGGCTGATCTCTACCGTGGCCTGTGGTGTCCACACAGCGCCCATCCCAGGGCTCCTGATCTCCTGCGATGTGGATATCCTGGCCAGGACCCTGCAAGGTTACTGCAAGAGCTTTGGCCTGGATGATGACTCTCTGGAGAAGCTGGCAGCAGAAGTGGGGCAGCCAGTGGGACAGATGAAGGCTGTTATCAAGGCACCACTGGCCAAGGAGATCTCCAACAGCCTGGTGGTGCAGCTATTGATACAGGCAGGTGGCAAGGTGCCAAAGCTATCCAAGGAGGTGTTGCGCTCTGTCCCTGTGCTGGGCTCCATGGCATCTGGAGCACTGTCTTTTGCCACCACTTACAAGATGTTGAGGAGTTTCATGGATGAGGTGACTGCCAGTGTCCAGAGGGTGCTGATCAAAGCCTTTGAGGTGGATGCTAAGAAATGAGCCGGAGAGGAGGTGAGAGAAAGATCAAGACACCTTCTATGGAGGGAAAGTGGAATCAGGACCCCGACATCCCCAGGAAATCCCCTGAGCTTCCTACCAAATGTCAGAATTTCATTCCCTAGCTGGATAGAAAATACAGCAATGAATTTCTAAAAATTCTGTTGCAGTTACTTTGCTTTTTAAACCTCAAATATCAGATATGGTTCTGCTTTCACTGACACTGGTGCAAACCATAAATCCATTGTAAACATGTTGTCACAAACTGGGGGTATCGCCACTACCAGTAAACATCTAATTGTAAAATGGGCAAAACTCGGTTGTAAATACTCCATTGTAAACCAGGAGTAACTCTGGTGTAACCTGGGAAGAACTCCACTGTACAGACACAGTTTAAAGCAGTGAGAAGCTCCATTAGAAGTAAACCAGAGACAGATTTGAAGTGAGTTCAAGCAGTGAGGCATAAAAGTCAGAAATGGTTACAAGAAAAATACAGATAAAACATTTACTAGTGTTTAATTTACCAAACTGTATTAGATTCAAGCAAAGTTTCTCACCGCATGCTCCAGCAGATTGCTGGCCAAACTCTCAGGTCAGGAGCTCTCCCCTGGAGTCCGAAGGCTGTTCTCCTTTGTCTTCTTAGCTATGACGCCCCAGAGACAGAGAGTGAGACGATGGGTGTCTTGGGGTGCCCCCCTTCTTTTTATAGTCCTGGCCCCCCTTTGAGAAGCATTTCCAGCTGGGAGCCAGGCGACAGGCAGGCTGGTAGAGAAAGAAAATTTCATGCTGTTTCTTTGCTATGCTGTAGATTTTTGTCCCTGCCCACTTCCTCGCCAAAGAATGGCCACTTAGCAGGTATGTCCATCAGCCTTGTTGACAGATGGTTGAGGCATCAGTTTGCCCTTTGTCTCTGAGGAATTGTTTAGCCACCTAACTAATCTGGGAAACGCGCTCCAGTCAGTATTTCAGATGATGTCCATAACTTTACATATAATGCTGCTACGTGCATTTTGCCATGATGTTACTGATCAGCAAGTTATCAGTGTAGTAAGAGGAGGCCCTAAGATATAAACCTTGGTATCAGAGGCCTGGTATGAGGCCTAAGGCCTGAACTGAGGTAATGGTCAAGACTTTGCTAACATAAAGCAAAGTTAAGCTGTGAGCCAGAGGCAGGCTCTGCTCACAGAAGCTGGCAAGGAAAGGGCTGATGCAAGAAGATACGTACCTAAAAGGTACTGAAACACTAGATATCAGAACATTCACATACTTGCACATTCCATACAGATAACAAGGAACAGATTGACCCATCCCAATGACAGGGCAAAAGGGTAAATATGATGGATAGAGCTGTTTTGTTCTCACTAACATGTACAAGGTGAGAGCGGCCACCTTACTAATGTAGAAGGGGTTGTACCTCAATATCGTCAGGAGTGATGTGTAACTTGTTTGTACCTGTGTATAGAATGCATCCCTGGGGCGGTGTCTTTTGTCCGGCTGAGGGGGCAGTGGAAAGTCCCGCCACTGACTGAGCCGAGTCATTGACCGTGGCCATACTCGTAGTATGCCCTGTAGAGTAACAATCGTGGAGGAACTATTATTGTGTCCAATATGGTATAAACCTGGCCGACGTGCCTTCATACCTTACTAGACTCTGTGTCATTGGGGTTCTCTCCGAGTCTGCTGTGTCAGCTGTTTACGCAAAGCTGGGACAGCACACAGAGGGAATACACACATGCAGCCGAGTGATATCAACATTGAGCAGAGCAGAGACCACACCGGTAGCTTCTGACAACAATCAGTTTTGAACTGATACCACAAAGCATACCTTGTACCAGATACTTTACAATTAGTCTGTAGGGTGAACGCTGGTATTTTCTGTCACACGGGACATTGACACACCCAGACATTGAGACACATGGGACGAAGGATGCTGGTGATGGACAGTGGGGGATTGGAGCAGAAAGGATATTGTACTGCAAGAGATACTGTGTGATCTTGTAGTGAGTAGGAATCAGGCAATCTAGGTTCTAGTCCCAATTCTGCCACTGACCTGCTGGATGACCCCAGGTGAGTCTCTCCAGTCTTTGGTTCTCAGTTTTTCTCTGTAAATTGGGATACCGATGCTGATTTCCTTTGGAAAGCACAGTACTTCTGATCTGGGGATAACGTGCTGTGCGAGAAGCGAACTATTCTAACTGAAGATGAAAAATGACAAATTAAATAAATCTTCTTCTATGATTGTTCTTAGTGGCCGGAGGCATTTCTGAATATCAAGCATGTGATGGTGTGGGAATTTCCATAATATTTTGTATTTAATATTGCATTGCCTCAGTTTCCCCATATGGTGTTGGTTAACTGTTGTGACAAAGTTCCTCCTCTACCTTGGTGGTCTGCGCTTATTGGCAGATTTGTTGACCTCAGTGATTTTCCCCTCTTGGAACCCACAGTCTGGGTCAGCTCCTCCTGTGTCTGATCAGGAGTTGGGAGGTTTGGGGGAACGCGGGCCCGCCCTCTACTCCGGTTCCAGCCAGGGCCCTGTGGATTGCAGCTGTCTATAGTGTCTCCTGTAACAGCTGCATGACAGCTACAATCCCTGGGCTATTCCCCATGGCCTCCTCCAAACACCTTCTTTATCCTCACCACAGGACCTTCCTCCTGGTGTCTGATATATGCTTGTCCTCCTCAGTCCTCCAGCAGTACAACGCTCATGCTCTCGTCTCAGCTCCTTGCCTTCTGCTCCCAGCTCCTCAACACACGCTCCTTCTCCTCTGGCTCCTCTCTGCCTGACTGGAGTGAGCTCCTTTTTAAACCCAGGTGCCCTGATTAGCCTGCCTGATTGGCTGCAGGTGTTCTAATTAAAGTAGCTATCTCTACTGCCTTCTAGAAAGATCTTAATTGGCTCCAGGTGCCTTGATTAACCTGGAGCAACTGCCATTTGGTTACCAGGGTACTAGGGATTTGTTTAGCCTGGGGCTAACACTCCTGTTTCTCAGTACTTTACTGTAGCCATCTGGCCTTGCCCCATCACACTAGGTAGTGGGAAAAGGTTGTTTGCTCATTGCAGAGATCCAGCAATACAGGCATGACTGATGTTTAGCTGTTTGGAGCCTGGGGCCCCAAGCCCATGGGGAGTCCGAGAAGACAAAGGCCACTTGAATTGCCCAGACATTTGGCAACTAGCGATTAATGACCATGGATGGCCCACCCTCCGCAGGAAGCCAGCCAGGTGTGACCAGCTGGAAAACAAAGGGCTAAGGAAGTGGGTCAGGTGACAGTGTTTCCCCAGGAACAGAAATAAAGTATGGAGGAAGGGCCCAATGGGTATATGAAGTGGGGGCTCCTAGAGGCAAGAGATGCTCCTGGACTGGGACTGAAGAGGGGTCAGTCTGTGCTTTGGGCTGACCCAGATGGACCAGGCTGTACTTCTTGTTCTCTGGGCTAACCAAGGACTTGCCAGGCTGTGTTCCAGACGGCTAATAAACCCTGCTGCTCTCACCATGCTGGCTGAGAGTCACTGTGCACCCTGAAGAGGGGGTGAATTGCTCCCTTTGTGTGTTCAAGTCTCTCTCAGGGTCCAGCTCAGCTGGATTCGCTGAAGGGAGCTCACGGTGTGATGCAGGGATGCTGCAGGCTCTGAGGTTCGGCCTAAGGTGGCAGTGAATCCAAGTTGCTTCCCCTAGTGAGAGTGTGACCCTAAAGTGGGTCCAGTGCACTGAAGGGGTCCTCGTAGGGACTGTTGCAGAGCTGTGACAAAGGTCAGAGACGCTGTTTCAATGAAACCTAAATAGCAAAGTTCTTGCTTTAACCTGCCTCGTTATTATAGCAGTGGAGGATCTACAGAGCTCCGGCATCCTTCTTTGGCTTCATCAGGATCGTTCAGCTCCACCACCTGAATCAACACTCAGTCCAGCACGCAAATAATCAGCGATAATGCAGTAATGTCAGGTCTATCATGAGCTATTGCATAAACCCAGAGTTTCCTGGCTGGGCTGATGGAAGTTGTTTTGAAGGGCAATACATTCAGATACCTGGAACATGAACCAGATTTGACCTTGTTTAATGTTTCTGCTGGAAACCCTCTGCCCAGCCCTGCATACATGAGTGGAGAGTTCTGGTATTTGTAAGTTGTGTTTGCTTTTATGCGGTGACTCCACTCCCTTTAAAAGGTTAGATCTGTGATTGGCGCATCAGAGGAATAGCTCTGCCTCTCTGGCCAGAAGCTTCTGATACTGAAATCTGCAGTTAGACGCCTCAGCAACACTGGAACTGGAAACCAGGTGAGTCCTGACCCTTCCCTTAGTATGTTACTCTGTGATGTTAAGTAGCAGTAGTTGTGATATGTCAATACGACAAACAGTAGCTTTAAAAAGCCCAAGTCATTGTTGGTTTCTCTACATCTGTAAAATGAGGATAACGCTACTGAGCTGCTCTGGAAAGTGCTTTGAGATCCACTCATGAACAGCACTAGGCATTATTATCACACAGCATCAGCATGAGTCCATCTGGCTGCCCAGCACCACAGCACACATGAGCCTCAATGCACTTATCCTCAGAGCATCCTGGTGAAGTAGAGATGGTTTTCATCCCTGTTTTACAGCTGGGGAGCTGAGCCCAGAAAGAGTCCATCACCTGCCTGAGGAGTCAGTGACAGGGGGATAATTGAACCCACCTCTCCTGAATCTGAGCCTTAACAAGCCCCCTCTGCCTGCCACTACCACTGTGCAGCTGTGCTGCAGGGCCCTTTGGCTGGGCTCATGAAGCTGTGGCCGTGCTGTGTGCAGGCAGGTTCCATGGCATGAGTGAAATGTGCTGGTGTCAGTTCTGCTGCAAAGCAAGGAGAGAGACACCTAGAAAAAGGTCTGAGATGGGACTTGGGTACTGATCCCCTCACTTCCCTTGCCTGGACCTGATCCCAACGCTGACTGGGCCAGTGCGAGGCATTCCACTGACTTCAATGGGCTTCAGGTCAGGCACTATCTGCCTTACTTTCCCCATCTGCAAAATGATACAATGAGACCTGTCCACCCTACAGCAGTGATGATAATAGGAGATCTACCAATCTCCTAGAACTGGAAGGGACCTTGAAAGGTCATCAAGTCCAGTTCCCTGCCTTCACTAGCAGGATCAATTTTTTTGCCCCAATCCATAAGCAGCCCCCCTCAAGGATTGAGCTCACAACCCTGGGTTTAGGAAGCCAATACTCAAACCCCTGAGCTATCAGTTAGCAGAAGAGGTTCAGGTGGAGGGTTTGCTCTGTGAACATTATGCTACTTGAATTCCTCCCAGTGCCCTGTGCAGCACCATGGTCCCCGGTGCTCCCCTCCCAGCCCAGCTCATCTCAGCTTCCCACCCCACAAGCCCATCATTGAGCCCTCAGTGGGCTCTGAAGATGAGAACTGCTCTAAGGATGTCACTGCAAACCCTCACTGAACTCAAGGGCTGCAAGGTGTTAGTGCCACGGGCAGGTTATGCAGACAGCCAGGGCAGCGCTGGAAGCAGGAGGTTTGAGGAGAAGCTGCCCCCACTCCACCCCACCTCCTGTGCTCTGTGACACTAACTAGCCCCAACCTGGCTATTAACCAGCTGATTTACTGTTTTCCCTGCTGCAAAGTCAACAATGAAGCAACTTGCTCTCCTGCTGCTCCTCCTCTCAGTGACCAGGGCGACCCCTTGCTGTAAGTGGCTTTTTCGTTTTCCTCTTCTGGGAACTAATTCTCCCAAACTCTAACCCTGCCTCTGGGGCCAGGGCTGTGATACATGCAGGGGGAGAGCAGGGCAGGTTGCTACAGGGGAGGCTTTGCTGCTACACAAGTGAGGCAATAACGACCCCAACTGGCAGGCAGCCTCCTTCCACCCCAGCTCACCAGGAACCTGCTCCGGTGAATTTCTTCTGTCCGTATCCCTGAAGCCCAGGTTTGCAGAGGTGGGCGCCTAACGAGATTACTTGTATTACTCTGGGTTACGGTCATGCCGAGGTGCCCCGGTCCTGGACCAGTTCCCTGTGGTTCCAGGCGCGGTACAAACCCAGAACAGCCCCTAATGGCTGACAATCAAGAGTATAAAACATTTGACTCTGAAGCCGTTCTGGCCCCATATTTAGTAACAGAGAAAACTGCTAACTAACCCCAAGCCACCCCCTGTGCAGCTGAGAGTGGAGGTGCTGCTGAATTGAAACTCGCCATCCGTGACCTGCTGGAGAACTGGGAAGACACGTCCTGCTCCCAGAGTGGCCAGAGCTACCAGAGCCTGCCCTGCAGCTGCAAGGAAATTAAAGCCACCCGGGACGGGGCTGCAGGTGAGTATGGAGGCAGTGTCCCCAGACCTGCAGAAGCTGCTTCACCTCTGTTGGGTGCCTGCTCCAGACCCAGTGTAAAGGCCACAGCTGGGTCCAGTCAGTTCAGATGCACCCGGGCACCTCTGTGCCAGGAGCAGGGGCACCTGCCTGCCTGTGGGCACAGTGGGGAACCGCATTACTGAGCTGGCTGTGAGACACCCTGCTAGCCCTGCCAGCCCCAGCAGGCGGGAGATGTGCTGCAGCTGACAGCTCCCTCCTGTTTCAGCCTGTCTGTCTTGCCAGCAAACTGCCCAGGGCCCTTCCAGCCTAAACCTCACCTAGCCAGTAACTCAGTGAACTCCGGCCCCCGAGCTCTGCAGAGACGTCCCTCTGCAGCGCACAGCCCCTATCACTGCACAGACCAGGAACAACAGCTTGATATCTTGACTGGAGCTAACAAGCACCTCAGTTCAGTCAAAGCACGGGCTCGGGTTAGAGAAACAGTCAAACCAGTTTACTGAGTAAAGCGAGGGAGGCTTGAAGCGAGTTCCAGTAGACGGGCTCCAGCCAGAAAACGCTCCCAACAAACAGAAGTAAAACTACGCTGTCTAACGGCAAAGACGTAACTTCACAAGGTTTATTCCAGGCGTTTCCCGACCAAACTTCCTTTCCCAGCAGTGGCTGGTTAGTTTGTAGTCAGGATCCCCACAGAGTCCCAGGTTCTACTTTTCCTTGTCTCCACCGGTGAAGGAAATTTAGGGGTTCACTCCCCTCGCTTTATAGCCCAATAAACCTTTGAAATGGATCCGACCAGCATTCCTGTTCCTGCTGGGATGGGTGCCAGGCTGTCTTCACCCTGCTGGGGTGGGTGCCAGGCTGTTCCTGCTGCCTCCCATGTGGATGAATCACCCACTGAATTTGACCACACCCGGTTTGAGGTGTTGGTCCCTTTCCTTCGTCTGGAGAAAGTCTGTTGATGAACTGCCCTCGCATCCGGTTTAAATGCCGTGAAGCTGTAGCCATGTCGGTCCAGGGATAATAGAGAGACAAGGGGACCCATTACCTGACACCCTTTTGATACAGCGAGGTGGGGTACACGGAGCTGCTCAGGCCAGCTGAACGTCACTGCGAGGAACCAGGGAGTCCCTGGCCCTAGGGATGCTCTTAGTGTCACACTGGCTCATTCTGAATACATCCACGGGCTGACTCCAGCAGGGCTGGAACTGACGATGAGCAGGGGCCCTTTGACTGGGGCGAGAACTGTGCACTAAGCCAGGTACCGGGGTCCTCCCTGCTGCTGGAGCGACATGAGAACTCAGCTCTCTGCCAGCGCCCTGCAGCTTAGGCCCCCGCCACACACAGCAGCTGCTGGCGGAGAAAAGCTCATTGGGCCTTGTGACAGTGCAGGATGCATCCCTGCAGCGCCTCCTGCTGGCCGTCTCGGGGAATTAGCTCTCCAGCCATCGGAGCGCCCTCTGCAGGCTGGAGTCCCGTAGCCCTCCGTGTCCCTCCCAGGACCTCGGTGCCCTTTTCCCTGGGGTGCTGCTCCTCCAGGGAATATCCCACAGATCTGGGTCTCCCCTCCGTGAGGAACCCTCACCCTTTATCCCCACCTTGCCTCAGCCTATGGGCTACTGCCAGTCACCATCCAGCCCCCTTTCACTGGGGCCAACTGCAGTGTGTATAAGCCAGTCATCATAGGCAAGGGAGGATTTGAGCTGCTGCCTTTCCCTGCAACCCAGTATCTCCAGGGGCCTTGTACAAGCCCTGCAGCCTGGGGAGTTGCTGGCCCGGAGCTCCCCAGCTCCTCTGCCCTTTCCTCAGCCCTGCTCCACTCCATCTCCCTCCTCAGCTAGCGGGAGACCCTTTCAGCCCCTGGCTCACAGCCCTTTTATAAGGGCCAGCTGTGCTCCATTTGGGGCGTGGCCCCAGCTGCAGCTGCTCTGCCCATCAGCCCAGCTGTTCCCCTGCTGCAGCCCTCTCCCAGGGCTGTTTTAAGCCCTGCTGGACAGGAGCGGATGATCACCCTGTACAGGGCTCCTGCTGCCTCATCAGGGTCTGGCTGGTCTCCCCCAGCAGAGAATTTCAGAGGCACAAGTGGCACAGAGGTGCCCAACTCCCAGCGTGTGCCTCTGAAAATCCCCGCCCCCCCCGGATGGACCGTGGTGTGAGTCTCAGCTGGCGGAAGGGCCTGCAGGACTCAGACAGGGAGGCCAGAAGCTGCTCTTGGGGCTGAGCCCCTCCAACGCCAGGTGACATCCGGGGCGGGTGCTCAGCACCTTTGACAATCCGGGTGTAGCCAGTGGGTGGCAGATTCTTTGCCTGGCTCTGTTCCACCCATTGTGCACCACAGGCTCAGGCCCAAAAAAGGGACACAGCACAGGGACACACACAGCAGGTGGGCCCGGGGCCCTCCCTTAGCATAAATTGCCCCCGGGCCTGATTCTTAGTTATACTTAGGCCTGTCTGCGCACGGCGTCTGTCCTGATGTCACTGTGTCAGGTCAGGGGATGGTTTTTCCTCATATATTGATACTAATGCAGCCCCAGTGTGAACACAGTTATACTGGGAGCAAGGTGCCTTAGACAGGAACAGCCTATTTCCCTCCCCTATGGGAACGGCTATCCCAGTATAAAGCCCCTTTAAGCCAGTATAAATTGTGTCCACACTAAGGAGTTGTAGCGCTGTAACTACACCGGTATCATTAAAGTGCTACAGCTTGTGGGTGGAAAGGCTCAGGCCTCGTCCTCTGGGAGTCCTTGTAATTTGCACTCACTTCCTGCTGCCAAGGGGGCTTTAGTGTCCCTGGGAATCTGCTCCCGGATGCAGGGGCACGTCCTGCTCCAGTGACTCCGGGTTTGGGCTCTGCTGCAGGGCACTAGGAGCTCCTCACTTGAGTGTTTCCCATTTAATGGCTGGCTCCGAGAGGGCCCTGCCCCTTTACCCAGCCCTGGCTGACCAGCTCGGTGCTCCCCCCTTCCCACCCTGCCCCCTGCAGATGGGATTTACACCCTGCGCACTGAAAATGGCGAGATCTACCAGACCTTCTGCGACATGACCACCAAGGGGGGCGGCTGGACCCTGGTGGCCAGCGTGCACGAGAACAACGTCTACGGCAAGTGCACCAATGGTGATCGCTGGTCCAGCCAGCAGGGGAGCAATGACAACTACCCAGAGGGAGAGGGCAACTGGGCCAATTACAACACCTTTGGCTCCGCGATGGGCTCCACCAGTGATGACTACAAGGTGGGGTCCCCTTCTCCATGGCCAATAGCTACCTGCTGGGGGGAGAGGGAGCGTTAGAATGTGGTTGAATGCACATGGGCATGGGGATTATATGGGGGGATGGTCCAGTGGTGCAGGCACTAGTGAAGAGCTAGGCAGCCCTGCCTTCCATTCCCTGCCCTGCCACTGATCCCCTGTGTGATCTAGGGAAAGTCACCTAGTCTCTGTGCCTCAGTTCCCCCCTGTACAATGGGGATTGTGCTTCTCGCCTTGTGGGGCGAGTGTCAGGATACATAGACCACAGCTGGTGATGTGCCCAGATGCTCCAGTGATGTAAGTACCTGGGATGTGGCTGAGAGGTTTCAACTGGGTCCTCGCTTTTCAGAACCCTGGTTATTACGATTTGCAAGCTCAGGACCTGTCCGTGTGGCACGTAACCAACAAGACGCCCCTGAAGGAATGGAAGAACAGGTCCATCCTGAGGTACCACACCGAGACTGGCTTCCTGTCCTTGGAGGGGGGGAACCTCCTCAGACTCTACCAGGTGAGGGCGTTGGGCTGGGGGCTTTGCAGGGGCGTGTGCAGGAGGGTCCGGGTGGCTCTGCTGGCCCCAGTGTAGATGGAGGAGCTGGGGTGGGAAAATTCTCCACACTCTAAAAGCGCTCCATGCTGGGGGGCCGATAATGGGACAAGGAGTCTTCCCCTCGACACAGCCCATTGGAGTCTGACTGTGACCTTGGTGTGAGATGAGCTGGCTGTGCTCAGGCAACTGCTGGTGTTCACGTTCCAAACCAGCAACCCCCATTGTCTCTGACATGCTAACATACTCAGCAGAGAGGCTGAATGGGCCATGGAGACTGACCCCACCTCACACCCTGGAGATGGGAGGCCATTGGATACAGGTGATTTGGTGCTAGACCAGGCCCTCGACTCACTCTTGAGCCCCGGCTTTGGGGTTCAGGCATCCTACCAGGGGTATTTCCTCAGTGCCAGAGTGGTGGGTAATGAGGTTCCACACATGCTGATTCTCACCTACATTGTGCCAGCCCCTAGCAGATCTCCCAGAGACCAGGACCTCACGGTGCTAGGTGCTGCACGGACCCAAAAATAGAACAACAGTCCCTGCTCCAAACAGTCCCTGCCCCATGTGGGCAGCAGTACTGATTGAACAAATCACCCATCGAGCATTTGTCAGTGAACGCTGCATTGTTTGAGCTGGAGCTGCCCTGACTCGGGGACAGAAACTAACACTGGATTCTCGCTGTGTTTGTGTCTCCCAGAAATACCCAGTGAAATATGGCGCCGGCGTCTGCAAGACCAACAATGGCCCCGCCGTGCCCGTCATCTACGACTATGGCGATGCCCAGCAAACCGCCAACTATTACTCTCCAAACGGACGAAGTAAGTCTGCAGTGAGCGTGCGGGTTCTGCCTCTCCACTGGCACAGACCAGCCCTGCCGAGGGCTTAAATTCTCACTCCTGGGGGAATTCTGTGCCAAAACATTAAAAATTCTGCACACAATATTTTAAAATTCTGCAAATGTTACTTGTCACGCCAGTTTCAGGTATGTTGGTAATTTATTTCAAAATACCTGTCAGCAAGTCTGTCTGTGACAATACAGAAACACAAAACTTTCCCAAGGAGTAGAGAGTTAAAGAAACCTGTATGACAACCCAGATCCTGCTTCTCTACCTCCGGAGCCCAACTAGGGGGACAGTCACACCTCCTTCCTTCCAGAGCACAGCCGCAGCCCCCCCAGCCAATATACCCAAACCCCCATCCACCCAGAGCCTAGCCACAGTCCCCCTTTGCCCAGATACCTGCACTCCTTCCCCACAGAGCCCAGCCGCAGTACCCCCCCAGCTCAGGCACCCACCCCGCTCCTCCTCAGAGCCCAGGGATCCAAAGGGAGACACAGACTAATGCTGGGGCCCGGGCAGGGCTTGCACTGAGTTTGCTGCACGCTGCCTCCTTCCCTTTGGTGCTAGGAACCCTCCAGCTCTCCCCCCCTGCCCCAGGCAGTATCTTCTATGTGCAAGCAGAGCTGGGCTGAGTCCAGCAGCCCCTACTGGTGGCCAGCAGCACTGCAGCCCATTTCTGTGGGGGAAAAGGAAATTCTGCACAAAACCCCATTAATTGCTGCAAAATTCTGCATTGTGCAGTGCCACAGAATTCCCCCAGGAGTATTTCCCAGAGGCCCCGCCCCCATGTACCCACCCCCCAACATGCTATAAAAACTCCAGGGGGTGTGTGAAAATATTTACCAGAGCTCTGCTTTGGACAACTCCATCTGAATTTAAGCCCTGGGCCTGTTCCAGCCTGGATGATCTTTGTTTAGAGCAGCGATACTCAGACTTAAGAGGTTCAGGAGTCAAATTAGTGATTTGAGCATTGGCCTGCTAAACCCACTGCTGTGAGTTCAATCGTGGAGGGGGCCATTTAGGGAACAGGGGTAAACAAAAACTATCTAGGGATTTGTCCTGCTTTGAGCAGGGGGTTGGACTAGATGATCTCCTGAGGTCCCTTCCAACCCTGATAGTCTTCTCTATGATCAGCATTACCCAAAACGAGTTACAGAGGTGGATTCCATTGTTTCATTTAACCTATAGTACTATGTCATAGTTAAACAGTAATCGACAGGCAAAATATTTATAATTATTCTCACAAGCAAAAAGTAATAACTTAGTGCCAGGTGATAAACCTTAACTGGGTTAATAACATAGTAAAAGCATCCTGATTGGTTAATAACTTAGCTTGGTTATAATTAATCAAATAGTGTTTTAATATCAATGTATCATAGCTGCAAGAGGCCGCAGGAGACATATTGAAAAAGACCCACCTAATGGCTGCAATGGCTGCAGTCTGAGTATCACTGATGAAAGAAAGGGAAAATGATGGCCCACGAGAGAGCAAAATGGAAAATCCCTCACCGAGACAGCATGGGGTTGTTTCCCCACTTTAACATGCTACACAGACCAGCGCTTAGGAATGTAACGATCCTGGCAAGTGACAGAGCTGTGAACAGCCAACTGAAGACTGTACTTCCTCGATCCATCCTGGGCTACGTCCAGATCCTAGTCCCCAGTCATCCTAGTTCACACATAGGGACTTACGAGAGGGCTGGATCAGTGCACTCTCCCATCTGCTCCGCCTCTCCATGGCAACATATCCTGACTCCGTTTCTGTCACCAGTGAATGTTGTCGGCTACATCCATTCCGTGTGTTTAATACTGAGAAGGCAGCATGGGCTGCTGTGTCGCTGGGGTGAAGTGACGGCTGTAATACCGAGCATGTGAGTACTGGACAGGGTGGGGTTATCCCCGCCCCCCCCACCGTCCCCCCTCCCCCTCCCCCCCCCCCCCCCCTCCCCCCCCACAACCCACCGCCCCCACCCACACACACCACCACCACAACCACCCCAAAACCCACACCCCACCCACCCACCACCCACACAACCCCCCACCCCACACCCGCCCCCCACCCCCACCCCACCCACCCACACCCCGCTCCGCCCCCACCCCCCAACCCACCCCCCAAACATCCCCCCCAACACATCACCAACACACCACTCCACCCCCCACACCACAACCTCCACCCCCACCCACCCCACCCCCCACTCCCCACCCACACCCCCACCACAACCCACCACACCCAAACACACCAGAAACCCCACCCACCCACCCCACAACCACCCCCCAACACCCCACCACACACACAACCCACACCCACCACCCACCCCACAAACCACACAACCCCACCCACCCACCCCTGGTTGGAGCAAAGGCCAGCTGATCACCTATGGGCTGCTAGTGTCACTGTCAGGCGCGTCGGAAAACTCCACTAAGCAACAAGAAACTGTTTCTAGCTCGCACTCCGGCCGCGCCAGGGTAGGATCAGTTTATGCCAACCCGTGCCAGCCAGGGACAACAACACTGTCAACACACGTAGAGGCCATGCTTCCCCACAGGACAGGCCCAAGGGGAAGGATGTTAATCTCCTTGGGGCAGACTTGACAAGGGAGGCGAAAAGACTTACCCAGCGGCTCACCCCATACATCACACCAAGCCTGCTTCAGAAAGCCGCACCTGTGCGCACTCTATATGCACAAACACTGGGAAACAAAGACTCTTTCACAAAGCCATATGTAACTAAAACTTCGGCTAAGCAGGCAGAGGCCAATGCCGCAAAGCATCTAGCCACAGATACAAGAGGCCCCCGCAAGTAGTTGAAATACAACCACCTCTCATGGACACACGCGCATCCGGACCACACAAGCGAGGTCCAGGGGACTCACTGAAGATTGTAAGCTAGCGGCCACATACACAAATTCCTGGCCATAAGAACACAATCAGCGTCACGCGATTGCACGCGAAATCTCGGTTTCACCCACTGTGAAATCACATAGGTCTTTGATGGCTACTAACCCTCAATAAAGACACGGTTACCTAGCAGGGCCGTCCTTCACGAATTAATGGATAAAGACGACAAAAGGCGAATTATTAAACCAGGCTGACCAAACCTGAGCAACATAGATATGCGCTCATTAGCAACACACAAACCATAAGCCATTCAACATACTATCTAGGAAAACCTGCCACGCCATGTTATTACACAAAACCCAGATTTAATACACCTCAAGAAGCACCCAAGTACAACCACTGAAAATCAAACTCACGCACTAAAAGAACCACAGCAAACTGAGAAAAAACTATCTGGATTTGCACGAAGGAGCAAAGACATATAAATTTGTTAAATTTGTACAACACTCTTAATTCGGAAATTTCTATGAAGAAAGGTCATTGAAACAAGCCGATATGTCTCTAATCTACAACCAATCCGATTCTAGCCGGCTATATTTCGAGTACATGCAAAACTCAGTAGAATGGCTCATATCAGTATAAACAAAGACACAAGAATGAAATAGTCTATGTTAATGAATATCGCAAGATAGACAAGAACCAAAGCAATACAGAGATCCGCTCTCTACACGTACATCCAAAAAACAGACAAAATGGAGAGTGCAGATGTTTAACTCGAGCTTTAGTTCCATGAGAAGAAACTACCTGACGACTAGTAAATCACAGGCAATCTAGATCAGTGCTGCATACGGAAGTAGAGCCAATGTACACACAACTTAGTGATACTATGTCAACAAGTCTTGCTGGTATGAGTAAACTGTACAATGTCCATTATCAGAAAAATTTTGCATGTGCCCACACATTTGGGTAACAAGCTACTCATTCTTCATCACAGATTTAAATCAAAACGATCCGCCGTGGTTCAGGAGCTCTCTAGGTCAGGGTCCCAACAGCAGTGACACCGCAGAAGTGCCATGCGGCCCGCAGGGACACTCTCAGATGACACCTCGCAGATACTGGCCACGCAGACAAGACATCTGCCAATAATGCCACTCGAAATTCTGGCGCATTTTGTGGGCAGCAAACACCTCTAGGATTAATGCTAGCTTTGCACACTGGAACCGATGGCAGACGTTCATCCCAAACGAGGCGCGAGTTTACCGCTTGAAATGAACATGCAGCTCAGCTGACAATTCTTGGGGCAATGGCTCTTCATGCGGGATACTCGTCCACTGCCACGTACCTCATACTTGGTAGACTAGCCAGCAAGAAACATATATTGTCAGTGGACACAACTCATCACTAGGCTTCCTTGACACTTTGTCCAGGTAAGTTGCTCTTGTTTTCCTATTTCGTGTGAATTTTAGTTCCTGCTCAGCCAAGCTGCCAGCCTGACGTGAAATGGAACCCAGGCTGACAGCGTTTCAGAGTGGTCAGCCAGGGGTATCAGCCACACGCTGCGACTCTGCGCACCTGCGTGCCAGCTTGGGGTTTCCTTTGGGAGTCCCCCGCGCCAGCAATGGCGTGACTGCAGTCGGGGCTGGTGGCCGCGGAACCCTGAGGTGGAAGAAACAACCGATGGCAAGCCAGCACCGGCAACCACCAGGAGCATGCAGGCTGAGCCGGCTCAGGCATCCACCGCTGCCATGCCATCAAAATCAGCTTGCGGCCACTTTGGCACATGTGCTGGTAGGCTCCGACCCCTCCTATACATAGTAAGGAGATCAAGACACGATTACAGTATAGATTGGAGCGACTCTATTTAGCAGTAACAGGGCTATAAGAAGTCAGTCACTTATCTTTTGTCTCTCTGATGAAAACATGAGCCCACTCCCTTCCCAAACCATCTACAACTTATCACAAAAAATTTGTCAACAAACTTAATTTTCTGGTTTGAGGGCTAAGGATTGATTTTTTTTTAACAAAAATATTGAATTGATTTCAGGATTGTTAGCAAGCATTTTAGCGAACAAAATTATGTTAAATGACAATCTAAATGAGCAACGCAGTACTGCCTTCCATGTTGGCTCACCCCCCACGCCTACTGGGTTTCCCCAGACGCCTTAGATATGCAGGAGGGATGAGTAGGTGGATCAATCCCTGGGAGGACCCCAAAATCCACCTTCTTGGCGGGTCGTACGCGAGGGAGTGGCAACAACGAGCAGCCAAAACCCTACAGGATCAATCAACAGCGAAGATGAGTGCACCCACGCGCCAGCCCAACCCCTGGATGAAGTCATCTAGCACAGCATCTATCTCAGTGACAGGGCACCCATTGTAGCCACAGCACTCACCTGCCCCTGTGCAGCTTCCCCCGGTGAGTAGACAGATTCGGCTGCCAGCCGGAGAGAGATGCTCGCTCCCCGCTAGGCGTGACCAGATCAGATGCCTGATTATCATAGGTCCCGTCCGTATTCTCGGGAAGCTTTGGTCTTATATACATTGGATCCACCAATCTACCCTCCATCCTAGTGGAGCGATCCAGAACAACATCTTAGAAAGATAAAATCGAGGACTAGAATTGTGACGTCGCGGGATATTAGGAAGCCTAGAAATAAGAATAAGAGACCAAAAATCGGACGCCCCTATAAAATCAGGAACGATCTGGTACCAATCCTGCCCAGCATGATGAGTTCTTCCGCCCACCGCCTTCCATCAGAGACTCGACAAACCACGCACAGGCATCCGCCTCACCTCAGGCAGCTGTGCTGCATTCATCTCTCTTAGGACCCAACAGCCCTGCTCTTACATGCTCCACTGCTTCCCATCTGTCGGGGCTCCCAGCAGAGCGGTGCCCCGAGACCTAGTGGTGCCCTAGGCGGCTGCCTGTTCTGCCTATGGTTAAGGACGGCCCTGGTTCCTAGGGTAGACCAGCATTTCTCAGATTGGGGGTCCAGACCCAAAAAGAGAGTTTCAGGGGGTCACAAGGTTATTTTAGGGAGTCACGGCACTGCCACCTTTAAGTCTGTGCTGACTGCAGAGCTGGGAAGCTGGAAGGCAGAGGCTGTTGGCCGGGGGCCCAGCTCTGAAGGCAGTGCTACACCAGCAGGAGTGCAGAAGTAAGCATGGCAATACCATACCATGCAATGCTACCCTTACTTCTGTGCCGCTGCTGGCGGCGGCTCTGCCTTCAGAGCTGGGATCCCGGCCAAGAGCCGCCACCCTCCAGCTACCCAACAATGAAGGCAGCGCCACCGCCAGCAGCAGCACAGAAGTAAGGGTAGAAGTTCCGCAAGCCCCCTTACAATAACCTTGTGACCCCAACTCCTTTTTGGATCAGGATCCCTACAATTACAAAACTGTGAAATTTCAGATTTAAATAGCTAACATCATGAAATTTACGATTTTTAAAATCCTATGACCAGAAAATTGACCAAAATGGACCATGAATTTGATAGGGTCCTAGCTGTAGCATTTGTAATAATAATCCCCAGCTCTGCTATGGCTTTTTTCATCAAATCTTAAAGTGCCGCACAGAGGAGGTCAGTATCATCACCCCCATTTTACAGAAGGGAAAACTGAGGCACAGCCAGGACTAAAACCCAGATCGCCTGAGTCCCAGTCTAGTTCTGTATTCACTCAGACATGCTGCCTTGACAGCTCAAGACTTGATTTCTGTTCTAGGGTGTGATACACACCAATGCAGCCCCTTCCCCAGCAGCCCCTTCTCTGGTGCCTTCACAGATCCACAGATGCAAAGGCCAGAAGGGCCAGTATGATGGATCTTCTAGTCTGACCTCCTGCATAGCACATGCCAGAGAAGCTTCCGCAGGGATTTCTGCATCAGCCTTTCTGGCCCCTGCCAATCTTCCCAGTGCAGGTCTCCCCCAAACTCCTATGGTAAAGGATAGATTGTGAGCACCTTGGGGCATGGGCCGTATTGATGTTCTGTGTCTGTACAGCACCTAGCACCATAGGATCTGTCCAGGACTGGGGCTCTGAAGCGATACTGCAATGCAAATAATTAATAACAACAACAAAACCCAATGGCCTAAACCAGCCCTGCCCCTTGTGCAGGCGTTCTCACCAGTGGAAAGGGAGTGGCAAACGCTGACATCTGGGGACCCATTGCACCAGGGTAAGGGACTGCACAAGAGTTGGGGCAATGGAGGCTCTGGTCCCAAGAGTTAGGAAGGGATTTAAACCCTCATGCTTCAGGGCACCTGCTGCCCTCTGACTGTGCAGGGTCAGGACGTAACTTTCTCTGTGAGCAGATTATTTGCCAGTTGGCTATAGCAGGGTTTTTGCACTTTCCTCTGAAGCAGCTGGCACTGTCCTGGAGACAGGAGAGTGGCTAGATGGGCCCCTGCTCTGCTCCTGCCTGGCAATTCCTCTGCACTCTCCACAGCACTGCATAGGTGGAGGAGGGTTCTTCCCAGAAGGGAACCCGGTTCAGTGTGGCGATTTCCCTGCCTTTGCCTGGGACGGGTACGGAACCCATCAGCACTGGAGCGTATCCAAGGAGATGATTGAATCCGCAGTGCTGCTGTTCTACCGCTGAGTTCGGAAAGGCTGGCATGACCCAGTGAAGGACTCTGCATCGCTCCAGATACAGCTGCTCCCTGGGAGGAGAATTATGGCCACAACTGTGGACATCTGTGATGCAAATAAAGAAAGTGAAGTGCGCTGGGGTCTCGGTGTGATTTACTCCCCTTATGACCCAGAGAGGGCTGAGAGGTTCTGAGCTGTCACTGTTCTTGGGGCTGGATTCTGCAATCCTCTCCATTCAGAGCTGGGCCTGAGGCTGCAATTCACAATGATCAGCTCAGCCTCTGCAGCCCTGTTCTCTGCCGGGCTGTTGCTGGGTTAGGCGGTGACCAGGCAGCTCTCAGAAAGCGAAGTCCCGTTTGTTCACAAAAAAAGCATTTCTGAGCAAACGTCTCTGAACGAATAAACAGTGTATCCGAGGTCTAGCTCAGCAGGTGCTCACCACCGCCCCCAGGGTGACCCTGGCAGGTTTTTAAGTGCTTCAAATCCTGCCACAGGTGTTGTCTGGTCACCAGTTCAGGTCATTTCTTGGACCCTCCTTTGATCAGGCTGATCTTTTATACAGTATCATTACTTTTTTCTTATGAGGCCTTTAACCAGGTCCAACCAGTCAATAATAGTCCCCAGAGGACCAAACTTCACAAGCCTTGTTACCAACACTGTTTGTGTGTTGGAGATTTGTGTTAATTACCCACCTGTTGTCTTTCTTTCCTTGAGAAAACAGCTCTTCTTTCACCCATGGAGCCAGGAATACCATCACTAGCCAGCCCCTAAAGATACAGATCCCACTGATAGAGTTGATACAAAAGTCTTTGAATATTCCATGTCTTCGTAGCTCTGCATCTGTCACAGACGTAACTTTCCCAAGGTCGTCCAGCAATCCACTGACAGAGCCAGGAATAGACTGTAGGTCTCCTGAGCCCCAGTCCAATGATTCATCCACTAGGCTATGCTCCCTCCCCTTGCTACAGGTGGGGCTGGTTGCACACCCAATTATTAGTGCCTCCCACTGCCCAGGACAAGACCCTGTTCTCAGCTCAATCTAAATTTGCCAGACTTCAACCCTTTGGGCTGCAGTTTTCCATGCCAGCTGTCTGCCTCATGGCGGGTTTCATTATTAATTATTTTTATTATTATTATTTTCAGCCAAAGGGTTCAGTGGTTTCTGAGACCAAGAACATTGTTTTTCGCACATGATGCCATTCTGACAACATTTTATCTGCACTGCTCTAGCCCGCCATGGCGTGGGGCTGGGAGTTGGGATGGTCTTTGGGTCAGGGATGTGCCTTTTGCCAGCCTGGTGAACATCAGCCCAAACTTGGGCAGAGTATAAGCCTTTTGGAAAACTGCACTTCACATGTGCTTGGTAGAAGTTTTTTTGCTTGTGGCAGCTAAATTCCCTGAAGATTCCATTGTGACCATCAGGGTCCAGAAAGGCCAAGGAGAGAAAAGAAGGTTTAAACCCTAAAAATAAGCAGATAAATTCCTCTGATTGTGTTCACTGTTAGTAGACTAGAAGGTCTTTTATGAAAGCTTGTAACGTTCTAAGTTCAATAATGATTATAAGGGACAAACACACTGTGATTCCGAATCGATGTATTTGTGTATACAGAAAACTGTGCTCGTAATCTGTGCTATGAATTCAACTACACCTCACAGCAGGGAGGTGAGCAGGCAAACAGGGGGTGTTGGTCACCCTAGCAGTGGAGATGTTGTGACTGATTGTCACACCCCGCGGGTGCATTTGGGGAGCCGATGGAACCGCTGTGGCCCCTAACACTTCAGGTGGGCTGGCCTCTCTCACACTGCTCTGCTGGTGACACAGCCAGGCTCTCCAGGCCCTGTTATCACCCAGCATGACAGCAGGTGGTGCCACACACACAACTGAGTTGTCTTTGTGCTTTACCTAAGCCACTTATGGACAAACAGGAGACACCAACCAATTTGTTCCAAGTTAAGTTTGTGGAAAAATAAAGGTGCCAAAATGGAGTTTAGTATCATGTGATCTGGTCACATACCCTTGCGTGCTCCGTTTCCAGGGCGGCTCACCAGGTGGGGGATAAGCTTCTCCCAAGGCCTATTGTTTCCTTAATGGATGAATAGGCCATTCACAATCAGCTGTCTAGACTGGAAGCATCTTACCTACTGGGTGTCACCCAGGTGTAACCACACTTGAAATACAGACACATAGTCAATCTTCATAACTCCAAATACAGAAATGATACATGCACACAAATAGGATAATCATATTCAACAAACCATAACTTTTTCATGGACATCTCACATGACACTTTTTGTACAAGATGCATCAGAGCTATGTCATAATCATATCATAATGATACCTCTATGATGCAAATGGGGTGCAGTGCCACAGATGTGTCTGCAGGTTTTGAATAGGTTGTTCTGGCAGGGCCTGATGCTGCTTTGAGTTGGTGGGTCTTGGTATTTGGAGAGTTGGCTTCTGACGATGAGCTTGGCAAAGTTGGGGGTTGTTTGAAGGGCAGAAGAGGGGGTTTGGGATTGATTGATTTCAGGATGTGGTCCCCATCAAGTATAGGTTGTAATTGTTTGATGATATCCCGTATAAGTTCCAGTGTAGGATGGTAAGTGACAAGCTGGCGTGTGTAGTTAGTGGGGCAGTTTTCTGCATTGAAGCAGGTTCTCTCAAGGTAGCTGGGTGGCCCATTCCATGATGAAATCGAGTTCGCTGGTAGAGTGTCCTTGTTTGGTGAAGGTGCTTTAAGTGTGTTAAGGTGTCTATCCTGAACCTTCTCTCAAAGCATGTCCTGTGGTATTTGAGTGCCTGTGTCATAAACAGATAGCTAAGGGTTAATGTTTCTTTTACCTGTAAAGGGTTAACAAAGGGAACCAAACACCTGACCAGAGGACCAATCAGGAAACTGGATTTTTCAAAATCAGGGAGGGAAATTTTGGGGGGTCTGAGTCTTTTTGTCTGACTCTCAGCTATGAGAAGTTCTTTCTATCTCTAATCTTCTGTTTCCAAATTGTAAGTACAGGTTAGGAAACAATATAGCCTTTTATGTTGTTTTGGTGTATTTACAGTGTGTTTTGCTGGAATGTTTCAATTGGATATCTTTAATAATCAGACTGTTTATTCATATTTTTCTTATAAGCAATGCCCTGTTGGTCACTTGATACAGAGATTATGTTCCTGTCATTTTTTCTTTTTTTTTATAAAAAGTTTCTTTTTTAAGACTTCGTTTGATTTTTTCTCTCGGGTAGGCTAAGGAACGAAGGGAAGGGGAATTCTCTTTGTGTTAGATCTATGGAGGGTGAAGCTCTGCAGCACCAGGGAATTGGTGAGAGAAAGGAAAGACGGGGGGAGGGGAAAAGCTGTTCTCTGGTGTAACTCTTGAGTCCGGGCGGGAAGAAGCTACGGGGAAGAGAGATAGAATCTTTTCTGTTTTCTTGTCTTTGGGTTTGTCTCTTTGTGGAAGAGAGGAGACCTGCTTCTTGGTATTGTGATGTATAAGAGATTGCATCAGTAACTCTCAGGTTAGCCCGAGAGGAAAGTCTGGTGGAGAGAGAAGGGGAAGGGAAGTGGGTTATTTTCCCTTTGTTGTGAGACTCAGCTTCTGAGTCCTTGGGGTTCCCAGGGAAAGTTTTGGGGGACCAGAGCGAGGCAGGCGCTGTAATTCCTGTCTGGTGGCAGCGAGATAAGATCCAGGCTGGTAATTAAGCTTGGAGGTTCATGCTAGGCACCCAGATTTCTGGACACTAAGGTCCAGATTTGGGAAAGAGGCTTATGATAGCCTGCCTTAAGAGGGCTGGACGGCTTTCTCTGCCTTCCAGTCAAGAACTGACCCTGTGAATTGTGCGGACAGAGAGGGAACTAGATTTGGCTTGTTGAGGTTGAGCCTGAGAGGCCCACCGACAAAGGAATCATTTCAAGACTTCTCGCCACAGCTGCCAGCCCAAACCCTGATCGAGCATGTGCCCAGCTGTCTGAGTTCATATCCTGGGCTCTTTCAGAGGATTAATCATCCATTTTAATGTTGAGGTCACAATCAGTCTCAATGATTCCGCCATCACTATGGCGAGGGATCTCTTTAGTGCCAGAGAACCCGGCAGACAGCAGAGCTGAGGAAAGGAGCCCTGGAAAACAAACCCCAGAAAGGAGAAGGCCCATCAGGGATCAGATTCCAGAAGGCAGAAAGCCAAGGGAGAGTCCAGAAAGGGGAGAGTGCAGCCAGGGCCGTCCTTAGGATTTATGGGGCCCTACGCAGTATTATTAAACTGGTGCCCCTATGCCCAATGGCAGCTCGGGCTCGCAGCCTGGCAAGGGGGAAGGACAAGGCAGCAAGGGATACCGAGATGCCCAGCCCGCCTCATGGTGGAGGAGAGTCCAAGTTCCCTGCAGAGACCCCCATACCCTCACACAGAATGCGCGGCACCGGCGCATTCGGCTCTGTGAATATGGCCCCTGCCGAAGGAAATTGCATTGCACACTGGGTGTGTGGGAGCCGAACCGCTCTTACCTGCTGTCATGAGCGGTGAATGAAGCTGCCGCTTGGAGAGCCTAGCTCCCCTGCCCACCTGTGGCCCTGCCCATACTCCACCCCTGCTCTGCCCCAGACACCACCCCCAGTGCCCAGGCCTTGCCCTCTCCCCACTGTCTCTCTCCTCTCTTCCCTTCCCCTCCCTGATCACCTCCTTCCAGCCAAACCCCTGATCCCAAATGAAGCAAATGACATTTGAAAAAAAAAATTCTTCTGCAATTTCTTTCTAAATAAAATGGAGCATGTTTTCCACTGCACGCCAGGAGGCGAAGACTGGACATGCAGAAGGTAACTAATTAAAAGCACTAAACTTGGGAATAAAAAATGTAAGTCACAGGTTTTTTGATATACCCTGAAGTTTGTCAGAGATTTATTTGCAAAAACTTAGTAGTAAGGGTGAGTCAGCTGTCCTGCTGAATACAACTGTCATAAATATAGAGAGAAGGGTAGCATAAAATCCCTCCTTGGCAGCTGTACTGAATCGCCTTACCTGTAAGGGGTTTATCAGTTCAAATAACCTAGCTGGAACCTGACCAGAAGGACCAGTTAGGAAAGAAGATACTTTCAAATCTGGCGGGGGGAGGATTTGTTTGTCGTTCTCTTTGTTGTTCCCTCTCTGGATGGAGGGAGAGACCAAGCAGGTATAACATCTCCTGAAAATATACCTAGAATAATCCATCTAAAACTACAGAAAATGTAAGTAGGCAAGGAAATGTGTTAGGTTATCTTTTGCTTTAGCTTGTGAATTTTCCTATGCTACAGTGATAGTTTTATTCCTGTTTTTGTAACTGTGAAGTTGAGCCAGAGGGGAATCCTCTGTATTCTAAATCTTTTATTTACCCTGTAAAGTTACCTTCCATCCTGATTTTGCAGGTGTGATTCTTTTATTTTTTTCTTTATAAAGAAAGTCCTTCTTTTAAGAACCTGATTGCTTTTCAGGGTCCTGAAGACGAAGCATCTGGTCTGTGCTCACATTGCTAACCATTTGGTTGGTATATTATTCTCAAGCCTCCCCAGGAATGGGGGTGAAGGGGCTTTGGGGTATTGGGGGGATAGGGATTCCAAGTGACCCTTCCCTGAATTTTTGTGTAAATCACTTAGTGGTGGCAGCAATACTGTCCAAGGACAAGAAAAAGAAATTTGTGCCTTGGGGAAGTTTTTAACCTAAGCGGGTAGAATATAAGCTTAGGGGGTCTTTCATGCGGGTCTCCACGTCTGTATCACAGAATTCAGGGTGGGGAGGGAACCCTGACAACAACAATAAATATCATGGACTAAATGATGCAGCTCTTCTCTGTTTTACATTTTCTTAATCAGTATTTCTAAGCTGATTTTATAATTGAAATGTTCTCTTAAGCCTTCATAAAGTAATCATTCCAGATTACTATATATTTAACTCACTGAAACAAAGACATTATTTTAAATTAATCAGTCACAGAGGTTTAGTGTCAATAACAATGTTCACTGCTTTTAGAAAGAGAGAACACTAATTTACTTTGTGTGATCTCCATAACAATAGACATGTTTATGAAATTTCACCAATGTTTAAAAATACGTTTCCAAAGATTTTAGGCATAACTAAAGATTTTATATCTTACTGATTATACTAGAGGGTTCTTTTGAAACTAATTCATCAAATAGAAGTAAAGAAAGGGAAACTCATTTATCCAGCTATCTCGCAGGAAAGGGGAGTTGTTCCTCTAAGGGCTTTCTTCAAGAGTTTTTCAGAGATGTGCTTTTATCATCTTCAGCAACACACTAATGAAATATTTTTAAAGCAAATTATAAACTAAATTAGTCCTGTAGACTAACGTGTTCTGAGTAAATATTACAATAATGCACAACTGTTTTTGTCAGTAAATTCAGAAACTGACAGTAGATACTTGGGGGTTGGCAAATGCCTGTTAAATGGCTTTATTTCCACTTGAATGGCTCTTTAACCGTTTCAGTGTTGTGCTCATAGGGCTGACAGGCTAGAAGGCTTTTTTACTTTTAAATTACTGTATCCCCTCCGGAGTAAGAGTCATCAGGCTGCAGCAGCTAGCTGTGAGAGCCCGCAGGAAGAGTCAGAACAGGGATAGGATGATGTGGAAGGGAGGACACTAAGACCCAGAGGTGCCCCAAACTTTCAGCAGGTATGCTGCATATGCCTAAGGATGGCCTTGAGTGCAGCAGAGCCAGAGACAAGAGGGCAGAAAGTTCAGAGGAGCTGGAGCCTGGGCAGCAGCACAAATGAATCCTAGCTTGGTCAATAATTTACCATCAAGGACAACCAGGTCCACCCTTGTGGCTAAGACAGGGATAGAGCATGGAGACACTAGCACTGCCAGGGGGAAATCACACCACGACAACTCAGCATGCTGGTGCTGTGGTGACTGCATGGTTACCAGAGGGAGATTACAGTTTTGTGGGGCCATGGGCCAGAGCAAGTGGGAGCCCCACCCCAACCCACCTACAGTCCCCCACCACCCCTTGCTCGGTCGGGACATGGGGCCTTCCCCTGCTCCCTGGCAGAAGCGCTGGGCAGGTGGAGCAGGTTGCTTTGGCCCAGTGGATAATCCTCCGCTGGTGGTTACAATGGCGGTGGCAGTGATTTAACTCCTGAAAGTTATGAGTTTAGGTCAGTGTTGTACTGGGAATTACAGCCCAAGGATCAAAGTTCCCCCAAGCCAATGGCTTAGCAGGCTGGTGCAGTTGTGGCATGTGTGTTTCACAGCCAATGGTACACAAGGGAGGGACGTGCCAGCATCACGTCCAGCTGCCTTTGAGTGACCTAACCCGATGGATTGGTTTGAGTGACCTAACCCGATGGATTGGGTACCTGCTTTGCTGCTGGGTGAGCTCACAGTGGCCTTTCACTGCGAGATTGAGCGAGACCCAAACACAAAACTTTCAGGATTATTAGGCACCGTAACCACTGCAGGGGTGGGGTGGCAGGGGGGCCATGGGGCCGCCCAACTCCACCACGTCTCATCCCCAGTCAGTGGGGATCCGCCCACAACACACTGACCTTGTAGTTGGCCAGCTCTCAAGCAGACGGTTGTCTAGTTCCTCTGAGCTACTTCCTATCTCCCTTACGGGGTGTACCTGGATCTGTACGGGTTCTGCTGGGTTGTCCAGGTAGAAGGCCAGCGGCAGTCCCAGCAACTTGTCTGGAGCTTGGTCTGCGGGTGGCTCTGCCAGAGTCGGCCAGACCTCAGCACCACAGGGCCCTGCGGCAGTCCCCAGCTCGGGACCAGGCAGGAGGCGTCTGGCTCCTTCAGCAGCTGCCTGCCAACTGAGCTCCCAGACCTGCCTTTTGTACTTCCTGCCCCTCCCATTGACTTCCAGTGGGAGGGGTGAGCACAGCCTGGCTCTGCCCACCAGGGCTCTGCGAGTGGTCCCTCTCCCTCTGGGTCCATGGGACGCCATTCCGCCTCACTACACCTCTCCTCCCATAAGTCCAGCTATGGTCTTCAGTTCTGGTATCTGGTATCTCAACACCCCCCCAAGAGAGACAAAAAGTCTGCTTTGGCATTATCTTTACTTGCCCTGTGTCTGATGGTAAAGGCATATGGCTGGAAGGTAAGATACCGCCTCATGGTATCTTTCATGGTGTATAGCCATTTTAGGGGTGCGTGGTCGGTGATCAGTACGAAAGGGGCTTCAAGAAGTTAGTATCTTAAGGCATTAATAGCCCATTTAAAGGCGAAAGCCTCCTTCTCTATAACTGAATAGTTGCAGTCTCAGGGGAAGAACTTGCAACTGATACAGAGGATGGGATGCTCTGCTCCATACACCTCCTGGAAGAGGACCACCCTGAGCCCCACCTCTGAGGCATCTGTTTGGACCAGGAACTCATGGCTGAAGTCAGGGCTCAAGAGCACAGGTTCCCGACACAGGCTCTCTTTCAGGGCTTGGAATGTGTCCTCACATTCTGCCGACCAATGTACCTGGCGCGGGCTGCCTTTGGTTAAAAGCCATGAGAAGTGCTGTAATGGATGCAAACTCGGGGACAAAACATCAGTAATACTCTGCCGAGCCCAGAAACTGTCACACCTGTTGCTTCATAGTTGGTATTGGGCAGGCCTGCAGCACCTGGACCCTCCCTACGAGGGGGTGGACGAGGCTTCGCCCCAGGGTGTATTCCAGGTATGTAGTCTCCCGCTATCCAATCCGACATTTCTTTGGGTTGGCAGTGAGGCCAGCACCTCGGAGGGTTTGCAGCACAGCAACTACCTGGTTTAGATGATCTTCCCAAAGGTGACTGTAGATCACTACATCACCTAGGTATGCTGCCACGTAATCTATATGGGAGCTTAGGAGTCAGTCCATCATGCGCTGGAAGGTTGCCATGGCTCCATGGAGGCCAAAGGGCACCCAGGTGAAGTGGAATAACCCAGTCGGGGTGGCAAACACTGTCTTCTTCCTGGAGCTTGGGTCCAAGGGGATTTGCCAGTACCCTTTTGTGAGACTGAGTGTTGTGATGTACATGGCTGTTCCGAGATGGTTGAGGAGGTCAATGATCCGGGGCATTGGGTAAGCATCAAACTTTGAGATCACATTTACCTTCTGGAAGTTTCTACAAAATCAGAGAGTCCCATTGGGCTTCGGGACTAACACAATGAGACTGCGCCATTCACATCGTGATCACTTTACGACCCCCAACTCCACCATTGCTTGGACTTCCCTCTCAACAATCAGGGGCGGGTGGTCTTCTGGACTGCCTTCCCAGGGTCTGGATAGTATGCCACACAACCGTGGTCTGGTCTGGGAGTGCGGTGAAAGTTTTGCAGAAGATCTTCAGCAGACTTGTTTCTGTTGCTCGGCTGACAGGCTGTCCCCCAATTGTGGTTCCTCTGTCTCAACCATATCAGGAACCTGGGGTCCTAGGGCTGGCTCGGGAGGGTACGGGGCAATCAACAGACCCACACAGGCACCCCATGACTTCAAGAGGTTTATGTAGTAAATCTGCTTCTTCTTTTTCCCATCCGGCTGATAGATCTCATATGTAACAGATCCCACCCAGCGGACTCTCTTGTAAGGCCCCTGCCAGCAGGCTAAAAGTTTTGACTCCTCTGAGAGGAGCAGGAGAAGCACCCTGTCCCTGGGCTCAGACGTGTGGGACTGGGCCCCCTGACTGTAGTTTCACTCCTAGGCTCCCTGGGCCACTTGCAGATTTTCTCTCTCAAGGGCCCTGACCCGAGTCAGGCATCCCTGCAGCTGCAGAACGTACTGCAAGAGTCCCTGGGCGGCTGACAGGGTATGCTCCCAAGTCTCTCTCATCAGATCCAACAGGCCCTGGGGCTGGTGGCTGTAAAGGAGCTTGAAGGGAGAGAATTTGTTAGATGATGGTGGCACTTCCCGGATAGCAAGCAATAGAAGTGGGATCAGCTGGTCCCACTGGCATAATTCTTATGGGAGGAAGTTTCATAGCATGTCTTTTAGGGTCCTGTTAAAACACTCAACCAGCCCATTGGTCTGTGGGTGGGTACAGTGAGGTCTGTAGATTCTTAATGCCCAATATGGTGCACACTTGGTGGAGCAGACGGGAAGTGAAGTTGGTCCCTTGATCTGTTAGGACAGTGGTCGCCAACCTTTCCGTGTGGCGGGTGCCAGACGACTAGCCACCGAGGAGAGTGGCCGCTGGACAAACATCCACCGAAATGCCACCAAGAAGTAGCATCATCAAGAGGTGTCGCCGCCACAATGCCGCCGAAAATCATCAGCATTTTGGCGGCATTGCTTCTTAACATTGTCGCTTCTCGGCAGCATTTCAGCGGCTACTTGTCCGGTGGTCAATAGGCGGGTGCCCATAGATGCCCCGGTGGGCACCCATAGATGCCCCAGGGGGCACCATGTCACCCGCGGGCACCAGGTTGGGGACCACTATGTTAGGATCTCCCAGGGTAATCCAACTTGGGCAAAGATCTATACCAGCTCTGCCACGATGGTGTGGGCAGTGGTGTTCCATAATGGGACCGCCTTGGGGAAGAGGGTAGCGTAATCCATCAGGACAAGGCTATACTGGAATCCTGCATTACTCTTCAGGAGGGGTCCCACCAGGTCCAGTGCAACCTGCTCAAAGGAGTCCTCCACTACGGGCAAGGGAACCAAGGTGGCTTTTGACATTCTAGGGGGGCCGGCAAGCTGGCACTTGGGGCATGAACTGCAATAATCTCTCACCTCATGATGGACCCCTTGGCCAGAAGAAGCAAGATAGGATTCGGATCAGTGTCTTCTCTTGTCCTAAATGGCCTGCTGCAGGAATATCATGGTTGAGCTTCAAGACAACCTTCCTATGACATTGGGGGACAACCAATTGGCTCCTGACTTCCTGCGTCTGGGGGTCCCAATTGACCCAATAGAGGTGATCACCAGTCAGCTGAAATCAAGGCCACTGTGCAACTGTCAGGGGATCAGTCACATCTCCGTCAACCTGGGCTACCTACTCGTAGGCCCAGCTGAGGGTTGGGTCGTCCTTCTGGTCATGGCAAAAATCTGTAAGGGAGTTCATCGTGGGGGAAGTCTGAAGGGAACGCCAGGACTGTGGGTTCATCAGGAAGGCCCCCTTGGGGTTCCTCATCCTCATACTCTCCTTCCATGACAGGATCTCCCTCCATAGCTATCCAGGTGGAGGGTGTCCCAAGACCAGCATTCTGCAGCAGGTTAGCAAACCTCAGCCAGTCCTGACAAAGGATGACTGGACAGGGGCGTGTGGGGGCCAACCCCACTGTCATAACATGCATCAGTCCATTGATGGTCAGAGAGATCCAGGTGCTGGGGTATGACTTGATATCCCTGTATATACATTGGAGTCATATCTCTCCATCTGGTTGTGCGAGATCAGGGCCAAACTCTTGGCTGACAAGGGTTTGGCCACAGCCCGAGTCTATGAGGGCCGTAATTCATTTTTGCCCAGCTTCCATGGTGGTTGTGAGCTTCAGGGTGGACTGCCTGCAGGCCCAAGACTCACTGGTATTGACTTGGCCAAAGCTACAGTCCATCTCACGACATTCACGTTGTAAGTGGCCAAACCGGCTGCAGGAGAAGCAGGGTCCCACCTCTGATTGGCCGGGCCATGGAATCGCCTCCATGGTGGGACTGGGGTCATAGCCTCGACTCTTCTTGTCTGAGCCATCAGAATATCAGTGCCAGGTGGACTCAGGTTGTCGAGGGGTGTCCCGGGCACTGGCATTAGGGGTTTGGGCTCCAGGGTATTGTTTGGCCTTGGGCCAGGGCTCCCTTGCCGGGCCAGGGAGCATCAACACAGGCATTGAGGTCAGGTCCTGGGTTCCTTGTCCAACAGGAGCCTCAGCGGCCAAGAAGTCCTCCATTAAGGTAACAGTCGCACTAAGAGTTGTGGGTTGGTGCTGGAGTACCCAAGCCCTACACTGAAGCAGGAGGACATGGACAAACTGTTCTAGGGTGATCAGTTCCACAACCTCACTGGCTGAGTGTCACTCAAAGTGTAACCACTGTCAGCAGAGGTTCTTTATCTCCTGGGCCACGACCCGTGGGCAGGCCCCCGGTGGGTAAGTTTTAGCCTGAAATCGCACGCAGTTGATCTCCGGTGTGATGTCTAAGGCATCTAAAATGGCCATCTTTATGTGTCCATACTCTCATGCCTCATCGATTGGGAGTCCATGATAGGTGGTCTGGGCTGCCCCCATCAGGTAGGGGGCCAAGAAGTTGGCCCACTGCTCTGAAGGCCACCCAAAAAACACCGCCACCCACTCAAAGGTTACAAGAAACGCTTTGGGGTCATCAGTAGGTCCCATCTTGGAAAGGTGTACGGGCAATGGAGAAGCAGGGGGATTCATTGCTTCCCCTGGGGTTAGCCTACTGGGTCTGGGCAGCAGGACTACGAGCTTTTGGAGACACTGTTGCTGCTATTCCCTGTGTTGGGCCCCCAATTCCCGGAGCAGTTGCTGTTGTTGGGAGACTAGTTGCTGCACCAATTGTTGTTGTTGCTGCTATTTGCTCTTGGCCAGATACTTAATGAGCTTGTCAAGCTCCATCTCTCCGACTAGGGATATCAAAGACGTGGCATATGCAGGACCCCTTAATGGAGGGGTAAGGTCGATACCCGCATTCTTCACCAACTGTAGTAGGATCATGGTGGCCTCTCCGCCTCTGGGTCAGTGGGAGGCCACCCCACCTCACTACGTCATGGGGCGTTGCTCACAGTTGGGGAATTAGCCGAGTCACACTTGGCCTGTAGCTCTGGTCGGCACTCAGGGCAGGGGACAGGCAGTTAAGGTCTTTAGCCTACATTCAGGGCAATGCAGATTATGTGGCTTGAACATGTACTCCAGGCCGAGCACTGAACAAACTGTTCAGAGCCCAGGCCCTTAGTCAGGGAGGGGCAACAAGTCCTCCAGGCTCTGGATGGGGTAGAGCACCCAAACACAGTCTAGGGGAGCTCAGGCAGGGTTAGAGCCTAGTGTCCTCACGCAGAGGCCCGTAGGTGGATGCAGGCCCTCTGGCCTATGCAGGGGTGGGATAGCAGGGGGGATGCAGGCCCGCCCAACTCTACCACATCCCAGTCCAGGGCCCTAACAGTGGCGGAGGGGTCCGTCACTGGGTTAGCGGGGATCTGCCTGCAACATACTGACCTTGTAGCTGGCTAGCTGTCAAGCAGACGATTGTCTAGTGCCCCATGGCTACTTCCTTTCTCCCCCTCAGGGCTATCAGGAAGGAGTTAAAATTCAGCCAGCAGAAAAGACAGAAACTGCTGAGAAGCAAGGACATCGTTTCTGTCAATATATGATAACTTAGCTCAGCTGTTAGAACAGAATAAACCCTCCCTTCACAGCCCACCGGATATCTGTAAGCACTCATCCCTACCCCCCAGACCCTGCCTCCTTCCCCCGCAAGGTAGTCATAGACATTTGATACAATTAGGATGATCTCTATATGTACGTACTGGTCTTATTTTTATCTTTGGTCAGGGTTCTCTCTTGACTTGTAACAATGTCTGTCTCTGTATGTACAGATAAATGCAAATGAATTGATAAGAGACAGAATATAACTGGCCACTATGGCACCATATTTTCAAAGCTGCTTGTCAGTCTTCCCGGTACAGTGAATAAACCCCCTTCAGTATCGTCTGTGTTTGCCTGATTCTTGGGAAAAAGAATCGTTTTGCCTAACAGGGTGTACCTGGGTCCATAGGGGTTCTGCTGGGTTGTCTGGGTAGAAGGCCTACGGCAGTCCTGGCAACTTGTCCAGGGTTTGGTCCACGGGTGGCTCTGGCGCGTTGGCCAGTCCTCAGTGCTGCAGGGACCTGCGGCAGTCCCCAGCTCAGGAGCAGACAGGAGGCATCTGGCTCCTTCAGTGGCTGCTTGGCAACTGAGCTCCCACACCCATCTTTTGTACTTCCTGCCCTGCCCATGGACTTCTGGTGGGAGAGGTGAACTCCACCCAACAGGGATCTCCAAGTGGCCACTCGATGGGAGGCCACTCTGTCTCACTACAGTCCCAGAATTATGTTTGCTTTTTTGCAGCAGTGTTACACTGTTGACTCATATTTAGCTTGTGGTCCACTTTGACCCCCAGATCCTTTTCCACAGTACTCCTTCCTAGGCAGTCATTTCCTATTTTGTATGTGTGCAACTGATTGTTCCTTCGTAAGTGGAGTACTTTGCATTTGTTCTTATTGAATTTCATCCTATTTATTTCAGACCATTTCGCCAGTTTGTCCAGATCATTTTGAATTATAATCCTATCCTCCAAAGCACTTGCAACTCCTCCCAGCTTGGTATCATCCACAGACTTTGTAAGCTTACTCTCTATGCCATTATCTAAATTCTTGATGAAGATATTGAATAGAACCAGACCCACAACTGACCCCTGCGGGACTTCTCTCATTATGCCCTTCCAGCATGACGGTGAACCACTGATAACTGCTCTCTGGGAACTGTTTTCCAACCAGCTGTGCACCCATCTTACAGTAGCTCCATCTAGGTCAGGGGTTCTCATGACAATTTTTCTGGTTGCCTCAGAGTGCGGCCACCAACTCTTGCTGGTGGCTGCCATTATAATTTTAACTAAAATTCCTAATTAAGTTTAGGAAAGACAAAGGCCACGTCTAGACTACGCGCCGGATCGGCGCGTTAAAATCGATTGCTCGGGGATCGAAATATCGCGTCTGGTCTGGACGCGATATCTCGATCCCAGAGCGTGCTTAGATCGATTCCGGAACTCCAGCTAGACGACCGGACTTCCGGATTCGACACAGCGAGCCGCGCGGATCGATCCCGCGCGGTGAAGACGGGTGAGTAAATCGATTTTAGATATTCGATTTCAGCTACGCTATTCTCGTAGCTGAAATTGCGTATCTAAAATCGATTTAATCTTGTAGTGTAGACCTGGCCAAAGACATAAATATGCAGATATACATGTCCAAATCATTCCATTGTATTTATGCTGGGATTTTTTGCAGACTCAGTAATAAAAATAATGTACACTTGTCTCTATTCTTTACTCAACCTAAACAGAATAAAAACGCAACTAAAGTGCTTTGCACAGTCTTGTCATTTTTATTGTTCTTTAGTTTGCGTTTTTGGTTACCTTTTTAAAGACTTGTTAGCTAATAAGTCTACTGCTGTGAAAAGTGATATTACCAAATATCACTTTTCACAACAACAGACCTACTCAGCCCTGGCAAGCCCTGGGACAACTTAAGCCCTGGATGGGAGGAGAGTAGGGGCACAATGGAGGCCATAGGCAATGGGGAGAATGGATGGGCAGGGCAGGGGAGGCAGTGGAGGCCAGGGGGAATGGATGGGACTCCAAGGAAGGTGGAGAACTCACTAGCAGTTTGCTCCTCTAGCATTTGTTTCTCCAGAGGGGGGCAGGACCCAACCTCTCCTGGTAGCCTCAGGGCAAGTGGTACTGCTTTTCACCCTTTCCCCATCACCATCCAAGAGGCTGTGGCTGCAAGAAAAGCCCTTGGTGGTCGCATGCAGCCGCAGTGGCACATTTGAGAAACGCTGACTAGGTTGAATCTCCCTAGTTTGTTTATGAGAAGGTCATGCGAGACAGTATCAAAAGCTTTATTAAAGTCACGCTATACCACATATACCGCTTTCCCACATCCACAAGGCTTGTTAGCCCGTCAGAGAAAGTTATCAGGTTGGTTCGACACAATTTATTTTTCACAAATCCATGCTGACTATTACTTATCACCTTATTATCTTCTAGATCTTTACAAATTGATTACTTAATTATTTGCTTCATCTTTCCGGTTACAGAAGTTAAGCTGACTGGTCTGTAATTCCCCGGGTTGTCCTTATTTCCCTTTTTATAGACAGGCACTAGATTTGCACTTTTCTAGTCTTGTGGAATCTCTTCTGTCTTCCATGACTTTTCAAAGGTAATCGCTAATGGCTCAGATATTGCCTCAGTCAGCTCCCTGAGTATTCTAGGATGTATTTCACCAGGCCCTGGTGACTTGAAGACATCTAACTTGTCTAAGTAATTTTTAACTTGTTCTTTCCCTATTTTAGCCTCTGATCCTACCTCATTTTCACTATGTTAGACGTCCAATCGCCACCAACCTGCTTGGTGAAAACTGAAACAAAGAAATCATTAAGCACCTCTGCCATTTCCACATTTTCTGTTATTGTTTTCCCCCCTCATTGAGTAATGGTCCTTCTTGTCCTCGGTCTTCCTCTTGCTTCTGATGCATTTGTAGAATATTTTCTTGTTACGCTTTATGTCTCCAGTTTGATCTCGTTTTGTGCCCTGGCCTTTCTAATTTTATCCATATGTACTTGTGTTATTTGTTTATATTCATCCTTTGTAGTTTGACCTAGTTTCCACTTTCTGTAGGTATCTTTTTTTATTTTTGATCACTGAAGATCTCTTGGTTAAGCCAGGTTGGTCTCTTGCCGTACTTCCTATCTTTCCTATGCAGTGGGATATGTGGATGATGAATCCTCTGAAAGAGACCAGGATTTGCACTCAGACAGCTGGGCACCTGCTCGATCAGGGTTTGGGCTGGCAGCTGTGGTGAGAAGTCTTGAAATGATTCCTTTGTCAGTGGGCCTCAGGCTCAGCCTCAACAAGTCAAATCTAGTCCCCTCTCCATCCGTGCAATTCAAAAGGTCAGTTCTTGACTGGAAGGCAGAGAAAGCCGTCCAGCCCTCTTGAGGCAGGCACTCAGATACCACAGGACATGCTTTGAGAGAAGGTTCAGGATAGACACCTTAACACGCTTAAAACCGTCTTCATCAAACAAGGACACTCCACCAGCGAAGTTGCTCTCATTATGGAATGGGCCACCCAGCTACCTTGAGAGAACCTGCTTCAATGCAGAAAACTGCCCCACTGACTACACACCCCAGCTTGTCACTTACCACCCTACACTGGACCTTATACGGGGTATCATCAAGCAATTAAAACCCATACTTGATGGGGACCACATCCTGAAATAAATCATTCCCACACCCCCTCTTCTGCCCTTCGAACAACCCCCAATTTAGCCAAGCAAGCTCGCACATATCAGGACCCACCAACTCAAAGCAGCATCAGGCCCTGCCAGAACAACCTATTCAAAACCTGCAGACACATCTGTGGCACTGCACCCCATTTCCATCATAGCAGTATCATTATGATATGATTATGACATAGTTCTGATGCATCTTGTACAAAAAGTGTCATGTGAGATGTCCATGAAAAAGTTATGGTTTGTTGAATATGATTGCCCTATTTGTGTGCATGTATCATTTTTGTATTTGGAGTTATGAAGATTGACTATGTGTCTGTATTTCAAGTGTGGTTACACCTGGGTGACACCCAGTAGGTAAGATGCTTCCAGTCTAGACAGCTGATGTGAAGGGCCTATTCATAGTAAGGGGTCATTAAGGGAAACAATAGGCCTTGGGAGTAGCTTATCCCCCACCTGGTGAGCCTCCCTGGAAACGCTTCAGAAAGCCTATGGACAATAGCTGCTATGACTCCTCGGGAGCAGGCAAGGGTATGTGACCACATCACATGATACTAAACTCCATTCTGGCACCTTTATTTTTCCACAAACTGGGCAGGGAACTTAGCTTGAAACAAAGGGTTCCTGCCATATGGAGAAACTATATGAGGTGGGGAGTGACGTCATGATTTGCCTTCACTCCCCCACAACTCAAAACCTAAAAGAAGCTCTGGAAGACGAAGAACTGGGAACGGATCAGGGGAACCCAAGCTGCAAGGCAGATAGATGCAGCTTGTGCCTTAAGAATCCGCAAGCCTGCTTGTATCATCAGTCAGGATGACATATTGCTAATTCAAACTCCATCTATCCAGTATATTAGGCTTCACTTGTGTTTTCTTTATTTGCTAGGTCATCTGTTTTGATCTGTTTGCTATCACTTATAATCACTTAATGTCCATCTTTCTGTAGTTAATAAATTTGTTTTATGTTTAATCTTAACCAGTATGTTTTGAGTGAAGTGTTTGGGACAATCTCAGCTTAGTTATCACAGGCTTGTTGCATATCTTCCCTACATCAAGGGGGGAGCAAACACTATTAATGAGCTTGTGCTATATTAATCCCTGTGCAGTGCAAGATGGACTAAATTCTGGGTTATACTCCAGTAGGCATGCCAGGCTGGGGAGCTGGCAAATTGGCTGGTGTCTCCTGTTTGTCCATAAGTGGCTTAGGTAAAGCACTCAGGTAACTCAGTTGGGTGGGTGGCACCACCTGCTGTCATATTGGGTGATATCAGGACCTGGAGATCACCTGGAGATACCAGGACCTGGAGATATCAGGTCTGGCTGAGTCACCAGCAGAGCCGTGTGAGAGAGGCCAACCCATCTGAATTGTTAGGGGGCACAGCGGTTCCATCCGCTCCCCAAATGCACCCCTGGGGTGTGACAATCTGTCACAACAGCTCCACTGCTAGGATGACCAACATCTCCGGTTTGCCTGCTCACCTCCCTGCTGTGACTGTAGTTGAATTCATAGCACTGTTTATGAGCAGTTTTTTCTATACACAAATGCATCGTTTCGGGCTCACAGTTTGTCCACATCTCTTATAATCATTACTGAACTTAGAACATTACAAGCTTTCATAAAAGACCTTACTCGGTATGTTCTTCTAGTCTAGTAACAGTGAACACAATCAGATGAATTTATCTGCTTATTTTTAGAGTTTAAACCTTCCTTTCTCTCCTTGGATGTCTGGACCCTGATTGTTATAATGGTATCTTCAGGGAATTTAGCTGCCACAATCAAAAAAGCTTCTACTGAGCACATGTGAAGTGCAGTTTTCCCAAAGACTTATACTCTGGCTAACTTTGGGCTGATTTTCACCAGGCTGGCAAAAGACACATCCCTGACCCAAAGACCATCCCAACTCCCAGCCCCACGCCATGGTGGGCTAGAGCAGTGCAGATAAAATGTTGTCAGAATGGCATCATGTGCGGAAAACAATGTTCTTGGTCTCACAAACCACTGAAACCTCTGGCTGAAAATAATAATAATTATTAATAATAAAAATCATGAATAATGAAACCCGCCATGAGGCAGACAGCTGGCATGGAAAACTCCAGCCCAAAGGGTTGAAGTTTGGCAAAGTTAGATTGAGCTGAGAACAGGGTCTTGTCCTGGACAGTGGGAGGCACTAATAATTGGGTGTGCAACCAGCCCCACCTGTAGCAAGGGGAGGGAGCATAGCCTAGTGGATGGAGCATTGGACTGGGGGTTAGGGGACCTACAGTCTATTCCTGGCTCTGTCAGTGGATTGCTGGACGACCTTAGGAAAGTTACATCTGTGACAGATGCAGAGCTATGAAGACAGGGGATATTCAAAGATTTTTGTATCAACTCTATCAGTGGGATCTGTATCTTTAGGGGCTGGCTAGTGATGGTATTCCTGGCTCCATGGGTGAAAGAAGAGCTGTTTTCTCAAGGAAAGAAAGATAACAGGTGGGTAATTAACACAAATCTCCAACACACAAACAATGTCGGTAACAAGGCTTGTGAAGATTGACCCACTTGGGGAATATTACGGACTGGTTGGAGCTGGCTCAAGAGACCGACAAAGGAAAAAGTAACGATACTGTATAAAAGTTCAGCCTGATCAAGGAGGGTCCAAGAAATGACCTGAATTGATGACCAGACAGGACCAGTGGCGGGATCTGAAGTACTTAAAAACCTGCCAGGGTCACCCTGGGGGCGGTGGTGAGCACCTGCTGAGCTAGACCTCGGATACACTGTTTATTGGGTTCAGAGACGTTTGCTCGGAAATGCTATTGTTGTGAATAAACGGGACTTCGCTTTCTGAGAGCTGCCTCGTCACCGCCTAACCCAGCCACGGCCTGGCAGAGAACAGGGCTGCAGAAGCTAAACTGACCTCACCTCTGCTGAGCTGATCGTTGTGAATTGCAGCCCAGGCCCCGCTCTGGAGGGAGGGGATTGCAGAATCCAGCCCCGAGAAGAGTGACAGCTGAAGGCCTGACATCAAGGTGGGAGTCCCTCATGGAGACATGAGGGGGAGAGGTGCAGGTAACTCAGGAGCTGTGACAACTTCATCACTTCCTGGGCTGTCCTCTTTGGTAAAGTGCTCTGAGATCTAGGGATCCAGAGAGCTAACTAAGGGCTAGGTGTTCGTCATGAGAGCAGTGCCTGATCCTGACTGGTGCTGAGAACCTTTCAGCCCTCTCTGGGTCATAAGGGGAGTAAATCACACCGAGACCCCAGTGCACTTCACTTTCTTTATTTGCATCACAGATGTCCACAGTTGTGGCCATAATTCTCCTCCCAGGGAGCAGCTATATCTGGAGCGATGCAGAGTCCTTCACTGGGTCATGCCAGCCTTTCCGAACTCAGCGGTAGAACAGCAGCACTGCGGATTCAATCATCTCCTTGGATACGCTCCAGTGCTGATGGGTTCCGTACCCGTCCCAGGCAAAGGCAGGGAAATCGCCACACTGAACCGGGTTCCCTTCTGGGAAGAACCCTCCTCCACCTATGCAGTGCTGTGGAGAGTGCAGAGGAATTGCCAGGCAGGAGCAGAGCAGGGGCCCATCTAGCCACTCTCCTGTCTCCAGGACAGTGCCAGCTGCTTCAGAGGAAAGTGCAAAAACCCTGCTATAGCCAACTGGCAAATAATCTGCTCACAGAGAAAGTTACGTCCTGACCCTGCACAGTCAGAGGGCAGCAGGTGCCCTGAAGCATGAGGGTTTAAATCCCTTCCTAACTCTTGGGACCAGAGCCTCCATTGCCCCAACTCTTGTGCAGTCCCTTACCCTGGTGCAATGGGTCCCCAGATGCCAGCGTTTGCCACTCCCTTTGCACTGGTGAGAACGCCTGCACAAGGGGCAGGGCTGGTTTAGGCCTTTGGGTTTTGTTGTTGTTATTTATTATTTGCATTGCAGTATCGCTTCAGAGCCCCAGTCCTGGACAGATCCTATGGTGCTAGGTGCTGTACAGACACAGAACATCAATACGGCCCATGCCCCAAGGTGCTCACAATCTATCCTTTACCATAGGAGTTTGGGGGAGACCTGCACTGGGAAGGTTGGCAGGGGCCAGAAAGGCTGATGCAGAAATCCCTGTGGAAGCTTCTCTGGCATGTGCTATGCAGGAGGTCAGACTAGAAGATCCATCATACTGGCCCTTCTGGCCTTTGCATCCGTGGATCTGTGAAGGCACTAGAGAAGGGGCTGCTGGGGAAGGGGCTGCATTGGTGTGTATCACACCCTAGAACAGAAATCAAGTCTTGAGCTGTGAAGACAACGTGGCTGAGTGAATACAGCACTAGACTGGGACTCAGGCGATCTGAGTTTAGTCCTGGCTGTGCCTCAGTTTTCCCTTCTGTAAAATGGGGGTGATGATACTGACCTCCTTTGTGCGGCACTTTAAGATTTGATGAAAAAAGCCATAGCAGAGCTGGGGATTATTATTACAAATGCTACAGCTAGGACCCTATCAAATTCATGGTCCATTTTGGTCAATTTTCTGGTCATAGGATTTTAAAAATTGTTAATTTCATGATGTTAGCTATTTAAATCTGAAATTTCACAGTGTTGTAATTGTAGGGATCCTGACCCAAAAAGGAGTTGGGGTCACAAGGTTATTGTAGGGGGGCTTGCGGAACTTCTACCCTTATTTCTGTGCTGCTGCTGGCGGTGGCGCTGCCTTCATTGCTGGGCAGCTGGAGGGCGGCGGCTCTTGGCCGGGATCCCAGCTCTGAAGGCAGAGCTGCCGCCAGCAGCGGCACAGAAGTAAGGGTAGCATTGCATGGTATGGTATTGCCACGCTTACTTCTGTACTGCTGCTGGTGTGGCACTGCCTTCAGAGCTGGGCCCCCGGCCAGCAGCCTTTGCCTTCCAGCTTCCCAGCTCTGCAGTCAGCACAGACTTAAAGGTGGCAGTGCCGTGACTCCCTAAAATAACCTTGTGACCCCCTGAAACTCTCTTTTTGGGTCTGGACCCCCAATCTGAGAAATGCTGGTCTACCCTAGGAACCAGGGCCGTCCTTAACCATAGGCAGAACAGGCAGCCGCCTAGGGCACCACTAGGTCTCGGGGCACCGCTCTGCTGGGAGCCCCGACAGATGGGAAGCAGTGGAGCATGTAAGAGCAGGGCTCTTTGTCTGCAAAATCAGTAAGAATGTCATTGTATGACAAGACAAAGTGATGTCTTGTTTGATTGCAAGAATAGCAAGACCAGTCAAGTGTTCCTGACTCCATGTAGAGTCGAGATAGTTTTAATGAGCTTTAGTTCTGAGAAACCGTTCTCCTGTGCTACTGTTACAGGAATTGTCAGTAATACGAGTGGCATGTACACATTAGGATATATTGTCAACAAGTTTGCTGGTATGAGAAAACTGTACATGTCCATTATCGATTTTGCATGTGGCAACATTGGGAACACGTACTCAATTCTTCATACAGTTCAAGTCCATAATCAAAAATCGCCGTGCTTCAGGAGGCTCTTCTAGGTCAGGTCCCCCAACGCAGTGCCACAGGTGCCATGGCGTCCGCAGGGGCCTCTCAGTGCACCTGCGTACTGGCCAGCAGACAAGCATCCGCCGAAATTGCCACTGAAATTCGGCGGCATTTGCGCAGATGCCTCTGGGATGACGCCGCTTGCCGCGATAAGCAGCGTCATCCAGAGCGTCGCCGCTGAATACTCCGATTTTGGGCGGCATTTTCGGCGGATGCTCGATTCACTGCCATGGTCCTTGTCTGGGACCGCCAAAAAAAAAAGTTAGGGACCACTACTCTAAGTGCTTCACTTGTGTCATTAGTTGCTCTTGTTTTCCCTATTTAGTTGAAGTTAGTCCTGCTCAGCGCCGCTGCCAGCTGAGTGAAGGAACTCCAAGGCTGAAGCCGGGTTTGAGTGGCTTCAGCCAGTGTATCAGCCGCCTGCCTGCTCGCTTGCTGCCAGCCTGGGTTCTTGGGGGTCCCAGGCAGCAGTGGGTGTGAGTGAGGCTGGTGGCCGGGGACCTTGAGTGGCAATGGGGCACAACGGACCCCGGACAGTGGCAGGCTGAGAGGCTCAGCCCACGCTGCATGCCATCAAAATAGCTCACGTGCCAGCCTTTGGCACATGTGCTTGTAGGCTGCCGACACCTGCTCTTATAGTAAGGAGATGGCATACTTACAGTTGTTGGAGGATCTTATTTCGCCGTAAACAGGGCTACAGAAAGTCAGTCAACATTTTTATGTTTCTCTGATGAAATGGCCCACTCCCTTCCCCATACCAAACTTATCACAAAAATTGTCAACAACTATTTCTGGTTTTGGCTTAAGAGAAGATTTGATTTTTTTTAAAAAATATTGAAATTGAATTCAGGATTTGTTAGCAAGCATTTTTACGAACAGATTGTTAAATGACAATCTAAATTGGGCAACGCATACTGCCTTCATGGTTCGCCCGCAGTCTACTAGTCCAACAGCTGAAGTAGAGAAGAAGTGGAAAACTGCAGGACCCCAACCACCTCTTGGGTGCAGATGCAACACAGCAGCAAACCCTCAGGTCCAATCACACACAATGGCACCACCGCCAGCCCAACAGAACCTAGTGAAGTTAGCACAGCATCTATCTCAGTTGACAGGCACCCATCTAGCCACGCAGCTCATCCTGGCCCATGCTGCGCTCCCCCGGATGAGATGGATCGGCTGCCGCACCGGGGAGGCGACCACGCTCCCCAGCTAGGGTTGACCATATTCCAGATGTCCTGTTTCTAATAGGACGTTCCCGATAATTTGGGGCCTTTGTCTTATATAGGTCCAATTACCCCACCTAGCGGTGCCCGACAGCACATTTTGAAAACATCGGGACAGGGGTGGCTGGGGATGGAGCACTATATTGAGAAAAACCAAAATCGGGGATCTGCCCCATAATCATTGACATCTGGGTCACCTGCAGGTGACGTTATCTTCCCCCACCCTTCCCAGAGACCCCAGCAGCCCATCCCTCCCTCAAACTGGTTGATTTCCTTCTCTTTAGGAACCCAACAGCACTGCTCTTACATGCTCCACTGCTTCCCTCTGTCGGGGCTCCCAGCAGAGCGGTGCCCCGGACCTAGTGTTTGCCCAGGCGGCTGCCTGTTCTGCTGGTTATGCGGCCCTGGTTCTAGGTAGACAGCATTTCGCAGATTGGGGGTCCCAGACCCAGAAAGAGAGTTCAGTGGGGTTCACAGGTATTTTGAGTCACGGGCACTTTGCCACCTTTAAGTCTGTGCTGGAATGCAGAAGACGCTGGGAAGCTGGAGGCAAAGGCTGCTAGGCCGGGCCCAGCTCTGAAGGCAGTGCGCACACCAGCAGCAGTACGAGTAGCGTGGCATACCATTACGCATGCAATGTACCCTACTTCTCTGCCGCTGCTGGCGGCAGCTCTGCCTCAGAGCTGAGGATCCGGCCAGGCCGCGCCTTCCGCTGCCCAGAAATGACGGCAAGCGCCACACGACCAGCACAAGCAGACACCGAAAATAAGCTGTGAACGTATCCGCAAGGCCCCCCTACAATAACCTTATAATGAATGACCACCAACTCCTATTTTGGAGTCAGGGATCTACAATTACACCACTAGTGATACTTTCAGAATTATAAATGCTAACAAATCACATAGAAATTAACATCTTTATTAAATCTCCCCGATGACCCGAAATGACCAAAATGGACCAACTGCT
>NC_133779.1:53772139-53787707 GCF_003597395.2 Chelonoidis abingdonii | reverse complement strand
AAGCCAGAACGATTGCTTTTAATTAAAAACAAATCCTTGTTTCAATACCTCTTCATAGAAATTTCCAATAAAATGTTGACAAATTAAACAAATTATATTATTTGCATCATTCTGTCAAATCAGAATTTTTTCTATAGTGCTGCTTCTTTAGTGCTAGTCCATCAGCGTTACGGTGGCTTCATTAAGTTAAACTGGTTTTAATAACATGCATGTGGCAAGTTTTCCAATAGTGTAAGCTTATGTTTGTGTTGCTAAGAGCAAGACAGGCTCAGGGCACCAGTTTAATAATTCCGCCTAGGGCACCATAAATCCTAAGGACGGCCCTGCTAGGAACTCTGCATAGTATAGGGTAAAAGCACACAAAAGACCAGATTTCACAGAGGGAAACCAGATTTCACAGTCCATGACGCATTTTTCATGGCCAGGAATTTGGTAGGGCCCTAGCTACAACTCAGAGTCCCATGGACCTCTCTGGGTCAGGAGCAGACCATGAGTGGGGTTGATTCACTCTTAGCTCCCTGTGGCAGATGCTTTGGCTGCAGGCCCCCTGCTGGCAGAAATTACATCTTGGAAGACTTCCCAGTGGTGCAAAATGCCCACAGCAGCTTCTGACAACAGAGCTCCTGGGAGCTGTTCCTTCCCAGCAAGTCTCCCCAAAGGAGAGATTTAACATCCATCCCCTTGGCTTGTCCTGGGGGATGATTGCCTCCATGTGTACAGCTGTCCCTCGTGGCACAGGGGGCACAAACTGAACCTACCCTGCGCCAGTGCCGAGCTAAAAGCAGTTCTTGTGCAGCCGACCAGCTCTGACAGTGACACTAGGCAGCCCCAAGGCTGATCAGCTGGCCTTTGCTCCACAGATAACCCCACCCTGGCCAGATACTCACATGCTCGGTATTACAGCCGGTCACTTTCACCCCAGGACACAGAGCCATGGCTGCCTTCTCAGTATTAAACACACGGAACTGGATGTAGCCAGGAACAAATTCAGCTGGTGACAGAAAAGGAGAAGTCAGGATCATTGTTTGCCATGGAGAGGCGGAGAGAGGGAAGAGTGCACTGATCTCAGCCCATTCCCTTCAGTAAGTCCCTATGTGTGAACTAGGAATGACTGGGGACTAAGGATCTGGAACTCTAGCCCCAGGGATGATCAGGAATTACCAGTCTCAGTTGGGCTGTTCACAGCTCTGTCACTTGCAGGGCATCTTTACATTCCTAAGAGCTGGTCTGTGTAGCATGTTAAAGTGGGGAACACACACCATGCTGTCTCTTGGGGATTTTCCATTTGCTCTCTCGTTGCATCATTTTCCCTTTCTCTAAATCAGTGATACTCAGACTGCAGCTTGCCAGCCATAGGTGGCTTTTCAATATGTCTCCTGCGGCTCTTTGCAGCACATGATACATTGATATTAAAACACTATTTGATTTAATTATTAACCAAGCTAAGTTATTAACCAATCAGGATGCTTTTACTATGTTATTAACCAGTTAAGTTATCAACTGGCACTAAGTTATTAACTTATTTGCTGTGAGAATAATATATAAATATTTTGCCTGTCGTACTGTTTAAATATGACTAGTACTATAGTAAATGAAACAATGAATTCCCACTCCTGTAACTCTTTTGGGTAATGCTGATCATAGAGAAGACTATCAGGGTTGGAAGGGACCTCAGGAGATCATCTAGTCCAACCCCCTGCTCAAAGCAGGACAAATCCCTATATAGTTTTTGTTTACCCCTGTTCCCTAAATGGCCCCCTCCACGATTGAACTCACAGCAGTGGGTTTAGCAGGCCAATGCTCAGATCACTAATTTGACTCCTGAACCTCTTAAGTCTAAGTATCGCTGCTCTAAACAAAGATCATCCAGGCTGGAACAGGCCCAGGACTTAAATTCAGATGGAGTTGTCCAAAGCAGAGTTCTGGTAAATATTTTCACACACCCCCTGGAATTTTATAGCATGTTGGGGGGTGGGTACATGGGGGCGGGGCTTCTGGGAAATACTCCTGGGGGAATTCTGTGGCCCTGCACAATGCAGAATTTTGCAGCAATTAATGGGGTTTTGTGCAGAATTTCCTTTTCCCCCACAGAAATGGGCTGCAGTGCTACTGGCCACCAGTAGGGGCTGCTGGACTCAGCCCAGCTCTGCTTGCACATAGAAGATACTGCCTGGGGCAGGGGGGGAGAGCTGGAGGGTTCCTAGCACCAAAGGGAAGGAGGCAGCGTGCAGCAAACTCAGTGCAAGCCCTGCCCAGGCCCCAGCATTAGTCTGTGTCTCTCTTTGGATCCCTGGGCTCTGAGGAGGAGGGGGGTGGGTGCCTGAGCTGGGGGGGTACTGCGGCTGGGCTTTGTGGGGAAGGAGTGCAGGTATCTGGGCAAAGGGGGGCTGTGGTTGGGCTCTGGGGGGAAGGGGGTTTGGGTATATTGGCTGGGGGGGCTGCGGCTGTGCTCTTGAAGGAAGGAGGTGTGACTGTCCCCCCAGTTGGGCTGCGGAGGAGAGGAGGTAGAGAAGCAGGATCTGGGTTGTCATACGGGTTTCTTTAACTCTCTACTCCTCGGGAAAGTTTTGTGTTTCTGTATTGTCAAAGACAGACTTGCTGACAGGTATTTTGAAATAAATTACTAACATACCTGAAACTGGCGTGACAAGTAACATTTTCAGAATTTTAAAATATTGTGTGCAGAATTTTTAATGTTTTGGCACAGAATTCCCCCAGGAGTGAGAATTTAAGCCCTGGGCAGGGCTGATCTGTGCCTGTGGAGAGGCAGAACCCTCACGCTCACTGCAGACTTACTTCGTCCGTTTGGAGAGTAATAGTTGGCAGTTTGCTGGACATCGCCATAGTCATAGATGACGGGCACGGCGGGGCCGTTGTTGGTCTTGCAGACGCCGGCGCCATATTTCACTGGGTATTTCTGGGAGACACAAACACAGCGAGAATCCAGTGTTAGTTTCTGTCCCCGAGTCAGGGCAGCTCCAGCTCAAACAATGCAGCGTTCACTGACAAATGCTCGATGGGTGATTTGTTCAATCAGTACTGCTGCCCACATGGGGCAGGGACTGTTTGGAGCAGGGACTGTTGTTCTATTTTTGGGTCCGTGCAGCACCTAGCACCGTGAGGTCCTGGTCTCTGGGAGATCTGCTAGGGGCTGGCACAATGTAGGTGAGAATCAGCATGTGTGGAACCTCATTACCCACCACCCTGGCACTGAGGAAATACTCCTGGTAGGATGCCTGAACCCCAAAGCCGGGGCTCAAGAGTGAGTCGAGGGCCTGGTCTAGCACCAAATCACCTGTATCCAATGGCCTCCCATCTCCAGGGTGTGAGGTGGGGTCAGTCTCCATGGCCCATTCAGCCTCTCTGCTGAGTATGTTAGCATGTCAGAGACAATGGGGGTTGCTGGTTTGGAACGTGAACACCAGCAGTTGCCTGAGCACAGCCAGCTCATCTCACACCAAGGTCACAGTCAGACTCCAATGGGCTGTGTCGAGGGGAAGACTCCTTGTCCCATTATCGGCCCCCCAGCATGGAGCGCTTTTAGAGTGTGGAGAATTTTCCCACCCCAGCTCCTCCATCTACACTGGGGCCAGCAGAGCCACCCGGACCCTCCTGCACACGCCCCTGCAAAGTCCCCAGCCCAACGCCCTCACCTGGTAGAGTCTGAGGAGGTTCCCCCCCTCCAAGGACAGGAAGCCGCTCTCGGTGTGGTACCTCAGGATGGACCTGTCCTTCCATTCCTTCAGGGGCGTCTTGTTGGTTACATGCCACACGGACAGGTCCTGGGCTTGCAAATCATAATAACCAGGATTCTGAAAAGCGAGGACCCAGTTGAAACCTCTCAGCCACATCCCTGGTATTTACCTGGCCCCCCATCACCGAGGCATCTGGGCACCTCACCAGTTGTGGTATATGTATCCTGACACTCGCCCCAGAAGGCAGAGAAGCACAATTCCCCATTGTATGGGGGAGAACAGAGCCACAGAGACTAGGTGACTTGCCCTAGGTCACACAAGGGGCCTGTGGCAGGGCAGGGAATGGAAGCCAGGGCTGCCAAGCCCTATGTTAGTGCCTTGACCCCTGGACCATCCCCTCCTATAACCCCTGTGCCCGTGTCCCCCACCTGCCTGTGCATTCAACCACATTCTAACGCTCCCTCTCCCCCCAGCAGGTAGCTATTGGTCATGGAGAAGGGGACCCCACCTTATAGTCGTCACTGGTGGAGCCCATCGCAGAGCCGAAGGTGTTGTAATTGGCCCAGTTGCCCTCTCCCTCTGGGTAGTTGACGTTGCTCCCCTGCTGGCTGGACCAGCGATCGCCATTGGTGCACTTGCCGTAGGCGTTGTTCTCATGCACGCTGGCCACCAGGGTCCAGCCGCCCCCCTTGGTGGTCATGTCGCAGAAGGTCTGGTAGGTCTCGCCGTTCTCGGTGCGCAGGGTGTAAATCCCATCTGCAGGGGGCGGGGTGAGAAGGGGGGAGCACCGAGCTGGTCAGCCAGGGCTGGGTAAAGGGGCAGGGCCCTCTCGGAGCCAGCCATTAAATGGGAAACACTCAGGTGAGGAGCTTCTAGTGCCCTGCAGCAGGGCCCAAACCCGGAGTCACTGGAGCAGGACGTGCCCCTGCATCCGGGAGCAGATTCCCAGGGACACTAAAGCCCCCTTGGCAGCGGGATGTGAGTGCAAATTACAGGGACTCCCAGAGGATGAGGCCTGAGCCTTTCCACCCACAAGCTGTAGCACTTTAATGGCACTGTTGTAGTTAAAGTGCTACAACTCGTTAGAATCATAGAATCACAGAAGATCAGGGTTGGAAGGAACCTCAGGAGGTTCTAGTCCAACTTCCTGCTCAAAGCAGGACCAACCCCAACTAAATCATCCCAGCCAGGGCTTTGTCAAGCCTGACCTTAAAAACCTCTAAGGATGGAGATTCCACCACCACCCTAGGTAACCCATTCCAGTGCTTCACCACCCTCCTAGTGAACTGGTGATCCTAATAGCCAACTTAAACCTTCCCCACTGCAACTTGAGACCATTGCTCCTTGTTCTATCATCTGCCACCACTGAGAATAGCCTAGATCCATCATCTTTGGAAACTCCCTGTAGGTAGTTGATATCCCTCCCCCCAACTTGTCTCTTCTGCAGACTAAATAACCCCAATTCCCTCAGCCTCTCCTCATAACTCATATGCCCCAGCCCCCTAATCATTTTCCTTGCCCTCCGCTGGACTCTCTCCACTTTGCCCTCATCCCTTCTGTAGTGGGGGGACCAAAACTGGACACAATACTCCAGTGGTGGCCTCATCAGTGCCGAATAGAGGGGAATAATCACTTCCCTCAATCTGCTGGCAATGCTCCTACTAATACAGCCCAATATGCTGTTGGCCTTCTTGGCAACAAGGGCACACTGCTGACTCATATCCAGCTTCTTGTCTACTGTAATCCCAAGGTCCTTTTCTGCAAAACTGCTGCTTAGCCAGTTGGTCCCCAGCCTGTAGCCATTCATGGGATCCTTCCTTCCTTAGTGTGGACACAATTTATACTGGCTTAAAGGGGCTTTATACTGGGATAGCCATTCCCATAAGGGAGGGAATAGTCTGTCCCCGTCTAAGGCACCTTGCTCCCAGTATAACTGTGTTCACATGGGCTGGATTGGTATCAATATATGAGGAAAAACCATCCCCTGACCTGACACAGTGACATTGGGACAGACGCCGTGCACAGACCAGGCCTAAGTGTAACCGAGAATCAGGCCTGGGGGTAATTTGTGCTAAGGGAAGGCACCAGGCCTCATTCAGACCCCCTGCCCCTCCTGCTGTCTATGACCCCGCGCTGCGTCCCTCTTTTGGGCCTGAGCCTGCGGTGACTCAGTCTGGAGGCGGAACAATGGGTGGAACAGAGCCAGGCAAAGAATCTACCACCCACTGGCTACACCTGGACTGTCAAAGGGGCTCGGGGAGACCAGCCAGCCCCAGATGAGGCAGCAGGAGCCCCAGTGAGCTTTTCTCTGCCGGCAGCTGCTGCGTGTGGTGGGGGCCTAAGCAGCAGGGCCCTGGCAGAAAGCTGAGATCTTGTGTCACTCGTTTGCATTGTAAAAAGCACCAGCGGGGTGAAGACAGCCTGGCACCCATCCCAGCAGGAACAGGAATGCTGGCCAGATCCATTTCAAAGGTTTATTGGGCTATAAAGCGAGGGGAGTGAACCCCTAAATTTCCTTCACTGGTGGAGACAAGGAAGAGCAGAACCTGGGACTCTATGGGGATCCTGACTAAGAGCTAACCAGCCACTGCTGGGAAAGGAAGTTTGGTCGGGAAACGCCTGGAACAAATCTTGTGAAGTTACGACTTTGCCGTTAGACAGCGTAGTTTTACTTTTGTTTATTGGGAGCATTTTCTGGCTGGAGCCCATCTACTGGAACTCACTTCAAGCCTCCCTCGCTTTACTCAATAAACTGGTTTGACTGTTTCTCTAACCCGAGCCCGTGCTTTGACTGAACTGAGGTGCTTGTTAGCTCCAGTCAAGATATCAAGCTGTTGTTCCTGTCCTGTGCAGTGCTAGGGCTGTGCGCTGCAGAGGGACATCTCAGCGGAGCTCGGGGCCGGAGTTCATTGAGTTACTGGCTAGGTGAGTTTTAGGCTGGGAGGGCCCTGAGGAGTGTGCTGACAAGGCAAATAGGCTGGAGCAGGAGGGAGCTGTCAGCTGCAGCATATCTCCCGCCTGCTGGGGCTGGCAGGACTAGCAGGGTGTCTCAGAGCCAACCCAGTAATGCGGTTCCCCACTGTGCCCACAGGCAGACAGGTGCCCTGCTCCTGGCACAGAGGTGCCCGGGTGCATCTGAACTGACTGGACCCAGCTGTGGCCTTTACACTGGGTCTGGAGCAGGCAACCAACAGAGGTAAAGCAGCTTCTGCAGGTCTGGGGACACTGCCTCCATACTCACCTGCAGCCCTGTCCCGAGTGGCTTTAATTTCCTTGCAGCTGCGGGGCAGGCTCTGGTGGCTCTGGCCATTCTGGGAGCAGGACGTGTCTTCCCAGTTCTCCAGCAGGTCACGGATGGCGAGTTTCAGTTCAGCAGCACCTCCGCTCTCGGCTGCACAGGGGGTGGCTTGGGATTAGTTAGGAGTTTTCTCTGTTACTAAGTATGGGGCCAGAACGGCTTCAGAGTCAAACATTTTATACTCTAGATTGTCAGCCATTGGGGGCTGTTCTGGGTTTGTACTGTGCCTGGAACCACAGAGAACTGGTCCAGGACTGGGGCACCTCGGCATGACCGTAACCCAGAGTAATACAAGTAATCTCGTTAGGCGCTCACCTCTGCAAACCTGGGCTTCAGGGATACGGACAGAAGAAATTCACCGGAGCAGGTTGCTGGTGAGCTGAGGTGGAAGGAGGCTGCCTGCCAGTTGGGGTCGTTATTGCCTCACTTGTGTAGCAGCAAAGCCTCCCCTGTAGCAACCTGCCCTGCTCTCCCCCTGCATGTATCACAGCCCTGGCCCCAGAGGCAGGGTTAGAGTTTGGGAGAATTAGTTCCCAGAAGAGGAAAACGAAATAGCCACTTACTGCAAGGGGTCGCCCTGGTCACTGAGAGGAGGAGCAGCAGGAGAGCAAGTTGCTTCATTGTTGACTTTGCAGCAGGGAAAACAGTAAATCAGCTGGTTAATAGCCAGGTTGGGGCTAGTTGGTGTCACAGAGCACAGGAGGTGGGGTGGAGTGGGGGCGGCTCCTCCCCAAACCTCCTGCTCCCAGCGCTGCCCTGGCTCTCTGCATAACCTGCCCATGGCACTAACACCCTGCAGCCCTTGAGTTCAGTGGGGGTTTGCAGTGACATCCTTAGAGCAGTTTTCATCTTCAGAGCCCACTGAGGGCTCAGTGATGGGCTTGTGGGGTGGGAAGCTGAGGTGAGCTGGGCTGAGAGGGGAGCACCGGGGACCATGGTGCTGCACAGGGTGCCGGGAGGAATCCAAGTAGCATCATGTTCACAGAGCAAGGCCTCCCCCTGCACTCCCTCTGCTAACTGAGCTTCACATTACCCCTGCAGGATGACCAGGTCTCATTATATCCATTTTGCAGATGGGGAAACTGAGGCAGATATTGCCTGAGCTGAAGCACATTGAAGTCAGTGGAATGCCTCACACTGGCTCCAGTCAGTGCTGGGATCAGGTCCAGAAAAGGGAATCAAGGGGATCGGTTCCCAAGTCCCATCTCAGACCTTTTTCTAGGTGTCTCCTTGCTTTGCAGCAGAACTGACACCAGCACATTTCACTCATGCCGTGGAACCTGCCTGCACATGGCACGGCCACAGCTTTACGAGCCCAGCCAAAGGACCCTTCAGCACAGCTGCACAGTGGTAGTGGCAGGCAGAGGGGGCTTGTTAAGGCTCAGATTCAGGAGAGGGGGTTCAATTCTCCCCCTGTCACTGACTCCTCAGGCAGGTGATGGACTCTCTCTGGGCTCAGCTCCCCGGCTGTAAAACGGGTGAAAACCATCCCTACTTCACCAGGGTGCTCTGAGGATAAGTGCATTGAGGCTCATGTGTGCTGTGGTGCTGGGCAGCCAGATGGACTCATGCTGATGCTGTGTGATAATAATGCCTAGTGCTGTTCATAAGTGGATCTCAAAGCACTTTCCAGAGCAGCTCAGTAGCGTTATCCTCATGTCTTGGGGTTTTTAAAGCTACTATTTGTCATGTTGACATATCACAACTACTGCTACGTAACATCACAGAGTAACGTACTAAGGGAAGGGTCAGGACTCACCTGGTTCCCAGTTCCAGTGTCACTGAGGCATCTCACTACAGAGTTCAGCAACAGAAGCTTCTGGTCAGAGAGGCAGAGCTATTCCTCTTATGCATCAGTCACAGATCTAACCTTTTAAAGGGAATGGAACCACCCTATAGAGGCAAACACAGATTACAAATACCAGAACTCTCCAGGCACCCCACCCAGGGGCTGATGAGATGGTTTCCAGTGAGAACGTTAAACAGGATCAAATCTAGTTCATGTTCCAGGTATCTGAATGTACTGCCCTTCGAAACAACCTCTGCCAGTCCACCCCGGAAACTCCATGTTGATGCAAAGGGATATTGCAGGCCTGTCATTACTGCATTATCACTAATTATTTGCATGCTGTGGCTGAATGTTGATTCAGGTGGTGGAGTTGAATGGTCCTGATGAAGCCAAGAAGGAAGTTGGAGCTCTATAGATCATCCACTGATATAGTAACAAGGCAGGTTAAAGCAGGAACTTTGCTATTTAGGTTTCATTGAAACAGCATCTCTGCCCTTTGTCACAGATCCACAGATCTGGTTCTTTTGATCAATTCTGGACCGGTCACTGGGAAGACCCCTTCAGTGCCCCAGACCTGCTTTAGGGTCACACTCTCACTAGGGTAAGCCTCTTGGCTTTACCACCTCCTTAGACCGAACCTTGGAGCCTTATGCACTCCACTTTGCATCGTGAGCTTGCTTCAGCCAGTCCTCCTGAGTTGGACACCTGAGAGAGACTTGAACACCCAAAAGGAGAAATGCACCCCCACCTTCACCATGTGCAGTATGGTGGCCAGGTGCCTGGTTTTCGACAGGAATGTCCGGTTCGAAAAGGGGCCCTGACAGTGTCTGGTCAGATCTACAGACCGGACACCCAAAGTCCAGTTACTGTAGGCAGGGGAGGTGGAGAGGCCATCAACCACACTGGCCCCTATTCAGCCAAGCTCTCCTCCTACCAGCATCAGGTGGCTGCAGCTCCCAGCCCTGGCTCCACAAGTGAGTCTCTTCCACCTGGGAAGAGGGGAGGAAAGGCGGTGGGAGAGGGGAAAAGCAGAGAACAAAGGGGCGAGCAGGGCAGAGGAGTGAATAGGGGTGAGGATTCAGGGGAAGAGGTGGGATGGGGGAGGTTCCAGCACACCTGCCGGAGTGTCCGGTTGTAAAATATTATAAAATTGGCAACTCTAATGTGCAGCGACTCTCTGCCAGTGTGGTAAAGGCAGCAGGGTTTATGAGATGTCTGGAACACAGTGTGGAAAGTCCTTGGTTAGCCCAGAGAACAGAAAGTTGTAGCCTGATCCATCTGGGTCAGTCCCACAGAACAGAGCCCTCTGACCCCTCTTTAATCTCAGTCCAGGGGCATCTCTTGCCTCTAGGAACCCATACTTAACATCCCCATTGGGCCCCATCTCTGTCCTTAGTTTCTGTTCCTGGGCAAACATGGACACCTGACCCTGCTCCTGAGCACTTTGCCTAGAGCGTTGGACCAGCAAAAGGGTCTCTGTGTGTTTTTGTAGACTGAGACTGAAGCATGACCGAGGAGGCCCTGTTACATACAGGCCACAGGACTTCCCTAAATTAATTTGCTTGAATGAGAAGAAATAATGGTGCACCATTCCTAACTACGTCCTATAATGAGGTGTGTCATTCCTACACAAGTTGCTGTAATGGGGCACGCAGATACTATGGCCCTGGGTGCCATTATAAAATCCCAGACAGAGAGACAGCTGACTCTCCGGACAGTGACAGCCTCTCGGGTCCAAGCTCACTCTGTCTTTTCAAACATTCTTCCTCCCCTCAAATCCTGGCTCTGCTCTGACCTGACCCATATTTACATCTCCTGCTGGAAGCGATTCCTAGATTCCAAGGCCAGAACGGACCATTATGATCATCTACACTGACCTTCTGGATCACCCAGGCCACAGGACTTCCCTGAATTAATTCCTGTTTGAAACAGATCAGATCTTCTAGAAAAACATCCAATTTTGATTTTAAAATTGCCAGTGAGGGAGAATCCATCACGACTCTTGATGAATTGTTCCAGTGGCTAGATACCCTCACTTATAAAAATGTGCTCCTTATTTTCACTCTGATGTTGTCCAGCTTCAGTTTCCAGCCACTGGACCTTGTTATTTCTTTGTCTACCAAAATGAACAGCCTATTATCAAAGTTTTGTTCCCCATGTAGGTACTCATAGACTGTGACCAAGTCACCCCTTAACTTTCTCTTTCACATAAATAGATTCAGCTCTTGAGTCTCTCACTATAAGGCAGGTTTTCCAATCTTTTAATCATTCTCATGGCTCTTCTTTGAACCTTTTCTATTTTATCAGCATCCTTCTTGCATTGTGGACACCAAAACTGAACACACTCACTTCCGTGCAGTGTTTTCCCCAGGAATTGAAATAAGGGGGGTTGTAGCGGGGTGGTTACCCTCCCTTCTGCCCTGCGGGCCTAGAAACAGCCCAGGAGAGGGCTGTGGCTGGGGCAAGAAGTCTGGGATGATTGGGGAAAGTAGGCTCAGCTGCGACCAAGCCCCAATCAGGCCTAGCTGGCCCCTATAAAAGGCTGTGAGCCAGAGGCCCAGGCAGTCTCCCTCTGCCTGTAGAGGGAGAAGGGCCTGGCTGCAGGGAGCTTACACAGGGTGTCTGAGTGGAGCAGGGCTGGGGAAAGGCAAAGGGAGCCGGGGAGCTCCGGCCTAGAAAAGCCCCAGGCTGCAGGCCTAGTAAGGCCTATTAGGTACTGGGTTGCAGGGAGCAGCTCATGGGCGGGCAGAGGCAGCAGGTACGAACCCCGTTTGCCTATGATGAGTGACTGATACTGCAGTCCGCCCCAGTGAGCGGGGGCTAGACGGACTGGCAGTAGTCTAACACTGAGGTGAAGTGGGGATAGTGGGTGGGGGTTCCCCTGGGAGGGAGAGATCCTGAGGCTGTGAGCGGTTACTGCCAAAGGGGCAGCACCCCAGGTCAAAGGGGCACCAGGTCCAGGGAGGGACACGGGGGCCAACAGCAAGTGGATCACTGGCCTGAAGAGGGCACTCTGGAATTGAAGAGCTAATTCCCAGGGATGACCAGCAGGAGGCGCCGCAGGGGTGAGTCCACAATGTTAGAGGGGTGTTCAGATGTACAGGGGGGGTCCCGGCCAATGAGGGGTGAGACTGTGAGGGTGAAGGTGGGCTTCATGGCACCATAGTAAAAATTAAAAAATGTTTCATGACCATTTTATTAGATTTTAAAATCATCACACAAATTTAAAGTTGGCTACTCAAGCCTTCTATGAAGCATGACATCTACATCCTTCTTGGTTTCTTGTTATAATTTTGCACAACTCTGTTAATGAACTTCTTGAATGCAATGTGTTCATCTTTGGTGGCTTCTCGTGTGTCTGATACTTCCATTCCTTCAACTGATATGCTCATTAGTTCATTCACATGATCAGGCAGAAGGCGACTTCTTTCAAAACACAAAATTCTATTCAATGATGAAAAAGAATGCTCAACTGTAGATGTTGTGACTGGGAGTAGCAAGAGATGAATTCCTACTTCTTTCAGCCCAGGAAACATAGCATAAAGATCGGGTCGAGCCCCTAGTGATGATAAAAAAGAAGTTGAAGTCAAATCTTCATTCATTTGTCATATGATATTCCACTCTATGTTCAAATTCTCTATTCTGTCCTGAGCACATGGCAGCCCCATTTCTGTTAGTGCCTCACTCCACTCAACAGTTGGTGTTTTATGAGACAGGGATCGGTAAAAGCTACATAGAGGTTTAGTAGAATCTAGAAGTCGCTGTTGTAGATTTTTGAGAATCAAGTCTGTATACTTTTTCAGTTTTCTTAACAAAGACTTCTTGTACTCTTCACTTAAGGATTCAATATAAATGCCTTCATTAGTCAACTTCTGGACTGAAGTCTTTGCTTCTTCCAGTACTTTTTCAATGGATAGCTCTCTGATTGATCCAAATGTAGCTTCTGGACAAGCTTTGCTGGACAAAGATCTACTACTGTTGTAGCAGATGCCTGGATGGCTTTGTTTAATGAGCCAAGTGGTTTCAACAGTAGACTTACAAGACGGAGAATGGCAATAGTCTTCTCTGAACATAGTAGCAAAAGTAATCCACCAGCCTCACTACTTAGATCATCCTATCTTGGTAGATACTTTCCAAAGCCAGTAATAAGGGCTGGAGTAATTTTAAGACAACAGCCAAGGATTGCTCATGAGAAAGCCAGAGGGTTTTCCGAGGTTAGACTAATTTGAACTTCAGTCCCAGTGTATCTTCTATATTTTCCAAGATACTCAGTTTTTTTGGACTCTTGCTGAAAAAAGACTGTAATGAAGACTTTAAATTTATCGCTTTTTTAATGTATTTTGAAGAGTCTGCAGCTCACACGAGTGCTAATTGGAGTAGATGGCCTCTGCAGTGTGTATAGGAGAGATTAGGGTTACACTTTTTTTCTCTGAGCAAAGCTTGTGGTCCACCATATTTCAAGAGAAGTTTGCAGCTCCATCAAATGCACAAGCAGCCATCTGTTTGCGGTCCAATGGACAAGCATTTAACTCTTCTAAGATGTGGGTTGTCACAGATGCAGCCAATCTGTCTTCTATAACTTGAACATCTAGAAATGCTTCTACTGGCCTACCACTGACATCAAGATAACATATACAATGACTTAATACTTGATGACCATTTGCATTGGTGCATTCATCAGCCATGTATGCAAATTTTTTGAATGTGGTGAGAGAGTTCTTCACTTTTTCCACTGTTGAGTCTTGCACTGTTGCACCACATGCATCTAGCCAGTCAGTTGAGTTTCCTGCAGAAAGATAGTGAACATTTGCTGGTCTTGTTTGGAACCAGTGTTCAACTTCAGGATGAACAAGTGACAATGCACTTAACATTGGCCTCCAGTTTGTAGTGTGTGGTATCTCTTGGCCTAAATAGAAAGTATATGCCACAAGCCATGTTTGTTCACATGAAACTGTGGTTGTGTCTCCAGCATTGCTTTAATAGCCTCATTAACACTCACTGGTGTTGTCCTTGGTCAGTGGAGACTCAGAGTTCAGAGGTGCTTTCACATGAGTTCACCTCCTAGGTGGGGGGCAAGAAGGCACCTTGCTCATTCCTCCAGCTGCTCACTGTTCACTCTGGCCACTGTTGTTCATTGTGCCAACGTTCACTGCATCGCTCTGTTGCCAATGGCCCTGCACCGTCACCTTCTGCTGCCACCTGCCACCCTGACCTTTGCAAGTTGGTCTCTTGGGGTTCCACCCAGCTCTCAGTGATTTCAGCTGAGCTCTCAGTTGGGGAACCTCGCTGCCAGTGTAGACTGGGCCATCTCTTCCACAAAAACACTGTCCCACAGCAGATCTAAGCACTTAGACCTGATTCTCAGTGATTTCAGCTGTAGAGATCACTTAACAGAACAAAAGACTATCTATGGAGCCTAATCAGCTCTGTCTTTAAACAGTGGAGATGGGCAGGTCTAATATAGTACTTGTGACTCAGGCAGATAATCAAGCAAAACACTTGTCCCCACCCTCTCTTGATGCCCTCAATCAGCACAGGCTAAGTACAGTTCTACTGCCCTTTACTCATACAATAAGAATAACAACATTTCTTTACCCCCCACGTTCAAGTGATTTGCAACCCAACCCCAGCCAAAATCTATCACTTGGGCAACACAGCTCTGTTTGCTGGATACCTAGGTAGATTAGGTGTGAATGTTAATAAAATCTGGACCAGAAGCCTTTCCCCCCAGCCCCAGCTCATCACTAGCTGTCAGGGAGAGCTCATTTAGACTTTGCTTACAAATCATCATTTGAAATTATTAAGTTGGCCAACTTCACTGAAAATGAATGCACTGATATTATCATAAAAAACAACAGCTGTATAAGGAAGCTAGTCTATGTTCAAACCTTTCAAATCTATTATACTTTCTCAGATACATGTATTTTATCACACACTGTATATGCTTTTAAAGTGTGTATTAATGTTTCAATTTCAATTCAAATTTCCAAACAATCACTAAATTGGCAACACTGCATGTAACTAGTTCACAAAACTGGGATGGGGGGTGTTGGGGAAATTCGGGGGGGAGAACACCCCCTTGAGGGTGGGGATGTAGGGAAATCCCTGCTTCTGGGCCAATAATATAACTTTTCTAATCCTACTTGAGATTCCCCCATCTATGCAGCCAATGATTGTACCAGCCCTTTTGGCCCCAGCATTGTTTTGGGAACTCATGTTCAGCAATTACCCACCATGACTCCCAAGTCTTTTTCAGGGTCACTGCTTCCCAGGATAGAGTCCCCCATTCTGTAAATATGGCCTGCTTTCTTTGTTCCTAGATGCATGACTTTACATTTGGCTGCATTAAAAGGCATATTGTTTGCTTGAGTCCAGCTTAGTAAGTGATGAAGCTGCATTTTTTTAATGAAAAATGTTGATAAAAAAAATTAAGCATCCCGCTAGAGCAGCATTGATGCCAATGGAGTGATGTTGACTGCACCAGGAAATCCAATCTCTTTTATAGCCTGACCTCTCTGCAGTATCGTCAGTCCCGTGTGTTCAAAAATCACGAGTCAGGACCTTGAAAATCATAAGATTTAAAAAAATAATACATTGGGGAGAGGGGGTTGTCATAGCTTCCTACTCAGATTTGAACCTTAGCGTTCATAACCTGAGAAGCTAGCATGAACCCTCTAAGCTTAATTACCAGCTTAGATCTGATAGGCTGCCACCAACCAGGAATTTCAGTGCCTGGTACACTTGGGTCCCCCAAAACTTCCCTGTGGGACCCCAAGACTCAGATGC
>NC_133779.1:53734334-53768946 GCF_003597395.2 Chelonoidis abingdonii | reverse complement strand
TACTCCTTCTCATAACACAAGAACTAGGGGTCACCAAATGAAATTAATAGGCAGCAGGTTTAAAACAAACAAAAGGAAGTATTTCTTCACACAATGCACAGTTAACCTGTGGAATTCTCTGCCAGAGGATGTTGTGAAGGCCAAGACTATAACAGGGTTTAAAAAAGAACTAGATAAGTTCATGGTGGAAAAACAAGAAAAACCTTTATTATGCTAACCATAAGTGGTTTCAGAGTGAATCTCACAGACTGAGTCCAGAATATTACCCCTAGGGGAATTCTACGTCACTGTGCACGTGCAGAATTCATGTGCCGCGCAGAATGTTTTTTCTGAGAAAATACATTCTTCCAGAAAGGTGCTTCAGTTACACCTTTTGCCCACCAGGAGTCCCTGTGGCACCAGAGCTGCCACTCCTGGGCAAGGAAGAGAAAGAGGCTGCCTTCCTCACAGTGCCCTGCCCGTGGGGTCAGGTCAGGTGGAATGGGATATGGGGAGATGGACAGCATGGAGCACATGGGACTGCTGGCGGAGTCACAGATTGGGGTTCAGAAGGTCTACTGGGGGGCAGACTAGAGCAGAGTCTGAATGGTTGTGGGGGTACAGGGCCACATGGGTTACCCTAGTTTTTCTGACAGATAAAATATGCAGAACGTTAAAATATTGTATGCAGAATTTTAATTTTTTTGGTGCAGAATTCCCCCAGGAGTAAGAAGCTATCACTGCACAGTGAAGAAACCCCAAAGCATCAGAAAAAGAAAAATGAACTGCTTTATATGTAACAGACTGGTCAACTAATTTCAGTCTGTCATACCACTGAGTATGCAATCATCTACAGAGACATTATAGAAACCACTAGCTGGGCCAGGTTTAGTTGTTGTTTAAAAATGTATATTATTGACCAAAGTAAGTTCATGTGCCTGTGGTTTTAGATCTTTAACACAGTAGCCAAATTCATACATATTTCAGTGATACTGTATTGTTGCTGTATACTTCTTTGTTAACTGATATACTAGCATTTTATCAGGAATGTGCACAAGACTCAAGAGCTGGGCAAAAGACTATTCCGCAGTCTGATATTTTTTAAAATAGGAGACTCCAAAATCTAGATGAAATTATTGGGTATATTGCAAGATTATCTGAGTCAGGAGATCTATTTGAAACAGGTGATATGAAAAATATATTTGTTTATATATGTGCATGTGTGCATGCATCTAACAAAACGTTAACTATTTTGACCAACAGGCAGCAGAAACTGTCTCTGAACCTGTAATTCATGGAGTTAAGGGCCCAGTTACTGAAGAAACAGCACACCATATACAATTTGTTTAACCAACTACAACTAAAAATTAACCAGTTAATTGCAGGAAACAATATAAAGGCAAGGAAAAAACAAACTGGTAAAGAAATGTTGAATGTTGTGGCATATAAACAAGTCTGGGGATTTTCTAAGGCAAAACAATTGTACTTTAGCAAGCCCATAATGATGGGTGGAAGTTCGGGTCTCCCTATGAAATTCTGCAAACTTTAAGAAATTAAACCTTAAAATTAACTCACTAACTGATGGGTTAGGTCAATCCATTACAAAAGGAGGAGGGACTAGTACTTTCATCATGCAGCAACAGTCATTAATTATTAGTAATATGCATTTTATTTCACAAAATTTAAAATGGATTAATATACCTAGAAATACTGCAATTGATTTATTGGATAATAATATTGTTTTTTGGGCAATTACAGGCAGTACATATGATACTGAATTTGTTATGCATCTAATGCAGAGAATAGAAGAAATCAAACAGAGGAAGGGAAGTGATCAAGGTTGTTAAACAGCACACTTATCTCAACTGTCATGGGGGACCCTGTGTATTGGGCAATTTTTACACACTTGGTGTGAGAAGTGGGATCTGCGCGCTGGGGACTTAGTCCAGGGTGAGACAAAACCCTCCCACCCTTAAGATGGACAACATGGACAAGGCCCTTATACATGCCACTGCGGCCCAGCAGGAGGCTACCCGGGTCCAAGCAACTGCCCAACAGGAGGCGACTAGATTGCAGCAAGAGACCAATCAGCTGTTGCTGAATCAGGCTGCTCAGGACCGAGCCCTGCTGAGAGACCTGGTGAGCCAGATGAAGACCCTTATGGAGCAGAATCACCACTGGGAAGGGACCCGGACCTGTTTCCTCTCATGGAGATGAATCTGTTGTTTTATATCGGGAGGAAGTTGAGGAACAAAGTCAGTTTCAACTATAGAATGAATTCCACTTGTCTGTTTGCCGAGCATCTACTCTAAGGGCTTCGGCCACTTGGCATAATACCTGTAGTAGCTTCTTTAAGTATATCGCTGTGAGCGAATACATACTTTGAGGGTTTTCTTTAAAGGGAAGTTGGGCTCATCACTTGCGATGATCGATCGTGGGCATAGTCCAGGGAATGACTACTTACTTTTCGGTGCCCCGTGCCTGGAGTCTCTTTATTGTCGGCCCCTATTACCGATACGCTATTCCTCATCGAAAGGACATGCCAATTAGATTAAAACCGGTTTACTAGTAGGGGCACTCGCGCAACCAGTCGATGAGGTTACCGGAAGCAACCAGGGGGGTTATGCTGCTCGGCAGTTCAGTGATTTTGGCCGTGCGGTCACCTAACCTGGACTCGGATGCGTTCGTAGTACCTGGCCAGAGCTTGGAAAACCTTCTTAGCTGTATTCCTAATCCAGCGTCATTTCTGACTTGGCTAGATGTCGCCGCATAAATGGGCTTGTGTGAGGCTGTACACTCTACGTAACTGCGCCTTGTCATGCGCTTTCTGGCCGTGTGGACTAGGTAAGCTGCTCTAAGTTGCTTCCCTCGGTATATTTCTCTTCTATGACTGTACGAACAGATCGACGTTTGGTTGGTGCGTGGAGCGCTAAAATAGTGGTGGACTTGGGTGCCTTTGAACTTTTCTCCTCCCTATATCAGGCACGTCCATTCTTCGCCAACTCAACTCCCTATCCTAGCTGGTATCATGCATTATACATGGATCTGCACGGCACTTGTTCCTCCCAAACGGTTTCTTCCTCGTCGAGTGCTGCAAGTAGAGTCTGAATTCAGGGTAGTGGCAGCATATTTCAACGTCTCTCCCGCCCTTGGGGTGTTCTCGCACCGTTGGGGCCAGGCCCCTGGTTTCTCGAGATGACCCGAAACCTCTCCTTGTCTCTGGGGGATTCGCCGACCACAGTAGGGAAGTCTTTATGGATTTAGGCTGCGCGAATCCTTGGATCGTCCCTACTTTGTGGAGCCGCCCTACTGGCCGTTCATCGCGTAGCCTGCGGGTAGGCTTACTTCCCAAGGGGGCAGATGGGAGAAAGCATTCATGTGAGACAAGAAATATTCAGCTCAAGAGATATAGAGGTCCGTAGTGCTATGGTTTCGTGTGCCTCCTTGGGTGTCTCAAACTCGTGCTCCGGCGGTGCTACCCTTTCCATCGCGTTTCTATCGGAGGCGTTCTCGGTGAGTTCTCAAAAACCCAGGGAGCCGCTCTCTCCCCAATCAAAAGTGCACAGCGCGTAAGGGGCTTGGGGTCTACTCTCTGGCAGAAGCAGATAGCTCTAAGGTGGGTATTTTCGTGGATTTCAGATCCGCTCATCTGGCGGAATTATGTCTAGCGAGGTTATAAAATTGCCAGAGTGTGGCCATGTCACGCTATGTTACCGGCACTGTGGGCTTAGTTTTGGCGACCGGAGGTGGTAGAGTTAGGTTGCTGTCATTCTCCTCCACATCACGCTTTCTCTAAGGCACGGCAGAGAGCCACTGTACGCCGCGACTCCCGTGTCTCAGTTGGTCAATGCTCTAGGATTTTTTGAGTACGCAATTCATTTTAGCTGGTCTGGGTAAATCCATGTAGGTAAATGTACCTCCGCAGGGGTTTTTATACTCTGGGCCCACTTGTTCGGATAGCCCTAACTCCCACGCCGATTACTCTGTGTTAGGCACAGTCCTGTTGGAGAATATTGGGTGGCTAAGTGTAGCGCCTAGGTTCACCACATTCCTAACACCGAGTTCGCGCCTCACTTTGAGGGATTAGTTCGCCATCTCCCACGTTGCCTGGTGTTGCTGAGGTTTGGACCTGGCCCGCGCACACTCTTCGCGTCTATCACGCCCCCCAGGTGTCCGTTTCTGGCTGGGGCGCGAGCATTCCTCACTGTGTGTGCCTCGCTGTTGTAATAAGTTCCTTACTTGGTATCTCGATCACCAGGTCCAGGTCGTTGGTAGTTTGTAGGTGAATTCGTCTTCCGGCAGGTGCTCGTGGTCCTCACCCGAACTCCGTGCGTTTTGGCAAAACAGTTCGGCGGGTAGGCTTATGGCAGGGCTTTGCCTTTTCCCACTGGAGGGGATCCCCGCAGATCTAGTTACAGATAGAGTAAGAGTCGGTTCCTGAGCACACGCCACCCAAGTGGCCTCGCGTCGAGGTTGGTTACGTCCTCGCAGAGACATCTGATCTCAGTATTGACTGACGGTCTCCGTATATTTGCAGTACCCATGAGCCCATCCGATTCTCTCCTGCAGAGGTCTCTGCAGGACTTTGTGGACTCTGGGCGGCAGCAGCGATTTTGCCGGAGTCCGGGTGGAATCGTCAGAACAAGCGTTCGGGCGGTGTCTTGATCCTCCGGGGGTATCATCTCGCGGTTCAAGTGGAAGCCCTCGTTTCGGCTATCCAACTAGGTGAGGATGGGCTCTCTCCAATTCAGTCATGTGCCGAAACCGGTACGCGCCGAGTGACTCTCTGCCTAGCTTCATGCTGGCAGGTAGTCAGGACTCTCCGTGCACGCACATTTGGGCGTGCAGCGATCATATCGTCATGACCTTCTCTACGTGGGGGCTTCCCCCAATAGGAATTGGGCAAGGATCCGACCATTGTTCTTAAGCCTCAGTGGGTGCGCCGGCGACGCTCCGCAGATGGCTTCCTCTACCAAGTGCACGACGCTCTGCTGGCTCCATTATCCTCCCTAGGGTTGACTCTTTTAGATTTATCAGTGAGACAGGAGAGATACAATGATGCGGTTTACTGGCCGTATCCGGTACTCATGGCCCCAGACTTCGAGAAGGAATTCATCCTGCAGACGGACGCCTCGGAGGTGGGACTCGGTGCCGTCCTTTCCCAGATGGTAGGGGAGGAGGAGCACCCCATCTTGTACCTCAGCCGGAAGCTCCTCCCCAGGGAACAAAAGTACGCTTTGTTGAAAAGGAATGTCTGGCGATAAAATGGGTCCAGCATAGGGCTGGAAGCCAACACGGCAACGCTGATGGCCTCTCACGCCAACACTGCCTCTCGTCCCGAGTAGCCCAACCCCTTGGTGTTGAGCGGGGGGGGGGGATATGTGATACAGCATGGCCAGAGGGCAGCATGAGAGTGTTAGCAGGGGGCCTTATCCCTGCCAAGGGAGGAAGGTTTGCTTTAGATTAACTAGAACACCTGACTCCAATTAGAGCACCTGACTCCAATTAGAGCACCTGACTTCAGTCATGTGATAAAAACCCCTGCTTCAGTCAGACAGTGTGGGAGTTGAAGGAGGAAGGTTTGATTGGAGCAGAGTGCAGGTTGCAGAAGTTGGAGAAGAGAAGAGTTTGATAAGAGAGAAATAGAAAGTTTGGAGGAGGCTGCGGTGGATTGTGAAGTCCAGAAGAAACCCTAGGTAAGGGGCACCAGGCTTGTGTAGAAGGGAGGCAAGAAGCCCTTCACAAGCTGAAGGGTAGGAGAGGGAAGTAACCCAGGGGAAGGAACCGCTAGTTCAAGAGGTTCACCACAACCCTCAAGACCCCTGGGTTGGGACCTGGAGTAGAGGGCGGGCCCAGGTCCCTCCCTCTCCACTCCCCTCCTCCAAGGACACTAGTGGAGTAATTAAGAACCGGTTCAGAGGCAAGCAATAGCTCCCTGAACCTACGCCAGAGAAGAGAAAGCGCGAGACCCAGCAGAACAGTACCGGCAATTTGCCACAATATGAAGTGCCCCTCCTGGCCGCGCTCATAACATCGATTGTTCATTTTCTCTGGGGCCTTGTGCTGGGATTCCATGTAGCTTCAAGGTTGGGACCTACGCCCCATGATCCAGGTCTAATCCAAGGTCCTCATTCTTCGTTTTTTTGTGGTCTTTCACATGGCTTCTTCTGGTGGCTTCCAAGATTCCCTGGTTTAGGCATCTGTAGCCCAGAACCCTCTGCAATTTAGTAATCCTCCATTAGAGACATTTCCTCTGTGAGAGTCATTGGACAGTGTCGATGGACCACCACTCCTTCCCCCTGCAGGAAGGATCTGTGTAAACTGTTCAAGAATGATGCCTCCACCACTGGAGGTCCTCTTAATATCTTGGGACCTAACTATCACCAGCAATAGTCTCAGAGTCTCTGGGTCACTGCACAAGGTCATGCTCCTAGGAGATATCTCTTCCATCGAAATCGCTCACAGAATGTTTTTGGGCTAACTCAGAGTTACCTACGATGGCAGCCTTTACTTTGGCATAATTGAGAGCATCAGTAGAGTCTAGGTTCCGGTAGACAGTTTGGACAGGCCCGGTCGAATATGTGGCAACTAGGGTAGCCCAGTGCTTGGGAACCCAGCGGGCCGTGATGGTGACTCACTCGAAAGTGACCAAGAAGGCCTCTGGGTCATCTCCAGGCCCCATCTTAGACAGTCTAACTGGTAACCCTGTCAGAGTGCTCTCTGTTCCCCAGCTCATCCCAGCAGTGCCAAGAGGTCCCAGTGCAAGTAGGAGCGCTGCCATCTGTTGAACTAGTCACTCCTGTTGGACTTGGTGTTGTGCCGCTAGCTCCCTGAGCAAGTGCTGCTGTTTTTCTTGGTGTTAGGTCATATGTTGTTGTTGGGCAGCCGTTTGCTGTAGCAGGTGGGCCCATTGCTGCTGTTATTGGGTATCCTGCTGCTGCTAGTGGTTTTCCAGCATTCATTTTAGTACCTTTTTGTTATCCGTACTAGCTGGGGGACTTTCTCACATAGTTCTCCTCTTTTGGTCCTCTTAAGAGGGCCTGACCATTGCCCGTATTCTCCACCACATGTCGGGGGGGGGGGGCCTGCATGAAGGGCTGGATTGCCCCCCATTTGCCCAGTGCGGGGTTGGTACACCCCATCACACAGTTGTCAGAGCTCCCTGTGAGATCAGGTAATTGCAGCAAGGAGGGCCCAAGACCCCTGGTAGGGCCAGGCAAACAAACAGTCTGTAGCCCCTGAGACTCGTGGCTGGGGCATGTAAAGATAATTGGCAATCAGTCTGTAGCCCCTGGGTGGGACAGAGAAAACAAACAGTCTATGGTCCCTGGAAAACAAACTGTCACCACGCCTAGTGGCCAGTGGGGTAGGGAAGGGGAACCCAGGCCCACCCACTCCACCAGGTTTGGACTCAAGACCCTATGAAGCTGAGAGATTCCCCATTAAGAGTTTACACACTGACTCCTACTACATTTTCTAGCTCACTTCCTACCACTAAGTGCATCTCCAGCATTTCGGCTTGGCATCCCAGACAGTTTCCACAGCTGGCTGGTCATGTGCAGCATAATCCGGGTCCACAGCTTCCACCGCTGGAGAGTCACAGGTGCCTCTGCAGGAGCCTGCAGCACACGTACTTCCTCAGCTAGCTCAGACTGAGCTGGGCTACCTCCTTTTAGCTGTCCCTTCCACCTGGAGCATGCGCAGCAGGGGAGAAGGGGCATGTCGTCCTGGGCCCAAAATGATTGGCCCGGCCCCTCTGGGCCAGTGCAGGGTCGATACACCCATCACATGGACTACATGAGTGGAAAAGGGAATTCACACTCTCGGGGTGGGGTACAAATGCAATTTGCAAGGTTAGAAGCTCCTGGATCTTGAGCACCACATGAAATTAATAACTAGACTGTACCAATTATAATTGCTATTCCTATATGGACAAGTAATCCTAAAAAAATCCTTATACGTTAACAGTATGCGTAGAGAATGGGACCTATAAACAGCACTATCCCAGTGTGAAAATGGCAACACCTGAAGGAGATTAAATTCATAGATTCATAGATTCTAGGACTGGAAGGGACTTCAAGAGGTCATCGAGTCCAGTCCCCTGCCCTCATGGCAGGACCAAATTAACATAGCCTGCTGTCAACGAATGAAGCAGATGGTTCTTTGAATGCTAGGCTGGAATGAACCTGACCACAAGCAGTTGGGCCTATCTAGTCATTAAAGAGAGAGTTTAGGAGGTGGTTCTGCTTGGAGAGACAGTATGTGCTCTGAGATACCACAACTTCTCGGTGGGAACACCACCATGCCCGGGAAGCCTGGATGCAGGGCCGGCTTTAGGGATGGGCCACCCAGGTGACCGCTCAGAGGCACTATGGTCAAGAGGGTGCCATGCAGCAGCGCAGAGGGGTACGCTGTCAGTGTGGAGTCAGAAGTTGTTCTCAGCTGTGCCCTGGATGGGGCCAGGCCCTATGGCCAAGGCTCTTCGTTTTCAGTTGTTACTGATTTGTACTGAAAATTTCCCAGGATTTACAAAAGCTATTATTCAGTTTTTATTGATTTTCATCCTCAGTTTGGACCACTCCTATACAGGAAAATACTGATAATATTAGGAAACTCTAATACATTATATGAGGTAAACATGTTTGTTAATAATAAATTATTCTAAGTGCATTTGAAAGGTTGTCTGTTAAAGGGAAGGTAGTGGAAGATACACACACGCATGCCTGTGCATATGTGTATGAACTGTTAATGTACTTTTCATGAAATGAACCACAGCATTAAACTCCTTTTACTTTCAGTATTCTCACTTTTCTCCATACGTTGTTTTTTCTGTCCTCTCCTCCCATGATATTTACCAGAAAACTGAAGTTATTTTTTTGCTCTGATTTTTACCCATGTCATAAACAGATAGTAGAAGTTAATGGAACAGAAATAATTTATATCTCTTTTGACTGTAAAGGGTTAACAAGTTCAGTAAGCCTGGCTATCACCTGATCAGAGAACCAATCAGGGGACAGGATACTTTCAAATCTGGAGGGAGGGAAGTTTTTGTGTGTACTGTTAGTTTTTGGTTGTTGTTCTCTCTGGGTTCTGAGAGTGATCGGACGTGCAACCAGGTTTCTCTCCAATCTCTCCGATACAGGCTCTTATCAGTTCAAAATAGTGAGTACTAGGTAGATAAGGCGAGTTAGGCTTATGTTTGTTTTCTTTATTTGCAAATGTGCATTTGGCTGGAAGGAGTTTAAATGTGTATTTGGCTGGATAGAGTTCAAATTTTGTATTTGTGTAGAAGGAATTTTAATTCACCTGAATACTTAGGCTGGAAGGGTATTCCAGTGCCTATAGCTAAAAAAAACCTGTACCTAATCCATCTTAAATTACAAAGATACTTTATTTACTGTTTTTTCTCTCTTTAAATTAAAGACTTTTCTTGTTTAAGAACCTGGATTGGTTTTTTATTCTGGTGAGACCCCAGGGACTAATTTCTCTCTGTGTTTAGGTTTACTGTCTCCTCAGGGAAAGAGTCTGGGAGGGGGGGGAGAAGGAGGAGGAAAGTGCATTTCCTCCTGTGTGTAAGATTCAAGGAGTTTGAATCACGTGATCTTCCAGGGTACCCAGGGAGTGAAGCCTGGGAGCGGCACGGTGGGGAAAGGGTTACGTCTTGTGTAAGTCCAGGAGGTCTGGTCTTGGGGGTCCGGGCAAAGGTTTTGGGGGGACCAGAGTGTACCAGGCACTGGAATTCCTGGTTGGTGGCAGCGCTACAGGTTCTAAGCTGGTAATTAAGCTTAGAGGAATTCATGCTGGTACCCCATCTTTTGGACGCTAAGGTTCAGAGTGGGGGTTTGTACCATGACAACCCATTTTTTATTTTTTGTAGTAAACACTGATAAATTCCCAGGAATTTTAAAACAAAATAAAACTGAATGTGAAGGGCCTTACCCACAGGTAAACTGATAGCAGAAAATGTATAAAAACAAAGCTATGTATTGGCTCAATCTTTGAAAGATTTATACATGTCTTTACCTTTAAGCATGTGAGAAGATCCAACGGATTAAAAAAAACAAAAACAGGAGAAAAGGATGAAGTTGAGTGTATGTGATGCGAATGGTGTGGCCCAATCATTAAATGTAAATATTTATAGCCCAATAAACAGCAATAAACAGTTTATTCAAATGAAGTTTTATTTGGGCATTAGAGATAATTTTGTTTTCTTAAACTCAGAGGTGGCCTTGTGTTTTGAGTTCTGTTTTAGTTCGGCAGCAAACCATGTTGATGAACGGAATTCAAAGAATTAATCTACTGACTACTTGTCCCCCCTGTCTTTCCTTCCACCAAAATAAACTCTGATATTTACCCAGAAAAATCATTAATAGTTTTTTGCACTGAGTTTCACCTGTTTTTGTTGTTATGGTAAATTTCTGGGGATAATTAAATAAAATAAAAACTGAAAACAAAGGGCCCAACCTATGGCCAAGTGTGAAGGTAAAGGAGAAAGTGACAGAGGCTGTGACAGACAGCACCACATGGGAATCACTGGTGACAAGCTTTTTGCACCTATACCTCCCTTGTCCATTAACACCGCTCATTGGGTACAAAGGAAAATAGAGCAATTGGTGCCCAACAAGCAATTGGGAATAATACTGCTTAGCCAGTGGAAACACTAGGGTGGGCTGTACCAGAGGAGGTGAACTTTGTACGTTAACCGTAATATTGATGGAGGTTCAAATGATTACCCCCTTTGCAGTTCTGGGAATGAGCTGCTGGGTAATAAACGTGAAGAAGAAAGCACAGAAAGACAGGAATATGATGCAGAGGAAATTAATGCTGATATGAAAAGAAAGAAGCAGGGGAATGTAGTTAAGGCCTGGCCTGACATAAGTAATTAACACACAGAAGGAGCTTAATATTTGGAATATACGATTAGGGAAGGAAATAAATGTTCGGTGGCAAACAAAATGTTTTTTCTAAATCAGATAAGGCAGGAGGCCAAGAAGACAGAATGTTTGAGCCAACTAAAATGAGATGGAAAACACTCGGGGAAGTATTTACTATGAACTAGATAAGAAGAGACAAAGAATGTAGAGATAAGATAAAGAGCAAGTCACATCATGGTCAGCGTGTACACAGCACCTGCTGCACAGGAACTGGTTCCTGCAAAGTAACCAAGCCAAATACGTGTGATGCAATGTACAGTAAATGGAATGAGATGTGTAATGTGTATCAAGGGAGAAGGTTCCTGTGTAACTATGGAGTTGTAATGTAACCTGCATCCGTCCCCCCTGCGTTTGAATTTGCTGTATGTAACTTCCCATTTGTACAGACACATTTCCTGTGACCGCAGACCGCCCACAGGCATGCCACTGAAGGCCACCTGACTGCCGAGCTTGGGGCAGCAAAGAACATAGAGCCGGCCCTGCCCACACCGCTCACCAGTCCACCGCCACAAGGACCTACAGCTTCCCTCCATGCTGGAAGCATTCAAGGTGCATCGGAGCTTCTGGCGCTGACAGCACCACCCTCCCCTCCAAGGTGGGAGAGGTCGCCGGCACTGGTTCCTGGCCCAATCCATTCTGTGGGCAAGCTGGTGACGATGGCATTGATGAGGGTATCATCCCCTGCGTGCCAACCTCTGGCACCATTGCCCATGTGGAGGAGCAGCTCTGGTCCCCCAGTTGACTCTGCTCCTCCATGATCGTCACAGTCAGAGATCTCAAAGTTGGAAGCAGAATGATTGCTCTCCAGTAGAAGCAGAAGACTATGCTCCCACTGTGACCAACAGCCCTACCTGGCACTGTGGCTGGGACAGTGGCAGGCTCCTCAGTGGCCCTTCTGGACACCCTGGGCCTATCACCAGAGCCAGGGGCAGAGCCAGGCCTCCACACTGATGTCGGTGGCTTCGGCATCCTTTGGGCTGCCACATATGCCCTCCGCACTGCTGCAGGGGACTCATCTGGCAGCTACACTGATGTCGATGATATCGGCGCCAACCGCGATGTCAACGATCTAGGCGTTGATTGCTGCACAATCCTTGGCACCAATTGTGGCTCAGATAGGAGCTCTGATCGCAGCTCCATCTGCGGCACTGCCATAGTAACCCATGGCATCACCAGCAACACCAACCACGGCACCACCAGTGACACTGACCGTAGCACAGCCATCGTCACCAACCACAGCACTGCCAGCAACACCAACTGCGGCACCGCCACAGTCACCAACCGTGGCACCGCCACAGTAAGCAACTGCAGCACCGCCATCACCACCAACCCTGGCACCACCAGTGACACTGACTACGGCACTACCCATGGAATCGTCAGCTTCACTGACTGTGGCATCAACCACCGCACCATCCATGGCACTGTCCACGGTGCTGACTGTGGCTTCAGTGTTCCTCGCTCCTAGGGACACCAGAGGGGCTGATGGCAGGGAGCAGGCTCCGGTACCGGCCATCATCTCATCCTCTTTATCTCTGGATGAGGCAGTGGTGGGCTCAGCAACTGCTCCAGGCTTAGAGGACAGCAGGGTCCTACAGCAGTTGCTGTGACGGGTGGCCCAGAACCTGAACTTTAAACCTGAGGAAGTGGTGGAGGAGGCCGACCCAATGGTTGACACTCTTTCCCCTCCAGGGCCATCCTGTATCGCTCTGCCACTGATTAAAACCATCAGCGATGCCACAAAGACCCTGTGGCAGACCCCATCCTCATTGCTGCCTACCTCCAAGAGGTATGTGCGGAGATAATTTATCTCCTCAAAGGGGTACGGACATCTTTATATGCACCCCCAACCGGACTCCCTGGTAGTGAACAAGGCCAACCAGCGCAAGCACCAGGGCTACTCCATGGGGAAGGGATTGCGACTCCATATTGCTAACCATCAGGAAGTGACTAGCAAGTACAATTACAATACTTGTGGGGCCATACAAAAATTGGCAGAATCCTCCCTATGGATTCTCGTGCGGAGTTTTCCACGCTAGTAGAGGAGGGCAAATAAATTTCCTGTCAGTCCCTGCAGGCGGCCCTGAATGCAGTGGATGCAGTGTTTCACACCATGGCCATGAGAAGGAGTTCCTGGCTGCAGGTCTGGTCTCCTTTGAGGGTCAGTCTTTGTTTTCCGAGAAGACAGACTCTCGTCTGCACAGCCTCAAGGACTCTTCAGCCACCTCAAAGTCCCTGGGACTTCACATCCCTGCCACCCAATGGAGGCACTTTAGACCCCAGCTCCCACAGAGGAATTATCAACCTCTTGGTAGGCAGGATGGGTTGCACAGGAGAAATAGAAACTCAAGTAAGAGACCTCACCCCTCCTCTGGCCAGGGCTCTGGCCAGTCTAAATCCTCCTCAGGCCCAGATCCTGCCTTTTGAAGGTGCTCCTGGGGGCAACACATCAGTGCAAAGACTGGATCCATCCCACCTTACCTTTTCATCCCATTTATCCTCTTTCTACCATGTGTAGGCCTGTATTACATTGTATTGCTGGGTACTCCGCACAGTAGAGAGGGGATATTCACTCCAATTCTCTGCCCTCCCACCCTCCTTCCCCATCCTTCTTCAGGCTCCCTTCTCACAAACAGCTCCTCATACAGGAGGTGCAATCCGAAGAGGAGCGGCCCATCCTCTGCAGCCGGGGCAGTGCTGTGCTAGCGGCTCCCGCCTGGGAGAGTGTAGGGGAGTGGCCACTGAACACAGGAGAGTGGCGTGAACATACTGAGGAGGAGCGGCCCATCCTCTGCAGCCGGGGCAGGGCCGCGCTACTGACTCTGCCTGGGGGGTTGGGTTGGCAGCCGCTGACCGCGGAAGAGCAGCAGGAGCCAGTAGTGTGGTCCTTTCCTGGCTGCAGAGGATGGGGGGAACATGGCACCCAGGCGGGCTGCTCGTCCTCGGCTTGTCCCTACCTCTGCCTCCTCCTCCTGTCTGCGCCGCCTCCTGCCAGGGGAGGGGAGAGGGGAGCAGAGTGGCAGCCCGGGCTGAGCCCAGCTCGTGCTGGGGCCAAGGCAAAGACCAAGGATGAGCAGGGCTGGGATCCAGCAACAGGCCCAACCCCTGGCCCTGGGAGCGGCAGTGATGGGTGATGAATCCACCTCGGGCCAGATCCACAGCAAGGTAAGAGTTGGGCCGGGCGGGAGGGCCCCTGGGACCCCTGGGGAGCTTCTGCCTGCTGGATCCCCAGAGGCTGCTGCCTCCCTCCCCAGTTCCTCACAGCACTCCAGTGCCTGGTGTCTCCTTCTGCCTCCCCTCCTGCAGGGGGTGAGTGATCTGGCAGAGAGGGGTAGCATCTGTCCAGCAAGCCCAGCACCTCTTCCTTGCCTCCTCCAGTGCAAGAGCTCTCTCCATTGCATGCCCCTCTGGCTCCCAATGGGGCGGCCTCAGCGCTAGGAAAATGCCAGCAGGGCTGGGTCCAGTGTGTATCCGAGCTCATGGGGAGCTCTCTCGCCCCAATGACTAGCACCTTACCTATGGCAAATACAGTATTGCAACTGGAGTGTGACATGAAAAATATCATGTCACATTGTGACATAGTCACTCAAATCATGATTACATGTGTGTACTGTGCTGCCCTATTGGCGCCATTTGTGCTAATTTCTGTTTCGCGTCAGTGCCAGTGGTTATAGGGCTAAAATGCCGGGACAAAAATGAAAATGACTTTCTGGTGCTGCTTACTGGCAACAAAGAGAGAAACAGCAAAAAGAATTAGAAAAACTATCTCGTACTTCAAAAAAGTATTTTTAAAAAGTTGACAATCAAGGAGAAAGCTCTAAGCAATGCATTGAAGGTGATTATTCATCAACTGATGAAGACCAATTGAACCAAAGATTACCTTTATCAACTGATAAAGATGAACAACAATCTGACCAAAGATTATCTTCACTAACTGATAAAGACGAACAATCACAATCCATCTGAAGATTTACTACTTCAGCTGAAGAGTCCAGACATGAAGAACTGTTATCCAAATCTAAAACTGAAGAATAATTATTGGAAGGCGGAGAGACTGACATAGGATCGGATCCAAGTACATGGCCGAAAATAATTACTGATACAATGTGAATTATTATTGTGAAAAAAGGTCCTTCAAAACTAGATCCTACATTTGAATATCCATTTAATGAGTCGAATTGTCAATTTATGCCATCCAGTATGAAGAAAAAATGAAAAATGGGGAACAAATTAATATATCGTGGTTACTGTATTCATAGACCAAAGATGTATTTTTTTGTTTTTGCTGCAAACTGTTCTGTAACTCGGACATTCTTCTGGCAACTTCAGGTTTTAATGACTGGTGAAATTTGTATCAGCATTTGAAAGAACATGAAACATCAAAAAATCATTTACACTCATTGACAAATTGGATTGAGCTGTCAAACAGATTACGTTCCGGTACAACAATCGATGCGATACAGCAACGTCAACTAAATTCAGAAATTCTACTTTGGCAAGCGGTGTTGGAACGCTTACTGGCAATCATTAATTTCCTAGTCGAACAGCAGCTCGTTGGATATTTTATATGAGAATAACAATGGAAATTTCTTAAAGTTGGTTCAGTTATTGGCAAAATTTGATGATGTTATGGCTGAGCACGTATGAAGAGTGAAAGATGGAGAGATTCACACCCATTATTTGGGTAAAAATACACTAAATGAGATAATAGAATTCATTTCTAATGGAGTGTGTAATGAAATTTTATCGAATTTGAAACATGCCAAATGTTACTCAATTCTAGTTGATTGTACTCAAGGTCTGAGCAAAACTGAGCAAATGTCAATAGTTTTATGATTTCTGAAAACTGATGAAAAGGCAGAAGTGAAAATTTGTGAACACTTTCTAGAATTTATGCCAGTGAACGAAACTACTGAGAAAGCCCTCACAGATGTAATCCTACAGAGATTGGAACACTATGGAATACCTTTAGAAAATATGCACGGCCAAGGGTATGATAATGGCTCAAATATGCGAGGACGACATGCAAGTGTACAGCAAAGAACACTGAATTTAAACAATCAAGCTTTTTTCATTCCCTGCCATGCACATTTGCTCAATCTGGTTGTCAGCGATGCCGCCAAAACATCTAAAGATTCCGTTTCATATTTTACCACAGTGCAAGCAATTTACAACTTTTTTAGTGCTTCCACACACCGTTGGGCAGTCTTGAAGAAGTATCTTGAACAAAAACTCACACTTAAACCTCTAAGTCAAACTAGATGGGAAACAGGATAGATGCTGTTAGACCATTTCGATATTCATCAGGAGAGATTTACGATGCACTATTCGAAATAAGCCAGGACTTGTCGTATGATCCTTCATTTCGACATGAAGCTGAAACAGTGGCTCAGAAAATGATGCAGTTTCAATTTTCATGTTGCACAGTTATTTGGCACAATATTCTAAATCAAATTAATTTGACCAGCAAAGTTATGCAGAACATAACCATAGACATATCCGAGGCAAAGACGATTTTGAATAAAATGCTGGAATATTTAAAAAAATACCGTTCAGATGAAGGATTTGAAGAAACTGTCAAAGAAGCAACAACAATAGCAGAGGATCTTGATTTTGAACTGATGTTTGCACCTCAACAATTCATTTGTCCTCGGAAAAAAACAAGTCAGTTCTGTTATGAGGCTCATAATGATCCTATTCTAGATCCTAACAAAAGCTTTAAAGTTGAATGTTTCTATTGTATTTTGGATGTAGCTATAACTTCCATTGAAGAAAGATTTTGTTAGCTACATGGTCATTGTGAAACTTTTGAATTTTTATATGATATTGGAAATATTAAAAATTGGTTTTCCAAAGACCTCATGAAGCAGTGCCAAGATCTACATTTAGCGCTCAGTACTGATAACGCTGCTGACATTGATGCAGTAGAATTGTATGATGAATTAATAGCTTTATCTGAGCTAATAAGTCCTAAAACTTCTCCTCTAAAAGTATTAGAATTTATAGCAAGAAATGATTTTTTCACTTCAAACACTGCTATAGCATTACGTATTCTTTTAATGTTACCAGTATCAGTGGCTTCTGATGAGCACAGTTTCTCAAAACTGAAATTACTAACAAATTATTTGAGGTCCATCATGTCTCAAAATCGTGTGTCAGGAATTGCCTTAATTTCAATTGAAAGTACTATTGCAAAAAATTTAGATTTCACTGACTTATTAAAGTAAAGTAAGACTACGCAAGTATAAAAACCAGAAAAATTCAGTTCATATAAATTCTTTTAATTTATGAGAAACTGGAAGACACTAAAGCTTTTCATTATAGTGTATAGTTGAACTCAAATTGTTTGTAATTGTGTTTTTGTTAAAATTAAATGTTAAAATTACACTAATAGGAAATTGTTTTATTTCACTAACTACAAATCCTGTTTTCATTTTTTTAAATTTTAAACAGTCAAAACAAAATTGCAAAGTGCAAGCATGTGTAAAGCCAAAAAAAAGTGGGAGGGGGACAGGAGCCAAAAATTTTTTTGCTGGAGGTGGCAAAAAACCTAAAGCGGCCCTGAAGAGAAATGTCAAACAAACAAACAAAACACTTTATTATGTGACCTAACTTAAACTGTTTAAGGTTTCATCCCACAGACCAAAGACTCCAGAAGATATCACACCCCAAAGACACCAGACGCAGGGCCAGCTTTAGGCCTATTCCACCAGTTCCCCTGAATTGGGCCCTGCGCCTAAGAAGGCCCCGTGCCCAGTGAGAATCCCTTCCCTTGCTAGAGGTGCCTTTTTAATTTTTACTCACCCAGTGGTGCTCTGGATCTTCGGCAGCACTTCGACAGCGGGTACTTAGCTTGCTCCGGGTCTTTGGCAGCACTTCGGCAGCAGGTCCTTCAGTGCCGCTGAAGACCTGGAGTGAGTGAAGGACCCGCTGCCGAAGTGCCGCCAAAGACTCAGAGCACTGCCCAGTGAGTACAAGCCCCACGTGTTATGGTTTTTTTTTTAGTCATCCCTGCCGGGGGCCCATCGAAACTTAGAATTGGGCCCTGCACTTCCTAAAGCCGGCCCTGACCAGAAGATATAAGTACACAGTGAAGGAACTCCCAAACGTCAAGAAAAGAAAAAAATGAAGTGCTTTATAAATAACAGACTGGTCAATTACACCCAAGGCTCAATCATAAAACTACATTCCTCAGTAAAAAGTCCCAGGCCTAATATTCCCAGGCCGATCATAAGGGAATAAACACAGCTGGAAAATAAAATCTGTCCATCAGTCGTACAAGGGAACATGCAGACCAAGGGACAGATGGAGCATGTATGTGTGGATGGTAAAAGTAAGGTGACCACATAATAGTATTTAGCCCATGGGGTCATCTTCAGTCCATGCAGTATGCTTTTCTACAAAAAGACAAACAATGGGGGAATGTAGTAGAAAGTGCGAGCCTGAAGCCTGGGCCTGGTGCAAGGCCTGAGGCCTGAACCAAAGTCTGCAAAATTTATGCTGTGAGTAACAATCAGGCCCTGTCAAAAGCAGATGCTTGCCTGCGAGTCAGTGTCTGGTACACGAACTTGGCACCAGTATTGCTAGCATTGCTAAAACACACTGAATATGTGAACACATTCTAGCAGGCAGGCAAAAGAACACCCCAGCCAAGCACATGATTAAATGGTTTGACAAAAGTGATGACCAGGGATATTTTGTCTGAACCATTAGGAGTGAAAGTACAAAAATAGGTGGTGAATAGGAGTGTTTCGTCTGAAACTTGCAGAGGAAAGTACAAGGGGAAGTAACAAACATGGCATGAAAAGCATAAAATGACACATAAGCTGTTTATCCCAGATTGTTTATTTCAGTCTATAAATGTTGGGATACCTCGCTTTAACCCTTCTTGCAGCCTAGGGGGCAATGGAAAGTCCCACTATTAACTGAGCTGCATCCATTGTCACGGGCATACATGTTTTAGTATCCTCACAGCGTCTGCCAGGTGCTATTATCATGCTTCGTCGACAATACACCTGGACGGGCGCCTTCACTACTAAACTCAGCCGTGTGGTCACTGGGCAGGTTGATTGAGGTCTGCTGTGCCAACTGTTTGTGCAGAGCTGGGACAGCACACAAAGAACACACACACGCAGTTGAAGATCTGACAACAAGGTGAGATATTTTATCCATAACTAAACAAGAAACACTCTTCTTTCAAAACGAGGGAGAGGGTTGATTGAAGCAGAATTACAGTGAATAGGTTCGTAGGACAGCAGCTTTTTTTTCACCTCTTTAAATCCCACCTTAACAACCAGTCAGCCCAGTTGCAATAAACATTCCTGACTCTACATAAACTAGGTGGCTATTAATTTATCCTCCCTAGCACAGAACAGCATCCAATGTACATGCCAGTAAGATCTGTTAGGTTTGTCCTTTCACATAAAAGAGGTATATGCCAGAGATCAGGGCAGTGTGGCCCATCCTACACATTCAAAAATCGAGAGTCAGGCCTCAAAAAAATCCTGAAGTTAAAAGAAGAAAAGGAAAGATGAGTGGTTTTTAATTTGCCTGCTGGTTTCTGAACTTTTAGGATGCACTTGGGTCACATTTACAAGCTTTTTTCCTACAACCATCTTACTTAAAAAGTAATCTTACTTTTAAAAAAAATGAAAGCTGGGGTGTAACAAGAGATTTAGCTTTTAGATGTTTTAAAATATCTTGCAGCACCTTAAATAAAGGCTTGCAGAAAAATCTCAGAAGTGGTTTAAATATTTCAAAATTACATTTCTCTTAATTGGACATAAAAAGAGTGGTGACAGTATCAGGACATTTTAGTTTACATAAAACAGTAATTAGTTTGAAGACTAAAGGGTCTAATTAAGTAAAAAATAATGTTAGTTTAAATTTAGGAAAACACAGAATCTCAGGGTTGGAAGGGACCTAAGGAGGTCATCTAGTCCAACCCCCTGCTCAAAGCAGGACCAATCCCCAATTAAATCATCCCAGCCAGGCCTTTGTAAAGCCTGACCTTAAAAACCTCTAAGGAAGGAGATTCCACCACCTCCCTAAGTAACCCATTCCAGTGCTTCACCACTCTCTGGGTGAAAACGTTTTTCCTAATATTTAACCTAAACCTCCCTCACTGCAACTTGAGACCATCACTCCTTGTTCTGTCATCTGGTACCACTGAGAACAGTCTAGGTCCATCTTCTTTGGAACCCCCTTTAAGGTAGTTGAAAGTAGCTGTTAAATCCTGCCTCATTTTTCTCTTTTGCAGACTAAATAATCCCAGTTCCCTCAGCTGCTCCTCGTAAGTCATGTGCTCCAGCCCCTAATCATTCTTGTTGCCCTCTGCTGAACTCTTTCTAACTTTTCCACATCCTTCTTGTAGTGTGGGGCCCAAAACTGGACACCGTACTCCAGATGAGGCCTCACCAATGTGGAACAGAGGGGAATGATCACGTCCCTCGATCTGCTGGCCATGCTGCTACTTATACAGCCAAAAATGCCATTAGCCTTCTTGGCAAAAAGGGCACACTGTCGACTCATATCCAGCTTCTCATCCATCATAACCCCTAGGCCCTTTTCTGCAGAACTGCTGCCTAGGCACTAGGTCCCCTGTCTGTAGCAGTGCATGGGATTCTTCCGTCCTAAGTGCAGGACTCTGCACTTGTCCTTGTTGAACCTCAGATTTCTTTTGGCCCTATCCTCTAGTTTGTCTAGGTCCCTCTGTATCCTATCCCTACCCTCCAGCATATCTACCACTCCTCTCAGTTTAGTGTTATCTGCAAACTTACTGAGGGTGCAATCCACGCCATCCTCTGGATCATTAATGAAGATATTGAACAAAACTTGCCCGAGGACCGACCCTTGGGGCACTCCACTTGATACTGGCTGCCAACTAGACATGGAGCCATTGATCACTATCCATTGAGCCTGATGATCTAGCCAGCTTTCTAGCCACTTATAGTCAATTCATCGAGCCCACACTTCTTTAACTTGCTGGCAAGAATACTGTGGGAGACCGTATCAAAAGCTTTGCTAAAGTCAAGGAATAACACGTCCACTGCTTTCCCTTCATCCACAGAGCCAGTTATCTCATCATAGAAGGCAATTAGGTTAGTCAGGCATGACTTTCCCTTGGAAAATCCATGCTGACTGTTCCTGACCACTTTCCTCTCCAAGTGCTTCAGAAGTGATTCCTTGAGGACCTGCGCCATGATTTTTCCAGGGACTGAGGTGAGGCTGACTGGTCTGTAGTTCCCTCATGCTTCTTCCCTTTTTTACAGATGGACACTACGTTAGCCTTTTTCCAGTCATCCAGGATCTCCTCCCGATGGTCATGAGTTTTCAAAGATAATGGCCAATGGCTCTGCAATCACATCTACTCACTCCTTTAGCACCCTTGGATGCAGTGCATCTGGCCCCATGGACTTGTGCTCATCCACCCCCGGCATGAAAGGGGTACCGGGTGTGGGAGGGACATGCAGGCCAGGAAAAGCGGGACACCGGCCTGCAGAGAGCGCTCTGACAACTAGAGAGCTAATTCCCAGAAGGTACAAGAAGGAGGCACCACAGGGGTGAGTCCCGCGCAGGGTTACACACTTAGTTCTCTAAATAAATAATTATTTGTTTTCGAAGAATTACTGCTTATATGTCCATGCTTTTGAGGAAGGCTATATCTGTGTCCTTTCAAGAGTTAGCAAAACTAGCTTGTTCTGGGGAGCCCTCTGTGGGTCAGAGACAAGCCCCCTGGTAATACTCTGGTAATTCCTTTAGGGCAGGTCACAACCTTGTTACTCTTTTGATAAATTAGACAAATGTGTAGGTAATTTAATTAGTGTCTAAATTTTAGGGTAACATAACTCACAAAACAACATGACTTCAGGAGCTGAGGCTTTACACCCAACACCAGCCATCGGAAGATTTGCAATAACCTCATGAGAGTTGATGACAAAGTTAGAGTCTCTCTTGTGGAGTTCACAGGATACCTGTTTTCTCCTATGGTTGTTTTCCCTACGGTTCATGCAGCTGCTCATTTTGCTCTTGAAGATTATCTGAACTTTAAAGTGCTACTGTACTGAGGCTACCCAGCTGGGCAGGCTGAATAGGCCAATCTGCTATTTGTGGGCAGAGCCATTCCTCCCCCTGTCCAGATGTTTTATTATTTCAAGATAAATCACTGCTACTGCAGCACAACCTGGCTCACGGGTCTCAGCATAAATCCATCTGCCCATCTGGAAGGGAACTAAAATCTATCTTCAGTTAGCAAAGAATAGCATCTTTGGGGCAGTCTCAGCAAGGACTGAATGGGACAGGGAGACTGAATCCTTTTGCTAGGTTCTCTCCACAGCTGCGTTAAGGCGTGTCAATATGATAACAAATGAGAAGCTTGCTGGGTGGTTTTGTGTGATTAAGGATGCCTTCTAGTGGCTGAAGAGGCGATTTTGTCTCCAACAGAGATCCCTTGGCATTGGAGGATGATCGTCTTCCATAAAATGATGGCCATTTGTTGCTGGAGATTTGGCAAGTGGCTAATGAGACTTATCCAGGACCCCAGCTCTTGGGCATGGTTGCGGCAGACATTTCCTGGTGGAAGGGATGGATCTGGATTGCTGAGTCTGGCTGAGGCATGTTCTTTCCTCCTTTTCTGTTTCTTCATTGCCTGTTGTCTTTGTTAGATCTGGAAATACTGGGGTTTGTGCCCCAAGGTCCATTTCCATTTTGGTTGGTCAAGGGCTTGGGTTTCCCATGAGTTTATATTAGTGTTGCACTGGGAGTTACAGCCCTAGGATCAAAGTTCCCCCAAGCCAATGACTTAGCAGGCTGGTGTCATTGTGGCATCTCTGTTTCATAGCCAACAGTATACAGGCGAGGGACGTGCCAGCATCACTTCCAGCTGCCTTTGAGTGCCCTAACCCGATGGATTGGGTACCCGCTTTGAAGCTGGGTGAGCTAGCGCTGGCTTTTCACTGTGAGATTGAGCAAGAGCCAACCCACAACTTTCAGAATTGTAATCAGGCACTGTGACCACTCAGTCACCACAGCGCCAGCATCCTGAAATGTCAGAGAGAGGTGTCCCGCCTCCCCCCGCCCCGGCAGTGCTAGCATCTCCATGCTCTACCCCTGTCTTAGTGGTGAGGGTGGATCTGGTTGTCCTTGATGGAAAAATAATGACCAAGCTAGGATTCATTCTGTGCTGCTTCCCAGGTTCCAGCTCCTCTAGACTTTCTGCTCTCCTGTCTCTGGCTCTGCTGCCCTCTCCCCTTCCTGGACTCTCCCCTGGCTTTCTGGAATCTAGTCCCTGCTGGGGGTTGTTTTTCAGGGCTCCTTCCTTTGGCTCTGCTCTCCGCTGGGCTCTCTGATGCTGAAGAGATCTCTCACCGTGGTGATGTTGAAATCACTGAGACTGATTGTGACCTCAACATTTATGTGGATGATCCTCTGAAAGAGCCCAGCATTTCCTGGCTACCATGAGAGTGGTGGAACTATCCAAGTGGTTGTTGACTCAACTCAGACAGCTGGGGACATGCTCGATCAGGGGTTTGGGCTGGCATCTGTGGTGAGGAGTCTTTAAATGATTACTTTGTCGTGGGCCTCAGGCTCACCCTCAAGAAATCAAATCTAGTTCCCTCTCAGTCAGCACAATTCTTCTTCGAGTGCTTGCTCATATCAATTCCAATTAGGTGTGCACGTGCTGCGTGCACATTCGTCGGAAGATTTTTACCCTAGCAACACTTGGTGGGTCGGCTGGGTCGCATCCTAGAGTGGCGCCGAATATATACCCCTGCCTACCCAACGGCCCTTCAGTTCCTTCTTAGCGCCCGTGTCAGTCGTTGGAACAGTGGAGCGCGGCTTAGCTGATCTCCACTTCCCTAGCTACTCGTAGTTCTCTCGTTGTTCTTGTGTATAAGTTGTATCGACTCTCCCTATACTTGCAGGTAATTTATTAGTTCTTTAACATAGTTAGTGTATATAGTTAAGAAGGGTTCGGGATTAAGCCCGTTCCCCGCACCTGGTGCTGAGGCCATGCTCGGTTCACCAGGCTTCAACCGTGCTCGGCCTGTCACAAGTCGATGCCTACAGGAGATCCTCACGACTCCTGCCTTAAGTGCCTCGGGGAATCCACCTTGCTGATAAGTGCCGGATTTGCAAGGCCTTCAAGTCGAGGACGAAAAAGGAGCGGGGTTTCGTCTCAAACAGCCCCTGATGGAGGCATCTCTTACTACCTCCGCCTCGGCACGAGCGCTGGACAATCCACTGGTAGAAGCGCTTCTTCAGCCCTGGATCGCACCGGTACCGCTAAGGCCTCTCGACACCGACCATCTCCAGCACCATGTCTGCTCAGCACCATTCTCTTCTGAGGGTGAAGACATAAAGACTCCCGCTGCTTCCGTGCCACTGCACCGCAGCCAGAGACCCAGCTAGATCGGACCGCGGCACCTACACTGTGTGGCACCAACAACGTCGGCACTGTCGATTCCAGTCCTGCAAGGGCCGTCGAGTCTGGTGCCTGAAAGCTCCCTGCCTAGAGCAGTGGACATTTTCCACGGCGAGGTACCTGTTGCAATGACAAAGTCTGCGCTGCTTCAAGCCCCGGCACGCTGGTGTGGGTCATACAATCTGTGGGCAAGCCTGCCTTGATGATCCACCCTCTTTTGGCACCGCCAGCAGCACCTCTACATCGCGATCCACAGGTGTTCTCGTCCGTCGGTGATCCCGGTCCCGACCCGCTCGCAGTCCTGGACCGATCCCCTTCTTGGTCCGGTTGCACTCGCGCCGATCAGCGTCCCTTCGCAGCCGGTATTCTCCAGCCACCGTCCAGCTCCTACCATCCAGGCACCGACTCTGCGCCCCCAGCGCAGTCGAGTCCGTAACATCCTAGCACCGCCACGGTTTGTGTCCCGATTTCATTCCTGGTAGCCGGTATGTCCTGGTACCAATCCGGTCGCACCCGAAGCAGATCTTCAGGAGGGAGACTCTTCCAGAGTTTTGTCAGCCTCCTTGGTATCATAAGCCTCTTCCAAGTCTGGACCTTAAGCTCCAAATGGCGTGCTTAACATGAACCTCCAAGCTAATACCGCTTGATTCTTATCTCGGCGCCACCATCCAAAATTTCCAGGGTTTTTGGCCCCTCTGGCTCCCCAAACCTTCCCTGGCGAGACCCCCAAGACCCCAGATTCTGAGTCTTACCAGCAAGGAAATATTCCACCCTTCCGCTTCCCTCCCCTCTCCACCCGACTTTCCTCTCTGGGGCACTTGAGGAGTATTGGGCAATCTCTTTACATCACAATACCAATGAGCTGTCCCCTCTCTTCCACAAAGAGACAACTCCTCAAATACAAGAAACAAGATGATTTTATCTCTCTTCCCCTCCCGACCAACATATCCCTGGTGCTACCGAGCTTACCTGAGAGAAGAAACTCAAACAGTCTATAAAAAGAAAGGCTTTATATAACAAAAGAAGAGAAAAGACATAAGAATATAAACTCTGTATCAAGATGACATAACACAGGGCTATTGCTTAAAAGAAAATAATGAAATAAACAGTCTGATTAAATAGATACTCAATTTTGAAACATTGCAGCAAGTTACAACACGTGTAAATACAAATACAATATCAAACCTATTGCTTCCTTTTGTACTCAACAACTTGGTAACCAGAAGGGTAAAGACGAAGCTTGGATAGAAGAAAAAAAGCCTTCCCTCATTACGGAGAGAAAAACAAACAGGCGACCAAGACAAACACACCCAGAATGTTCCCTCCCTCACTTTGAACAATCCGGTTTCCTGATTGGTCCTCATGGTCAGGTTTGGTTCCCTTTGTTAACCCGTTTACAGGTAAAAGAAAAACATTACCCTTAGCTATCTATTTATGACACTGACCATCACAACACGCATCTTGTGTTCGATCTCTGCGGGCAGTTCTATGCAAGGGACCGTGAACTCTGATGTCCCTACCAGAATCTTCCAGGGGCCAGCCAAGATCAAAGCCCCCATCAGTGGTCATTCTGGATGCCTTGGGCGTATCACCAGGCTCAAGGTGTACCTCCGGTCCCATCTCACTGTGCCCGGGTGCCAGAGGCAACTATCAGCTGCCCTCCTCCTGCAAGTATGGAGGAAGCACCAGTTCACCCACCAGACTCCCAGATCCCACAGGAGCCAGACGGCTTCCAAGAGCATGAGGCCACACAGGACCCGCTTGTCCCTGGCCTTTCCTCTTCCTCCTCTCCCCATGAGGCGGTGGCCGGGACATCCTCCACGGGCCCTCCCCCAGTTGACCTGAGGGCCCATCAGGACCACCTGAGACGTGTGGCACTCAATATGAATCTCCAGGTGGAAGAGGTCCCAGAGATAGAGGACCTGGTGGTGGATATTCTGTCGGCTGACGCCCCCACAAGAGTGGCCTTACCATTTATCTGGACGATCCAGGCCAATGCTGATACCATCTGGCAGTCTCCAGCCTCCATCCCACCTGCTGCCAGGGGAGTCGAGCACAAGTACATGGTGCCCTCCAAGGGATATGAGTACTTGTATGTCCATCCTCCTCCCTGTTCCCTCGTCGTACAGTCTGTAAATGAGAGGGAACGCCAGGGCAACCAAGCTCCAGCTCCAAAATCGAAGGAGGCCAGGCACATGGACTTACTGGGCCATAAGGTGTACTCTGCAGGGGCCCTCCAACTCCGGGTGGCGAACCAGCAAGCCCTGCTTAGCCGCTACAACTACAACACCTAGGCGGCGGTTGGCAAGTTTATGGAGTTAGTCCCTCAAGACTCCCATCAGGAGATTGCGGCCCGCTTGGAGGAAGGGAAAAAAGTGGCGAGAACTTCCCTCCAGGCCTCATTGGATGCAGCTGACTCTGCAGCCACGACTCTGGTCTCGGGAGTTGCCATGAGATTCATTTCATGGCTTCAAGTGTCAGGCCTCCCGCCGGAACTACAGCATACGATACAGGACCTGCCCTTTGACGGTTGAGGCCTGTTTTCTGAAAAGACGGACCCTAGGCTGCAAAGCCTGAAGGACAACAGAGTCATGTGCTCTCTTGGCATGCACATGCCTGTGACTCAGCGCCGGCCTTTCTGTCCCCAGCCTCACCGCCCTTACCCTCCTCCTAGACAGAGGCAGGACTTTGGCAGAAGGTGTGGTAGAGCCGGTCGTAGACGATAGTCAGGACCCCAACAGGGCCAAAATCAGGGTCCCTCCAAACCATCTACGGGGCCAAAGCCAAATTTTTGAAGGTGCGCCCGAGGACGGCGTACCAGTTACTTTCCAGGATCCTTTCCCTCCTTTTTCCAACCGCCTCTCCTTTTTCCTCCCTGCATGGTCCCAGCTAACTTCAGATCGTTGGGTCTTACACATGGTGGAACTTGGGTACCACCTCCAGTTTATTTCGCCCCCCCTCCTTCCACCCCTCATCTTCGTCCCTCTTCAGGGACCCCTCTGATGAGCAATTCCTCTTACAACAGGTGCGGATGTTCCTTGCCACGGGAGCCATAGAGGAGGTACCAAAAGACGAAAGGGGCAAGGGGTTCTACTCCCGCTATTTCCTAATCCTCAAGGCGAAGGGAGGTCTCAGACCTATCCTAGACCTGCGAGAACTCAACAAGTTCATGATAAAGTTGAAGTTCCGCACGGTATCCTTGGGGACCATCATCCCATCCTTGGATCCCGGAGACTGGTATGCCGCCCTCGACATGAAGGATGCCTGTTTTCACATCGCCATTTATCCTCCACACAGGCGTACTCTGGTTCGTAGCCAACGTCAGCATTTCCAGTTACGGTCCTACCGTTTGGCCTCTCTACAGCCCCAAGATATTCACAAAGTGCATGGCTGTAGTCGCCGCCTCCTCCGCTGGCTGTCAGATACACGTTTTTCCGTATCTGGACATGGCTCATCTTGAGGGACCCCGAGACACAATCACCCATCATTGTGGCATCGTCAAGGACCTATTCATACGTCTAGGCCTGATGATCAATACAGAGAAATCCACTCTGGTTCCCACACAGAGAATAGACTTCACTGGGGCATCCTGGACTCCAATCTCGCCAGAGCCTGATTACCACTGATTCGGTTCAGCAATGGTAACAATTATCCAAGACCTACAGAACTTTCCACGTCTTCGGCTCGCACTTGTCTCAGTCTCCTGGTCACATGGCTGCCTGCACGTTCGTGACCAAACATGCCAGGCTACGCCTCCATCCCTCTAATCTTGGCTCACTCGGTATACCACCCGGCAGAGACACCATAGACAGACAGTCACATTCCCCAAGCATCCTAGGATCCCTCAACTGGTAGCTGACGCCTCCTGGTGTGTGCAGGGATGTCGTTCCATCCACTCCAGCCTTCTATGTCCCTGATGACGGACGCGTCATCCTCGGCTGGGGCACTCACCTCGGACATCTTCGCATTCAAGGCCTTTGGTCATCTCAGGAGCTAGCCTTGCACATCAATGTCCAAGAGCTGAGAGCAGTCTGCCTTGCGTGCCAGGCATTTCAAAAGCATTTGCAAGGCTGTTGTGTCTCAGTGTTCATAGACAACAGAACGGCCATGTATTACATAAACAAGCAGGGAGGGACACGGTCTTCCCCTTTTTCAGGAGGCCATCCAATTCTGGGACTTTTGTTAGCCCACTCGATAGACCTGGTAGCATCCTTTCTCCTAGGGTTTGGAACACTCTGGTGGGATCGACTCAGCAGATCCTTCCTGTCTCACGAGTGGTTGATTCGTCCGGACGTTATTCATTCTGTTTTCCGGAAGTGGGATTTCCCCACATAGACCTCTCACTTCTTGCGAGAAACAGAAATGCCAGGTGTTCTGCTCCTTCCAAGGTCTCTCCCCGGGTTCGATCTCGGACACTTTCCTGATGCCTGGACGAGCCAACTGCTTTATGCCTTTCCACAGTTCCCGCTGGTTCACAGGGTCCTGCTAAATCTCCGCAGGGACGGAGCTCGCTTGATCATGATCGCTCCAGCGTGGCCCCAGACAGTACTGGTACACCATGTTGTTCGACCTGTCGATAGACAACCCAATTACCCTGCTCTCTCACCCAGACCTCATAACTGAGGCCCACGGCAGACTTCACCATCCAGACCTGCAAGTCCCTTCACCTCATGGCATGGCTGCTGCGTGGTTAGAGCCAGTCAGAGTTACGTTGCTCTGCCTCGGTACATCAAGTACTCCTGGGTAGCAGAAAGCCTTCCACTCGGTCAACGTATCTGGCCAAGTGAAGCATTCTCCTGCTGGTAAGAACCGCAGAATGTTACTCACACAGAGGTATCGATCCCACCATCTTGGACTACCTCTGGTCTCTCAAACAGCGGGCCTAGCGTATACATCATTGAGGGTGCACTTGGGCCATCTCTACCTCACCCAGGGGAGGTGGCTGCTCCGTGTTCTCGCACCCCTATGGTTTCTAGATTCCTCAAGGGCTTGGAGCGCCTATACCCCCAAGTCCAACCCCGCCCCAACCTGGGACCTCAACCTGATTCTAACCAGACTTATGTCCTGCCCCATTCAAACCGTTAGCAACCTGCTCACACTACTAATACCTGTCCTGGAAGACAGTTTCTCATGGCCATTACATCTGCCAGACGAGTCTCTGATCTTCGGGCTTGTCACGGTGGACCCACTGTATATTGTGTTAACATAAGGACAAGGTGGCAGTTGCGACCACACCTGGCGTTCCTCCCTAAAGTGGATCAGCCTTTCATGTCAATCAGAACATCTTCCTTCCGGTTTTTTCCTGAAGTCAACACTCATCATGACGGGAGCAACAATTTGTACTCACATAGACATCCGTAGAGCACTCACTTTTTTATATTGAATGGACAAAACCCTTTCATTGCGGTGGCAGATCGATGAAGGGCCTACCTTGTCACCTCCCAGAGGATCTCATCTTGGGTGACGGCGTCCATCCGTACTTGTTATGAATGTTCCCTCGAGCCACCTTACTGCACATTCTACCAGGGCTCAAGCTCATCTGCCACCTTCCTGGCTCATGTACCCATCCAGGAGATATGTCACGCAGCTACCTGGTCCTCAATCCACACTTTTGCCTCTCATTATGCTCTGGTTCAACAGTCCAGAGATGACGCAGCCTTTGACTCAGCAGTTTTGCATTTTGCAACGTCTCACTCCGACCCACGCCTAGGTAAGGCTGGGAATACCTAATTGGAATCGATATGAGCAAGCACTCGAAGAAAGAAAGACGATTACTCACCTTGTAACTGTTGTTCTTCGAGATGTGTTGCTCATATCCATTCCAAACCCGCCCTCCTCCCCTCTGTCGGAGAAGCCGGCAAGAAGGAACTGAAGGCTGTTGGGTTGGCAGGGTTATATATTCGGCACCATAGCGGCGCCACTCTAGGGGGTGACCCACGAGTGTTGCTAGGGTAAAATCATCGATGAACGTGCAAGCGGCGTGCGCACACCTAATTGGAATGGATATGAGCAACACATCTCGAAGAACAACAGTTACAGGTGAGTAACCGTGTTTTCAAAAGGCAATTCTCGACTGGAAGGCAGAGAAAGCCATCACAGCTTTCTACAGTCAGGCACTCAGATACCACAGGACATGCTCTGAGAGGGAACGTCCAGCATAGACACCTTAACGCACTTAAAACCTCCTTCACAAACAAGGACACTCCACCAGCAAAACAACGAGGAATCCTGTGTGCACCTTAGACACTACCACTTTATTTGGGCATAAGCTTTCGTGGGCTAAACCCCACTTCATCAGACACATGGAGTGGAACATACAGTAGGGAGGTATAAATACACAGCATATGAAAGATAGGAGTTGCCTTACCAAGTGGGGGTCAGTGCTAATGAGCCAATTGGTTACGATGGAAGTGGGCTATTCTCAACAGTTGACAAGAAGGGGTGGAAATCACTTTGTAGTGTTAATGAGGCCAATGTAAAAAGGTGGCTCATTTCAAACAGTTGACAAGAAGGTGTGAGTATCAGCAGGGAGGGAATTAATTTTTGTAGTGATCCATCCACTCCCAGTCTTTATTCAGGCCTAATTTGATGGTGTCCAGTTTACAAATTAATTCCAGTTCTGTAGTTTCTCCTTGGAGTTTGTTTTTGAATTTTTTAGTTGAAAGAATTGCACTTTTAAGTCTGTTATTGAGTGTTCAGGGAGTATGAAGTGTTCTCCTTGGTTTTGAATGTTATAATTCTTGATGTCAGATTGGGTCCATTTATTCTTTGAGTAGACCCTATCCGATTTGGCCAATGTACGAGGCAGAGGGCATTGCTGGCACATATCATATTGGATAGATGTGCAGGTGAACAAGCCCTGATGGTATGGCTGATGTGATTAGGTCCACGATGGTGTCCCTTGAATAGATATGCGGACAGAGGTGGCACTGGGGTTTGTTACAGGATTTGAATCAAGCAGTGTTTCACCATGGAGAGATAGTACAAACAGGTTACCAATCTTACAATACAACAGGCTGGAATCTTCTGCACGCCAGCACCACCTCCACAGTTCAAAGTCTTTGTTCTTCAGATGTGTTTCCAGGTGTTGAGTTGTGGGGGGAGTGAGGCCAAGTGATGATGTCACTTCCTCATTTTTATAGTTTCTTCCAGCTTTCTGGAAAGATCTTTGCTATGATGTGACTCAAGTAGTCTCCATTGTCTAGGTGCTCCCTCTGAGAAGTCTCCATTGTGGACAGTTCCTGGGACAGTGGTTGGGAGTGTGGATTCCCTTTAACGGGCCATCAGCACGTCTGGCTCCTCCATTGTTGCATCTGAAAGGCTGTTTGTGAGTGTTCCCAACCTCACAATATATTTCAGTAACACAAACATAAACAAAATAAAACTGATCATGAAGGGCCTTACTCACAGGTAAACTGATAGCAGGAAATTTATGAAAACAAAGCTATGTATTGCCTCGATCTTTGATAGATTTATACACGTATTTACCTTTAAGCATGTGAGAAGATCCACTGATTGGACTAGCGTGCTTAAAATTAAGCACATATATAAATCTTGGCAGGATCAGGACCTACATTTATACGCAAGATGAGAAAATCTCATTATAAAGTTTAGTGCAATATCTGGTAACAGTTATTTCTCATAGATAGAACAAAAAGGATATTTAAGTAATAATTCCAGTACAGTTGCCCATAAAAGGCAGTTAATGGGTTTGCTATTATTATTCTAGACGATACACACATAAACAAATAGGCACATATGCAAGGTCTGAAGTGCATGTGCATTGGAACGTACTGATGAAGCTCACGCCCACCAAGTACACAAGCTGTTAGCAGATAACAGTTTAATGATCTGACATACTAAAACGGGAAGAAAATGAAAATCTGTAGGAGAATACGCTTCAGAACACAAGGAAGTATTCAAATGTTTTAAGAAAACAAAAACAGGAGAAAAGGATGAAGTTCAGTGTATGAGCTACAAATGGTGTGGCCCAATTATTAAATGTAAATATTTATAGCCGAATAGTTGTAAGTCTACAACAGTTAACAGTTTATTCAAATTAAAAGTTTTATTTGGAGATTAGAGATATATTGTTTTCTTAAACTTAAAGGTGGCCTTGTGTTTTGAGTTCTGTTTTAGTTCTGCAGCAAGCCATGTTGATGAGCGGAATTTAAAGAATTACTCTACTCAATACTTGTTCTCCCTGTCTTTCCTTCCATCAAATAAACTCCAGTATTTACCCAGAAAAACCATTAATAGTTTTTTGCACCTGTTTCACCTGTTTTTGTCGTGGTGATAATAAACACTGATAAATTCCTGGGGAAAAGTAAATAAAATAAAAACTGAAAACAAAGGACCCTACTTATGGTCAAGTGTGAAGGTAAAGAAGAAAGTGACAGAGGCTGTCACAGACAGCACTGAACGGGAATCACTGGTGACAAGCTTTTTGCACCTATACCTCCCTTGTCCATTAACACCGCTCATTGGGTACAAAGGAAAATAGAGCAATTGGTGCCCAACAAGCAATTGGGAATAATACTGCTTAGCCAGTGGAAACACTAGGGTGGGCTGTACCAGAGGAGGTGAACTTTGTACGTTAACCGTAATATTGATGGAGGTTCAAACGATTACCCCCTTTGCAGTTCTGGGAATGAGCTGCTGGGTAATAAACGTGAAGAAGAAAGCACAGAAAGACAGGAATATGATGCAGAGGAAATTAATGCTGATATGAAAAGAAAGAAGCAGGGGAATGTAGTTAAGGCCTGGCCTGACATAAGTAATTAACACACAGAAGGAGCTTAATATTTGGAATATACGATTAGGGAAGGAAATAAATGTTCGGTGGCAAACAAAATGTTTTTTCTAAATCAGATAAGGCAGGAGGCCAAGAAGACAGAATGTTTGAGCCAACTAAAATGAGATGGAAAACACTCGGGGAAGTATTTACTATGAACTAGATAAGAAGAGACAAAGAATGTAGAGATAAGATAAAGAGCAAGTCACATCATGGTCAGCGTGTACACAGCACCTGCTGCACAGGAACTGGTTCCTGCAAAGTAACCAAGCCAAATACGTGTGATGCAATGTACAGTAAATGGAATGAGATGTGTAATGTGTATCAAGGGAGAAGGTTCCTGTGTAACTATGGAGTTGTAATGTAACCTGCATCCGTCCCCCCTGCGTTTGAATTTGCTGTATGTAACTTCCCATTTGTACAGACACATTTCCTGTGACCGCAGACCGCCCACAGGCATGCCACTGAAGGCCACCTGACTGCCGAGCTTGGGGCAGCAAAGAACATAGAGCCGGCCCTGCCCACACCGCTCACCAGTCCACCGCCACAAGGACCTACAGCTTCCCTCCATGCTGGAAGCATTCAAGGTGCATCGGAGCTTCTGGCGCTGACAGCACCACCCTCCCCTCCAAGGTGGGAGAGGTCGCCGGCACTGGTTCCTGGCCCAATCCATTCTGTGGGCAAGCTGGTGACGATGGCATTGATGAGGGTATCATCCCCTGCGTGCCAACCTCTGGCACCATTGCCCATGTGGAGGAGCAGCTCTGGTCCCCCAGTTGACTCTGCTCCTCCATGATCGTCACAGTCAGAGATCTCAAAGTTGGAAGCAGAATGATTGCTCTCCAGTAGAAGCAGAAGACTATGCTCCCACTGTGACCAACAGCCCTACCTGGCACTGTGGCTGGGACAGTGGCAGGCTCCTCAGTGGCCCTTCTGGACACCCTGGGCCTATCACCAGAGCCAGGGGCAGAGCCAGGCCTCCACACTGATGTCGGTGGCTTCGGCATCCTTTGGGCTGCCACATATGCCCTCCGCACTGCTGCAGGGGACTCATCTGGCAGCTACACTGATGTCGATGATATCGGCGCCAACCGCGATGTCAACGATCTAGGCGTTGATTGCTGCACAATCCTTGGCACCAATTGTGGCTCAGATAGGAGCTCTGATCGCAGCTCCATCTGCGGCACTGCCATAGTAACCCATGGCATCACCAGCAACACCAACCACGGCACCACCAGTGACACTGACCGTAGCACAGCCATCGTCACCAACCACAGCACTGCCAGCAACACCAACTGCGGCACCGCCACAGTCACCAACCGTGGCACCGCCACAGTAAGCAACTGCAGCACCGCCATCACCACCAACCCTGGCACCACCAGTGACACTGACTACGGCACTACCCATGGAATCGTCAGCTTCACTGACTGTGGCATCAACCACCGCACCATCCATGGCACTGTCCACGGTGCTGACTGTGGCTTC
>NC_133779.1:53729632-53732814 GCF_003597395.2 Chelonoidis abingdonii | reverse complement strand
TGCCCCAGGGCATGGGGCTAGCTAATGACTGGGCAGTTGCCAAGACCCTGAGGTAAAGTGGGGATAGAGGGGGGGTTCCCTGGGGAGGGGAAACCCCTAAGAGAAAGGGGTTACTGCCAGGGGGGCAGCACCCCATGTAAAAGGGGCACTGGGGTCCAGGGAGGGACACGGGGCCAGAAGCCGGAAGGCGGATCACCGGCCTGCAGAGGGCGCTCCGCGCTGGAAGTTTGAGCTAATTCCCAAAGCAACCAGCAGGAGGCGTCGCAGGGGTGAGTCACGCCCCGGTTACACTGCCCAACCACAACATATGGCCCAACACCAAGAAAAACAGCAGCACTTGATCGGGGAGTTAGCAGCACAACACCAAGTCCAGCAGGAGCAACTGGTTCAACAGATGGCAGTGCTCCTACAACCACTGGGATTGCCTGGCATTGCTGGGATGAGCTGGGGAACATAGAGCACTCTGACAGGGTTACCAGTTAGACTGGCTATGATGGGGCCTGGAGATGACCCAGAGGGCTACTTAGTCACCTTTGAGCGAGTCACCAGCACAGGCTGCTGGGCTCCCAAGCACTGGGCTACACTACTTGCCACATATTTGACCAGGCCACACAAACTGCCTACCAGAACTTAGACCCTACTGCTGCTCTCGATTATTACGAAGTAAAGGCTGCCATCGTAGGTCACTCTGGGTTAGCCCAGAAACTTTCTGTGAGTGATTTTGACAGGAGAGATATCTCCCAGGAGCAGGACCTTGTGCAGTGGTCCAGAGACTCTGAGACTATTGTTGGTGATGGTTAGGTCCCTAGATGTTGACAGGAGCTCCAATGGTGGAGGCCATCGTCCTTGGCACAGATCCTTCCCCCATGGGGAAGGAGTGGTGGTCCATCAACACAGTCCAATGACTCTCACAGCTGCAGTGTCTCTAGTGGAGGATAACTAAGTTGCAGAGGGTCCTGGGCTACAGATGCTTAAACCAGGCAATCCCAGAAGCCGCCAGAAGGACCCATGTGAGAGACCGTACAAAACCAAAGAACGGAGACCCTGGATTAGACCTGGATCATGGGGGTTAAGTCCAAACCTAGAAGCTAGAGGCCCCAGAGAAAATGAACAATCGATGTTATGAGTGCAGCCAGGAGGGGCACTTCATATGTAATTGCCCTTTTATGGACTCTAATTATTGCCATGCTTAGGTAGCAGGTATTCTGACTCGTAATACAGGCCAACCCAAACTGATACTTACTATGTGGGTCAATGGCACTCAAGTAACAGGTGTTGTTAACTCAGGATGCAGCCAGATGCTCATACGGGCCTATCTAGAGAAGCCATTGGCTCAGAAGAGGCCCCATATACCTCCAGTGCATCCAGGGGGATATACAGCCATATCCCATCTCAAGGGTAAAGCTAGAGGTGGGCCGTCACAAAGAGACATGCTGGGTCCGCCTGGCTGAGAAGCTAGCATACCCTGTGGTCTTAGGTTGTGACTGTTGGTGTTTCAGGGAGGTCATGAAGGAGTGGGGGAAAACCAGCTGCCATTGGAAAGAAACCTAAGACCACAAATGAGGGAGCTCCTGAGTGAAAGAGAAGACAAATGGTGGGAGAAGGAACCTCCTGACCAGATGGAAGAGCCCGGGCCTTGCTCCATAGAGGTGGGAGTGCCAGAGGAAGCTGAGCACGAGTTGCTGATGGTTGATAGTGACTTCATGAGGGAGGAAAGGGAAGACCCATCCTTGAGTCACAAGTGATCAACTGTTGGTTACCAACCAACAAGCACCCCAAAGACCCCCCCTTTGAGGTCCACAGTAACTGCCTATACTGTGTGACCAAGGATCCACAGATCCAGGAGGTGATCAAACAACTGCTCGTGCCACGGAAGTTCTGGCAATGTTCCGATGAGACCTGCTGTATCTGGTGCAGTCAGGAGCCCTGGGCTCGACACATGGGGAAGGAGAAGACTCTACAGCTAGTAGCCCTTAGGTTTTTCTAGCCCAGCATTCACAAAGAAGTGAGCAATTTCTGTGCCTTTTGTCCAGAATGCCTATGTACTGGCCCTAAAGGAATACCCAAGGCACCGTGATCCCCCTTGTGGTGGTGGAATTGCTGTTTGAGAGGATATGGAACTGGTGGGATCCTTAGACAAAAGCAGTTCAAGGTTCCGCTACATACTGATGGAGGGAGTGATAAATGAAGGGGGTGGGGTAGCTCCCTTTTATGGACACTCAGCCAGCCAGTTAACTATAAGGTCCCTCTTGGTGGCTGTTCTCTGCTTGCTTTACCTGTAAAGAATTAAAAAGGCCCCCAGGTAAAGGAAATGGAGAGGGCACCTGACCAAAAGAGCCAATGGGAAGGCTAGAACTTTTTAAAATGGGGGTGGGGGGAACTTTCCCTTTGTTGTCTCTGTTGTTTTCCAGGAAAGAGTGGAACAGGGAGTAGTTATGCTATGAGAAGCTTTAAGCCAGGTATGATCATAGATCATCAGATCATACCTAGAACTACTTATTTGGAACCCCAAAATGTTTAAGTAGATCAGGAATGTTTAGAAAGACGCCATTAAGTATTTCTGTTTATTTCTTATGGCTAGTGTGTTACCTCGGGTTCTTGTCCTGTAGTAGGTGGCTTCGGGGTACTACAGGACAGGCCCAATAAAGAAAACAAAAGAACGCCACTAGCCATCACCTACAGCCCCCAACTAAAACCGCTCCAGCGCATCATCAAAGATCTACAACCTATCCTTAAAGATGATCCCTCACTCTCACAGATCTTGGGAGACAGGCCAGTCCTCGCTTATAGATGGCCTCCCAACCTGAAGCAAATACTCACCAGCAACCACACACCATATAACATAAACATTAACCCAGGAACCTATCCTTGCAACAAAGCCCAGTGCCAGCTCTGTCCACATATCTATTCAAGTGACACCATCATAGGACCTAACCACATCAGCCACGCCATCAGGGGCTCATTCTCCCACACATCTACCAACGTTATATATGCCATCATGTGCCAGCAATGCCCCTCTGCCAAGTACATTGGCCAAACCAGACAGTCTCTATGCAAAAGAATAAATGGACACATATCTGACATCAGGAATCATAACATTCAAAAACCAGTGGGTGAACACTTCAACCTCTCTAACCACTCAGTGACAGACTTGAAGGTGGCAATTTTGCAACAAAAAAACT
>NC_133779.1:53702858-53728895 GCF_003597395.2 Chelonoidis abingdonii | reverse complement strand
TAGGCTGTCTTTAACAATAAGCCGTAGTAGTTTCAGGGACTTTACTGATTTGCCACAGTCTCCCCGTACAAGTGGATTCCTCTGTGCTAACCCCAGATGCTTTTGTTTGCTTTTAACCTTTAAGCTGAACCCCCAAGAAAGCTATTTTGGGTGCTTAGTTTTTGGAATTGCTCTTTTAAAATTAGTAAAAGCCTAAGTTCCAGACATATTTTCTTTTTGATGTTCAAAGAAGAGCCATGAGAATGATTAAAAGATTGGTACACCTGCCTTATATTGAGAGACTGAAAGAGCTGAATCTATTTATGTAAAAGAGAAAGTTAAGGGGTGACTTGGTCACAGTCTATGAGTACCTATGTGGGGAGCAGCACTTTGATAATAGGCTATTCATTCTGGTAGACAAAGGTATAACAAGGTCCAGTGGCTGAAAGTTGAAGTTAGACAACATCCGGCTGAAAATAAGGAGCACAATTTTAAGAGTGAGGGTATCTAGCCACTGGAACAATTTACCAAGGGTTGTGGTGGATTCTTCCTCACTGACAATTTTTAAATGAAGACTGGATATTTTTCTAGAAGATCTGCTCTGGTTCAAACAGGAATTAATTCAGGCAAGTCCTGTGCTTGGGTGATCCAGGAGGTCAGAGTAGATGATCACAGTGGTTCCCTTCTGGCCTTGGAATCTAGGAATCACTTCCAGCGGGAGATGTAAATATGGGTCGGGTCAGAGCAGAGCCAGGATTTGAGAGGAGGAAGAATGTTTGAAAAGACAGAGTGAGCTTGGAGCCGAGAGGCTGTCACTGTCCAGAGAGTCAGCTGTCTCCTGGTCTAGGATTTTATAAGGCACCCAGGGCCATAGTATTGGTGTGCCCCATTACGGCAATTTGTTTAGGAATGACACACCTAATTATAGGATTGTACAAGTGTTTGCCACAGCTTGACCTCCTCCAGAGCTGTGGGGAGCCATACTGCCTTCCTACACACAGTTGATATTTGGGGGAATTAGTCTGGCCGTGGGGTCTTCCTCAGCAGCCCTTGTGGTACTGGAACAAACACCATAAGCCCGGACCCTAGGTCAGGGCGGGCAGTACAGAGTTGGGGGCTCAGGCCCTCATGCAGGGCTGAGCAACAACTGTAGGCCCAAGCTTTCACAGGCCTGTGAGACAGCCACCCACGAGTTGGGTGGCAGGGGGGACGCAGGCCCTCCCACTCCACTGTGTCCCAGCCGGGGCCCTAGCAGCGGCAGAAACTCACTGCTGTCAGTGGGGATCCTGGCCGCAACACACTGGCATGACTCCACAGTGCTACAGCCAGACTAGGGTCGGCTGCCCCCGGGCTACTTCTACACTCCCCCTCGGTTTGTATCTGGGTCAGGGTGTTGTCCTCTGGGGGGTCCAGCACCATAGGCTCCTTGGGGTAGCGGGCGCAGGGCAGGCCCAGCAATTCCTGTGGGTAGCGGGCGCAGGGCAGGCCTGGCCAGTCTTGGCAGCCGCCTTGGGCGGCGGGGTTCTCCCAGTTGCGGGCTAGACAAGAGGCATCTAGCTTCTCCGGTGGCTAGGGCCTTACTGAGCTCTCAGGGGGAGCCTTTATACTTCCGGGTCACCACCTGACTCTCTGAGGGGCGGGCTCAGAGCTCCCTAGCTCCGCCCACTCCAGCCTCTGGATGGGCTCTTCCCTCTCCGGGGCGGCGGGGAGCCACACTGCCTCATTACTTTGGTCAGATGGGTCAGGGAATTTGGCTGTGTGGTAAACAGTCAGCAGCTCCGGCCCTCTGGTGGGGGCTGAGCAAACCGTTCAATATTAGCAGGCCTAGGCCCTGGGTCAAGGCGGGGCAACAAACAGTCAGTAGCACAGACCCTCAGACAGGGGTTGAGCAAACAGGTCAATATTAGCAGGCCCTGGGTCAGGACGGGGCAACAAACAGTTACTAGCTCAGGCCCTCAGGCAGGGCTGAGCAGAGGTTCAACAGCAAACCCCCAGGCTCCTGGTTCTGAGCAGCTGGGGAGAGGGGGAGGCGGCCACCTGCAAGGTGGGTGGCAGGGGGGACGCAGGCCCACTCACTCCACTGCGTCCCAGCCTGGGACCCTAGCAGCGGCCAAAGACCTGCTGCTGTGTCAGTGGGGATCCTGACCACAATACACTGACATTGGCTCTGGCAGTGTTGCAGCCAGACTTGGGTCAGCTGCTCCCGGACTACTCCCTGTCTCCCCATCTAGAGGTACCTGGTTCTGGACGGCATCTTCCATGGGGTCACACACCATGGGCTCCTCAGGATAGCTGGCGAGTGGTAGGCTTGGCAGCTCCTCAGGGTAACTGGCACATGGTAGGCCTGGGAGTTCCTCGGGGTAATGGGTGAGCAGTAGGCTTGGCAGTGTCTCTGGGCTTGGGCTAGCATAAGGCGTTGGCAGGTCTGGCCAGTCCTCAGGTCGGCCCCCCATCAACCATGGATGGTCTCCCCACCAGGAGCTATGCCACAAGCATCTGGTCACTCCGGTGGCTGAGAGCCAAGTGAGCTCTGGGGTTGGGCTTTTATACTTCCTGTCCTGCGCCCTGACCTCTGAGGGGCTGGCGCAGGGTTTGCTGGCTCTGCCCACTTTGGTGTCCAGAGGGCCTCGTCCCTCTCTGAGGCGGTGGGGAGCCAGAACGCCTCGCTACAGAATGCATGACAGATTGCTACTGATGTTCCTAAGCACCCAGGCAGCATTTCCCAAACACAGTCTTGCCAGCTGTTACAATATTATCATGAGTCTCACAATGTATTTGTTGTTTTTGTTTCTGGAAGTCTTGGTTCCTAGAGTCAAAGGATCAGGTGAGAATCTCAGCTCTTGTTTTTAAAACAAGGCAGTTTCTTGCCCTCAAGGTCATAAAGAGAAGTTGGAAAAGGTGACCTGACTGTGACCCAAAAGCTCTGAGTCCAGAAGGCAAAGAAAAAAAACAACTTATTTTGTTTTTGTAAAAAATCTCATGATCTTTAGGGCCTGACTCTTGATTTTTTAATGCCAGGGCCTGGTGTTGGCAAAGCTGCAGATGTTTGAAACCTGATCTCCCGTTCGGGACAACAACACAATTCATGGCCCCTCCCATCCCTGCACTGCCCAGCACATGCTGTTGAAGGCCTGCACTTAAATCCTACATTGTCCTAGGGGAACATACCCCATTCTTTGGACAATGCTCCTGTAGATCTTTATGCATTCCCTCTCCTTCCTTACACGCTTTAATGAAATGGTTTTAAAGGCTGGCAAGATCTGAATTAGCTCCCATTGAAACACATGGGCAGTTCATGCCTCAGTTACTGTTTCAGGCTCTCTGCAGACCCTGGCAAATGTCTCTGCACAGGTTACCCTTGGCCACCTTTTCAAGGTTTTCTCAACAACCAGAACAGCTGGAGACTGACTTTTCTGGTGTAACTAGATAATGAGAAAGGATGGTTTACTCTTTGCAAAGACCCAGAGATACAGGCATGCCTGATGCCTGGCTGTTTGGGATCTGGAGCCCCATGCCCATGGAGAGTCAGAGAAGACAATGGCCCCTCCCATTGCCTGGACATTTGGCACCTAGCAATTAATGACCATGGATGGAGCACCTCCACAGGCAGCCAGTTGCGTGTGACCAGCTGGAGAACAAAGGGCTAAGGAGCAAGGTCAGGTGACAGTGTTTGCCCAGGAACAGAAACAAAGGACAGAGGAAGGGCCCGATGGGGATGTTAAGTGTGGGCTCCCAGAGGCAAGAGATGCTCCTGCACTGGGACTAAAGAGGGGTCAGAGGGCTCTGTTCTCTGGGGGTGACCCAGATGGACCAGGCTGTAACTTTTTGTTCTCTGGGCTAACCAAGGACTTGCCACGCTGTGTTCTAGACATCCCATAAACCTTGCTGCCTTTACCACACTGGCAAAGAATCACTGCACATTACAATTGCCAATTTTGTAATATTTAAAAACCAGACACTCCAGCAGGTGTGCTGGAACCTTCCCCGTCCCACTTTCTTTCCACAAGCCCCTGCCCCTGTTCCCTCCTCTGCCCCCCTTTGTTCTCTGCTTTTTCCTTCTCCCCCTGTGTCTCCTTCCCTCTTCGCAGGTGGAAGACACTCACTTGTGGAACCAGGACAGGGAGCTGCAGCCACCTGATGCTAGTAAGAGGTGGTCCCAGCTGAATAGGGGCTGGCATGGGTGATGGCCTCTCCACCTCCCCTGCCTACAGTAACTGGACTTTGGATGTCCGTTCTGTAGATCTGACCAGACACTGTCAGGGCCCCTTTTCGAACCTGACATTCGTGTCAAAAACCGGGCACCTGGCCACCATACTGCACATGGTGAAGGTGGGGGTGCATTTCCCCCTTTGGGTATTCAAGTCTCTCTCAGGTGTCCAACTCAGGTGGACTGGCTGAAGCGAGCTCACGGTGCAAAATGGAGTGCGTAAGGCTCCAAGGTTTGGTCTGAGGAGGTGGTAAAGCCAAGAGGCTTACCCTAGTGAGAGTGTGACCCTAAAGCGGGTCTGGGGCACTGAAGGGGTCCTCCCAGCGACCAGTCCAGAACTGATCAAGAGCACCAGACCTATGGATCTGTGACATGGGGCAAAGATGCTGTTTCAATGAAACCTAAATAGCAAAGTTCCTGCTTTAAGCTGCCTCATTATTATATCAGTGGATGATCTACAGAGTTCCAACTTCCTTTTTGGCTTCATCAGGACCATTCAACTCCATCACCTGAATCAATACTCAGCCACAGTATACAAATAATTAGGGATAATGCAGTAATGTCAGGCCTGCCATAAGCTTTTGCATCAACACAGAGTTTCCTGGCTGGACTGCCAGAGGTTGTTTTGAAGAGCAATAAATTCAAATACCTGGAACAAGAACTAGATTTGACCCCGTTTAACATTTTCACTGGAAATTGTCTCCCCAGCCCCTGGGTGGGGTGCCTGGAGAGTTCTATTGTTTTTAAGTTGTGTTTGCTTTTATGAGTGGCTCCACTCCCCATAAAAGGTTAGATTTGCAACTGGTGCATCAGAGGAATAGCTCTGTCCCTCTGGTCAGAAGCTTCTGATGCTGAAATCTGCAGTGAGACACCTCAGTGACACTGGAACTGGGAACCAGGTGGGTCCCGACCCTTCCCCTTAGTACATTCCTCAGTGATGTCACGTAGCAGTAGTTGTGATATGTCAACACGACATAGTCGCTTTAAAAAGCCCAAGGCTACGTTGGTTTCTCGACATCTGTAAAATGAGAATAATGCTACTGAGATCCATTCATGAACAGCGTTAGGCATTATTATTACATAGCATCGGCATGGTTCCATCTGGCTGCCCAGCACACGCAAGCCTCAATGGACTTATCCTCAGATCACCCAGTGAAGTAGGGACGGTTCTCACCCCTGTTTTACAGCTGGGGAGCTGAGCCGGGAGAGAACCCATCACCTGCCTGAGGAGTGAGTGACAGAGGGGGAGAATTGAACCCAGCTCTCCTGAAGCTGAGCCTTAAAAAGCCCCCTCTGCCTGCCACTAGCACTGGGTAGCAGTGCTGCAGGGCCCTTTGGTTGGGCTCATGAAGCTGTGGCCCTGCAGCGGGAGGGAAGATGCCAGGGCATGAGTGAAAGGTGCTGGTGTCAGTTCTGCTGCAGAGCAAGGAGAAAGACTCCTAGAAAAAGATCTGAGATGGGACTTGGGTACTGATCCCCTCGCTTCCCTTCCCTGGACCTGATCCCAGTGCCGACTAGGCCAGTGTGAGGCATTCCACTGACTTCAATGGGCTTAAGGTCAAGCCCTCTCTGCCTCAGTTTCCCCATCGTCAAAATGGGTATAATGAGACTTGTCCACCCTATGGGGTGATGTAAGGCTCAGTTAGCAGAGAGAGTGCAGGGGGAGGGCTTGTTCTGGGCACATGATGCTACTTGGATTCCTCCCGGTTCCATGTGAAGGCACCATGGTCCCTGGTCTCTCGTCCCAGCCCGGCTCACCTCAGTGGCTTCTGAAGATAAAAACTGCTCTAAGGATGTCACTGCAAGGCCATCCCCACTCCGGCAAACCTCCGCTGAACTCAAGGGCTGCAGGGTGTTGGTGTTAGTGCCATGGGCAGGTTATGCAGACAGCCAGGGCAGAGCTGGGAGCAGGAGGTATGAGGAGGAGCCACCCCCCACCCCACCTCACTTCCTGTGCTCTGTGACGCTAACTAGCCCCAACCTGGCTATTAACCAACTGATTTACTGTTTTCCCTGCTGCAAAGTCAACAATGAAGCAACTCGCTCTCCTGCTGCTCCTCCTCTCAGTGACCAGGGTGACCCCTTGCGGTAAGTGGCCGTTTCGTTTTCCTCTTCTGGGAACTAATTCTCCCAAACTCTGACCCTGCCTCTGGGGCCAGGGCTGTGATACATGCAGGGGGAGAGCAGGGCGGGTTGCTACAGGGGAGGCTCTGCTGATACACAAGTGAGGTACCTGGACCAGGCCCCTATCGTGCCAGGCACTATACAAACACAGAACAGGAAGACGACACGAGCCCCAAAGAGCTGACTGTCCAAGTACACAAAGTTTGACTTTGAAGCCAAATTTCAAAAGTGACGAGTAATTCTGGGTGTCAATTTTGAGATACCGTGGAGGGGCCTCAGATGTCTTGAGTTGGGCACCCAAAATCTGTCTGAAAATCTTGGCCCCAAAAGACTCCTAAATAAGTGACTTGTTTTTTAAAAGCCCGGAGTCTCCAGCCACTCCCACTCCAGCCAGTTTTGCGATCTAGCCCCTGTGTCTGATTCTAAAATCTATCAAGCTCTTCTGCTGCTGATTTAAGGATGTGGAACAGGGTTTTAATGTATATATTTAAAATGCATCAGTTCCACTTTAAAGTCCCTGTGTGGGTCCCACCCAGAGCATTTATAAGTAGACACATCTGCTCTGCCCCATCACAGCATTGTGCCCCATCCCTGCCCCCAGGGCTTGGGATCTCCACTGGGCACCATGATGACGAAGTGTCACCAGCTCTCATGATTTGTCATGAGTGACAGCACGTCAGCCAGGGCACAAGCTCCACCCGTTGCAACATGAGATGCTCCAGCCACCTCGTTGGAGTTCAGCCCTCATGAAGCTGGCAGAACCTCTCCCCTTCTACTCCTCCCCCTCACCCCTGCAACACCCAACCTGGGAAGGCAGGAGGGAATGGGGGTGCTGCTGCAGCCTCCTCAGCCTGGGAGGAGTGACAAATCCTAGGAGCTGTAGGAGGAGCAGAACTGATGGGATGCTTGGGGGAGCTGGGCAGATGTGGGGCTGGGGCCTGGATAAGGACAGGACGGATGTGGAGCTGGGGGCAGGGCTGGATAGGGGCTGGGTGCAGCACTGGTAGGGGGGGTGAACTGATTTGAGGGCTGGGGGACAGACAGAATTGATGCAAAAGGCAGAAGTGGGGGCAGATCTGATGTGGGAACTGGGAACAGGATTGATTTGGGGGTTAATTGCCAGGAAAGAGAAGGGCATGTCAGGGGTGAGAGCTCCTGTGGAGGGGATAAAATCCCCTTCCCCTTGCTGTGTCAGTCCCAGGATAATACTAAATGTCACACAACCATGGGGAGGGGCAGTGGGAATTCAGCTATCAAAAGGCAGACTGAAAAAACACAATATAGACGTTCAATAAAAACCCAAATTCATGATTTTTGGGGCAAAACATCCTGATTTTGGGAGGTCTAACTCATGATTTTGAGATCGTGAGTTGGCAATGCAGTGGAAGGGTGGGCTCTGCCGTTCTGGCCCCATACATGGTAACAGAGAAAACTCCCAATTAACCCCAAGCCACCCCCTGTGCAGCCGAGAACGTGGGTGCTGCGGAACTGAAACTCGCCATCCGTGACCTGCTGGAGAACTGGGAAGACACATCCTGCTCCCAGAGTGGCCAGAGTGGCCAGAGCTATCAGAGCCTGCCCCGCAGCTGCAAGGAAATTAAAGCCACCCGGGACGGGGCTGGAGGTGAGTGCGGAGGAAGCATCCCTGGACCTGCCAGAAGCTGCTTTGCCTTTGTTGGGTGCCTGCTTCAGACCCAGTGTAAAGGCCACAGCTGGGTCCAGTTGGTTTAGATGCATCCAAGCATCTCTAAGATGGGAGCAGGGGCACCTGACTGCCCGTGGGCATGGTGGGAAAACAGCATTACCAGGGCTGGCTGTGACAAGCTGCTGTCGATACCCAGAGCTGTGAGACACTCTGCTAGCCCTGTCAGCCCAGCAAGTGGGAGGTATACAGCAGCGGAAAGCTCCATCCTGTTCCAGTCTGTCTGTCTTTCCAGCAAACTCCTCAGGGCCCTCCCAGCCTAAACCTCACCTAGCTGGTAACTCAGTGAACTCTGGCCCCCGAGCTCCGCGGAGACGTCCCTCTGTAGCGCACAACCCCTAGCACTACACAGGCCAGGAACAACAGCTTGTTATCTTGACTGGAGCTAACAAGCACCTCAGTTCAGTCAAAGCGCGGGCTCGGGTTAGAGAAACAGTCAAACTAGTTTATTGAATAAAGCGAGGGAGGCTTGAAGTGAGTTCCAGTAGACGGGCTCCAGCCAGAAAATGCTCCCAACAAACAAAAGTAAAACTATGCTGTCTAACGGCAAAGACGTAACTTCACAAGGTTTATTCCAGGCATTTCCCGACCAAACTTCGTTTCCCAGCAGTGGCTGGTTAGTTCTTTTCAGGATCCCCACAGAGTCCCAAGTTCTGCTTTTCCTTGTCTCCTGAGGCGAGGGAAACTTAGGGGTTCACTCCCCTTGCTTTATAGTCCAATAACCCTTTGAAATGGATCTGGCCAGCGTTCCTGTTCCTGCTGGGGTGGATGCTGGTCTGTCTTCACCCCGCTCGTGATTTCTACAGTGCAAATGAGCTCTTCCTGCTCCTCCCATACAGATGAATCAACCACTGAATTTGGTCACCTCTGTGAGCAGGGTTTGCTGGAACAATTTGTATAATGGGGGTGCTGAGAGTCACTGAACCAAACTGTAAACCCCGTATATGATGGAAACTACTTCATGCCAGAGGGTGCAGTCACACCTCCAGCACCCCCCGTACCAGCACCTCTGGGTTTGAGGTGTTGGTCCCTTTCTTTTTTCTGGAGAAAACCTGTTGATCAACTCTCCTGACAACTGGTTTAAATGCAGCTTAGCTGTTGCTGTGTCAGTCCCAGGATAATACAGAGACAAGGTGGGTGAGGTAATATCTATTACCAGACCAACGTCTGTTGGTCAGAAGGACGCGCTTTCGAGCCAGGCTTTCACAGAAGAGCTCGGTGTGGCTCAAACACTTCTCTCTCTCTCTCTCTCACCAACAGATGTTGCTCCAATAAAAGATCTTCCCTTATCCCCTTGTCTATCTGGTTTGAACACATTTTACCCATAATTCCAGCACATCCGGATAATCCTTTGTGGGTGACCATACAAACAAAGCCAGTATCAATTGTGTCCACAAGTCGCGCTGTAACTACATTGGTATCATTAAAGTGTTACAGCTTGTGTGTGGAAAGGCTCAGGCCCCGTCCCCTGGGAGTCCCTGTAATTTGCATTCACTTCCCGCTGCCAAGGGGGCTTTAGGGTCCCTGGAAATTGGGCTGCTCTGCTCCCGGATGCAGGGGCACGTCCTGCTCCAGTGACTCTCGGTTTGCGCCCTGCTGCAGGGCACTAGAAGCGCCTCACCTGAGTGTTTCCCATTTAATGGCTGGCTCCGAGAGGGCCCTGCCCCTTTCCCCAGCCCTGGCTGACCAGCTCGGTGCTCCCCCCTTCCCACCCTGCCCCCTGCAGATGGGATTTACACCCTGCTCACTGAAAATGGTGAGATCTACCAGACCTTCTGCGACATGACCACCAAAGGGGGCGGCTGGACCCTGGTGGCCAGCGTGCACGAGAACAATGTCTACGGCAAGTGCACCAATGGCGATCGCTGGTCCAGCCAGCAGGGGAGCAACGTCAACTACCCAGAGGGAGACAGCAACTGGGCCAATTACAACACCTTCGGCTCCGCGATGGGCTCCACCAGCGATGACTACAATGTGGGGTCCCCTTCTCCATGGCCAATAGCTATCTGCTGGGGAGAGAGGGTGCATTAGAGGTGGCTGAATGCACATGGGCAGGTGGGGGACACAGGCATGGGGGTTAGATGGAGAAATGGTCCAGAGGTCAAGGTGCTAACTGAGGGCTTGGCAGCCCTGGCTTCCGTTCCCTGCCCTGCCACAGGCCCCCTGTGTGACCTAGGGCAAATCACCTAATCTCGGTGCCTCTGTTCCACCCCGCCCCTGTACAATGGGGATGGTGCCTCTCTGCCTTCCGGGGCATAAACCACAGCTGGGGAGGTGCCCAGATGCCCTGGGGATGGGGGTTGCTGGGTAAGTACCAGGGATGTGGTTAAGAAGTTTCAGCTGGACCCTTGCTTTTCAGAACCCTGGTTATTATGATCTGCAAGCCCAGGACCTGTCCGTGTGGCATGTAACCAACAGGACACCCCTGAAGGAATGGAAGAACAGGTCCATCCTGAGGTACCACACCGAGACTGGCTTCCCGTCCTCGGAGGGGGGGAACCTCTTTAAACTCTACCAGGTGACGGCACGGAGCTGGGGGTTTTGGGGGGACATGTGCAGGATGGACCGGGTGGCTCCGTTGGCCTCAGTGTAGATGGAGGGATTGAGTTGGGCAAATCCTCAACATGCTATAAATGCTCCATGCTTGGGGGCCAGAGGCTAATAATGGGAGAAGGAGCCTTCCTCTTGATGCATTGGAATCTGACCATGACCTTGGTGTGAGGTGAGCTGGCTGGTCTCAGCGACTTGCTGGGGTTCACATCCCAAACCAGCCACCTCCTTGGCACTGATGTGCTGGCAGACTCAGCAGAGGGGCTGAACGGGCCACAGAGACTGACCCCACCTCACTCCCTGGAGATGGGGGGCCATTGGACACAGGTGCTTTGGTGCTAGTCCAAGCCCTTTACCCACCTTTGAGACCCAGCTTTGGGGTTCACTGTCCTAGCAGTGGCATCTCCTCAGTGCCAGGGCAGCGGGCAGTGGTGCTGGACACATGCTGATTCTCATCTATTATCATTTACTGCCAGCATTGTGGCAGCTCCTAGCAGACACTCCCCTCCCGCCCCACCGCAGACCAGGGCTCCACGGTGCTAGGTGCTGCACGGACCCAGAACAGAAAAAAAGACCCTACCCTAAACAGTCTGTGACAAATCTACCCCAAATGGCACCTTGACATGCCAGATTTCCCTGCCCACTGCTGGGGTCACTGCTGTGTCCCAGGGCTGGCCTGTGTGGGAGGCGGCCCTGACTGAACAAATCACCCAGCGAGCATGTGTCAATGAAGCTGCCTTGTCTGTGCTGGAGCTGCCCTGCCACAGGGACAAACTAACACTGGATTCTTGCTGCATTTGTGTCTCCCAGAAATACCCAGTGAAATACGGCGCCGGCGTCTGCAAGACCAACAATGGCCCTGCCGTGCCCGTCATCTACGACTATGGTGATGCCCAGCAAACCGCCAACTATTACTCTCCAAACAGCCGATGTAAGTCTGCAGTAAGCATGCGGGTTCTGCCTCTCCACCTGCACTAAATTCTCAGGGTATTTCCCGCAGTCCCCCAGTGTCTCTGCCCCCAACATGCTATAAAAACTCCAGGAGGTTAGAAAACATTTACCAGAGCTCTGCTCCGGACAGCTGCCTCTGAATTTAAGCCCTGGGCCTGTCGTTTCAGTCTGAACAACCTTCATTTTAGAGCAGTGAGACTCAAACCTCAGTGGTCCAGGAGCCGAATTAGCGATCAACATTACCCAAAAGAGCCACAGGAATGCAAATTCATTGTTTCATCTACTATTGTACTAGTCATATTTAAACAGCATGACAGGGGAACTATTTAGTTTATAGATATATTAATTATTCTCACAGCAAATAAGTTAATAACTTAGTGCCAGTTGATAACTTAGTTGGTTACTAACATAGTAAAAGCATCACTCATTTAGAGAAAGGGGAAACGATGGAACGAGAGCTAATGGAAAATCCCCAGGAGACAGCACGGTGTGTGTTTCCCACCTTAACATGATACAAGACAACTGAACACAAACCAGCTCTTAGGAATGTAAAGATGCCATGATAGTGACAGATCTGTGAACAGCCCGGCTGAGCCTCACGGTTCCTGATCACTTGTGGGACTGGAGTTCCTGCTTCTTAGTCCCTGGTCATTCCCAGTTCAACAGGACCAGCTGGGATCGGAGCTCTGTCCCTTGTCTCCACCTGTCCATGGCAAACAATGGTCCTGACCTGCCCTTTTCTGTCACCAGCTGAATTTGTTCCTGGCTACATCCAGTTCCGTGTGTTTAATACTGAGAAGGCAGCCATGGCTCTGTGTCCTGGGGTGAAAGTGACCGGCTGTAATACCGAGCATGTGAGTATCTGGCCAGGGTGGGGTTATCTGTGGAGCAAAGGCCAGCTGATCAGCCTTGGGGCTGCCTAGTGTCACTGTCAGAGCTGGTCGGCTGCACAAGAACTGCTTTTAGCTCGGCACTGGCGCAGGGTAGGTTCAGTTTGTGCCCCCTGTGCCACGAGGGACAGCTGTACACATGGAGGCAATCATCCCCCAGGACAGGCCAAGAGGGATGGATGTTACATCTTTTCTTTGAGGGACCATGTTGGGGGGAACAGATCACAGGGACTGTTGGCTGCTGTGGGCACTTTGCACCACTGGGAAGTCTTTCAAGGTGTAATTTCTGCCAGCAGGGGGCCTGCAGCCCAAGCTTTTGCCACGGGTAAGTTGGGAGTGAATCAGACCCACTCATGGTCTGCTCCTGACCCAGAGAGGTCCACAGGGCTCTGCGCGATCGCATTTGTCATAATAATCCCTAGCTCTGGAATGGCTTTTTTCATCAAATCTTAAAAGCTGCACAGAGGAGTCAATATCATCACCCCCATTTTATAGAAGGGGAAACTGAGGCATGGAATGGAACAGCCAGGAATAAAAGCCAGATCGCCAGAGTCCCAGTCTAGTGCTGTATCCACTAGGCCACACTGCCTTCCCAGATCAAGATTCGATTTCTGTTCCAGGGTGTGAGACACAGGTGGCAGATACTGCACCAACACAGCCCCTTCTCTGGTGCCTTCACAGATCCACAGATGCAAAGGCCAGAAGGGCCAATATGATGGATCTTGTAGTCAGACTTCCTGCATGGCACGTGCTAGAGAACCTCCCACAGGGATTCCTGCATCAAGCGTTCTGGCCCCTGTCTACCTCCCCAGTGCAGGTTTTTCCCAAACTTTCTGATGAGGGTTGAACTGTGAGCTCCTTGGGGCAGGGGCTGTATTTCTGTTCTGTACAGCATCCAGCACCCCAGGGCCTGCCCAGGACTGGGGCTCCGAAGCGGCATTGCAATGCAAACGATAAATACCACCACCACTCAATGGCCTAAACTGGCCCTGCCCCTTGTGCAGACGTTCACACCAGTGCAAAGGGAGTGGCAAACGCTGGCATCTGGGGACCCATTGCACCAGGGTAAGGGGCTGCACAACAGTCAGGGCAATGAAGAGTCTGGTCCCAAGAGTTAGGAAGGGATTTAAACCCTCATGCTTCAGGGCACCTGCTGACTTCTGACTGTGAGGTAACTTTCTCTGTGGGCAGATTTTTTGCCAACTGGCCAATGCAGGGTTTCTTGTGCCTTCCTCTGAAGCAGCTGGCACTGTCCTGGAGACAGGAGAGTGGCTAGATGGGCCCCTGCTCTGCTCCCATCTGGCAATTCCTCTGTTCTCTCCCCAGTACTGCATAGGTGGAGGAGGGTTTTTCCCAGAAGCGAACCCGGCTCAGTGCGGTGATTTCCCTGCCTTTGCCTGGAACGGGTACGGAACCCATCAGCACTGGAGCGTATCCAAGGAGATGATTGAATCCGCAGTGCTGCTGTTCTACCGCTGAGTCCAGAAAGGCTGGCGTGACCCAGTGAACGACGCTGCTTCGCTCGAGCCACAGCTGCTCCCTGGGAGGAGAATTATGGCCTCAGCTGTGGACATCTGTGATGCAAATAAAGAAAGTGAAATGTGCGGGGGTCTCGGTGTGATTTACTCCCCCTGTGACCCAGAGAGGGCTGAAAGGTTCTCAGCACCAGTCAGGATCAGGCACTGCTCTCACTACGAACACCTAGCCCTTAGTTAGCTCTCTGGATCCCTAGATCTCAAAGCACTTTCCCAAGGCGGGTGGCGCAGTTATCCCAATGTTACAGATGTGAGGAATAAGGCCCAGGAGGTGATGAAGTTGTCACAGCTCCTGATTTAGCTGCACCTCTCCCCCTCATGTCTCCTTGAGGGACTCCAACCTCGATGTCAGGCCTTCAGCTGTCACTCTTCTCAGGGCTGGATTCTGCAATCCCCTCCCTCCAGAGTGGGGCCTGGGCTGCAATTCACAATGATCAGCTCAGCAGAGGTGAGGTCAGTTCAGCATCTGCAGACCTGTTCTCTGAACCTAATAAACAGTGTATCCAAGGTCTAGCTCAGCAGAAGCTCACCACTGCCCCCAGGGTGACCCTGGCAGGTTTTTAAGTATTTCAGATCCCGCCACAGTCCTGTCTGGTCACCAATTCAGGTCAGTTCTTGGACTCTCCTTTGATCAGGCTGAACTTTTATACAGTATCGTTACTTTTTTATTTTCTTATGCCTCTTGAGCCAGGTCCAGCCAATCAATGATATTCCTCAGTGGCCCAAACTTCACAAACCTTGTTACCAACATTGTTTCTGTGCTGGAGATTTGTGTTAATTACCCACCTGTTGTCTTTCTTTCCTTGAGAAAACAGCTCTTCTTTCACCCATGGAGCCAGGAATACCATCACTAGCCAGCCCCAAAAGATACAGATCCCACTGATAGAGTTGATACAAAAGCCTTTGAATGTTCCCAGTCTTCATAGCTCTGCATCTGTCACAGATGTAACTTTCCCAAGGTCATCCAGCAATCCACTGACAGAGCCAGGAATAGACTGTAAGTCTCCTAAGCCCCAGTCCAATGCTTCATCCACTAGGCTATGCTCCCTCCCCTTGCTACAAGTGGGGCTGGTTGCACACCCAATTATTAATGCCTCCCACTGCCCAGGACAAGACCCTGTTCTCAGCTCAATCTGACATTGCCAAACTTCAACCCTTTGGACTGGAGTTTTCCATGCCGGCTGTCTGCCTCATGGCGGGTTTTCAGCCAAATGGTTCAGTGGTTTGTGAGACCAAGAACATTGTTTTCCCCACATGATGCCATTCTAACAACATTTTATCTGAACTGCTCTAGCCCACCATGGCATGGAGCTGGGAGTTGGGATGGTCTTTGGGTCAGGGATGTGCCTTTTGCCAGCCTGGTGAAAACCAGCCCAAAGTTGGCCAGAGTATAAGCCTTTTGGAAAACTGCACTTCACACGTGCTCAGTAGAAGCTTCTTTGATTGTGGCAGCTAAATTCCCTGAAGATTCCTCTGTGGCAATCAGGGCCCAGACACTCCAAGGAGACAAAAGAAAGATTAAACTCCCAAAATAAGCAGTTAAATTCCTCAGATTGTATACACTGTTACTAGACTATAAAAACAGACTTAGTAAGATGTGACCTGGGGTGCCTGGGGCTGCCCTCACTGAAAATGCCAAGGTCAGGGCAGGCTGCAAAAAGGAGATCAGATATTTCCAAAACTGGTGGGTAACAATGTAGTTATATTCACCAACCATCACAAACTGTGCTCCTGATCCCCCCACTCCCTACTGGTTATCAAGAACCTGAAAAAGAAATCACTCAGCCCCCTTTATTGCATTCCAGTTCTCTGGCTTCCTATCAGCACAGAGGTCCAGCACAGTGAGAAGTTATTTAAAACCTCTCTCACTGTACAAAATGTTCTTCTGAACCATAGGGCCAGTCACATTACCAGGTCAATGTGTTAGTTTGGATCTTACCCAAAATACCACACTGCCAGCCAGTCCTTTAGTACCTAGAGCTAAAGGTTTATTATAAAGAAAAAAGAAAGAACAGGAAGAGAGTTGTTCAATTGTAAAGCAGTCGCATACATACAGAAACGTCAAAGTCCATCTATCAGATGTATTGGTGAGTTTGCTGGCTTGAAAGCCCCTTTGGAATCATCCAAAACTTGAATGGGTCATTCAGTCCTTTATTTGGAGCTTCATTTTGCAGAGAAGTGAGTCCAGAGGAGAGAAGCAGGATTGACGACAAAATGGAGATGATGCAGCTACCTTTTTATATCCATTGCCACATGGCTTGGACTTCCTTTGTCCCAAACACCAACTCATAGCACATGGCATGGAAAAGCCTTGGAGTCCCCTGAGCATAGGCATGTCCCTACAAGTCCTGCTGACTCTAAGGTGTAGCCCCTGCTTCTTTCAATGGGTTCTTTGCACAGCTGATGACTCATGATGGGCCATCAAACAGATTAGGCAGTGATGACGCCAATCTGTCTGGGGGTGTCACCCAGAAACACAGCACAACTTTTGAAATACAGATGTACCCTGCATAAAAACAAGCCTATCACACTTGGCAAATCACACAGTTCCACTGACATCTTACACGGCATATCTGGTACAATTCATTGCAATTTAATAATATTGGTATTAATAATCATACAAAGTGCATCACATATTCCGTACAGCATCACATAAGATCTTTTATGAAAGCGTGTAATGTTCTAAACTCAATAATTATTATGAGATATGTATACAGACTGTGATTCTGAATTGATGTATTTGTGTCCAGAAAAAACTGCTCATAATCTGCGATGAATTCAACTACACCTCACAGCAGGTGGGTGAGCAGTCAAACGGGAGGTGTTGATAATCATAGCAGTGGAGATGTGTCTACAGGTTGTTTGAGCAGGGGCTGGTGCTGCTTTGAGTTGCGGGGTCCTGGTCTGTGGGGGATTTGTGTCTGATGATGAGTTTGGCAAAGCTGGGAATAGTTTAAAGGCAGAAGAAGGGGGATGGAAATGATTTCTTTCAGGATGTGTTCCCCCATCAAGGACAGGTTGTAAGTGTTTGATGTACACCATATAAGTTGCAGTGTAGGGTGGTAGGTGACAACCCAGGGCGTGTAGTCAGTGGGGCAGTTTTCTGCATTGAAGCAGATTCTCTCAAGGTAGCTGGGTGGCCCATTCCATGATGAGATCGACTTTGCTGGTGGAGTGTCCTTGTTTGGTGAAGGTGGTTTTAAGTGTGTTAAGGTGTCTATGCCGGATGTTCTCTCAGAGCATGTCCTGTGGTATTTGAGGGCCTGGTTGTAGAGGGCTGGATGGCTTTCTCTGCCTTTGAATCAAGAACTGCCCTGTAGCAGGGTGGTCACCCTGCTCCTGGCCTGAAGGGCTTAAAAGAGCCCTGGGACAGGGCTGGGGCAGGGGAAATGCTAGGCTGATTGGGGGAAGCAGCCACAGGTGGAGGCCACGCCCCAATCAGGACACAGCTGGCCCTATAAGAGGGCTGGGGGCCAGAGACTGAGACATATTCTCTCTAGCTTCTTTGAGAGAGAAGGACCTGGCTGCCTGAGGAGGTTACCTAGGGTGGAGCAGTACTGAGGAAGGGCAGAGGGAGTTGGCGCGCTCCAGCCTAGCAAAACCCCTGGCTGCAGGCCAAGTTAAGGGCCCACAAAGGACACTGGGGCTGCAGAGGGGCAGCCCAGAGACAGGCAGAGGCAGCTGGTCCAACCCCCCTTGCTGATGATGAGTGGTTTACAGACTGCAGTCTGCTCCAGGGAGCGGGGCTAGATGATGACTGGCAGTAGCCACTGAGGCAAGGTGGGGATACTGGATTGGGGGTTCCCCTGGGTGTAGACACCCAGATTATGGATTACTGCAGGGGCAGAACCCTGACATAGAAGGATGCTGGAGTCCGGGAGGGACACAGGGGCAAGTGGCAGGCGAGACACCAGCCTGCAGAGGGTCCTGCGGGCTGGAAGAGTTACTTCCCTGGATAACCAGCAGGAGGTGCCGCGCCAGTGAATCTTTGCCCCGCCACATTCCCCCAATAACTGCGTTGACTAAGAGGGAACTATATTTGACTTGTTAAGATTGAGCCTGAGGTCCGCAAACAAAGGAATCATTTCAAGACTCCCTACAGCGGCAGCCCAAATACACAGCATGTGCCCAGCTGTATGCATTGAGCCAACAACCACATGGATAGTTCTACAGCCCTCATGGTGGCCAGGAAATGCTGGGCTCTTTCAGATGATCATCCACATCAGGGCTGGCTCTAGCAATTTTGCCACCCCAAGCACGGTGGCATGCCGCGGGGGGTGCTCTGCCACTCGCCGGTCCCGCAGCTCCGGTGGACCTCTCGCAGGCATACCTGTGGATGCTCCACCAGAGCCGCGGGACCAGCGGACCCTCCGCAGGCACGCCTATGGCAGGTCCACCGGAGCCACCTGCCGCCCTCCCGGCAACTGGCAGAGCGCCTCCCATGGCATGCTGCCGCAAGCACGCGCTCGGCACGCTGTGGCCTGGAGCCTGCCCTGATCCACACAATGAGGTCATGATCAGTCTCAGTGATTCCGCTGTCACCATGATGAGGGATCTCTTTAGCACAAGACAGCCCAGCAGAGAGCAGAGCCGAAGAAATGAGCCTTGGAAAACAAATCCCAGAAAGGAGAAGGCCCAGCAGGGATCAGATTCCAGAAGGCAGAAAGCCAAGGGAGAGTCCAGAAAGGGGAGAGTGTAGCAGAGTCAGAGACAGGAGGGCAGAAAGACCAGAGGAGCTGGAGCCTGGGAAGCAGCACAGAATGAATCCTAGCTTGGTCATTTTTCCATCAAGGACAACCAGATCCACCCTCACAGCTAAGACAGGGGTAGGGCATGGAGAAGCTAGCACTGCCATAGAAACAAACATGCTGTGACCTCTCAGCATGCTGACGCTGTGGTGACTGAGTGGTCACGGTGCCTGATTACAATCCTGAAAGTTGTGGGTCTGGCTCTTGCTCAATCTCACAATGAAAGGCCACCACTAGCTCACCCAGCTGCAAAGCGGGTACCCAATCCATCGGGTTAGGGCACTCAAAGGCAGCTGGACATGATGCTGGCACGTCCCTCTCCTGTGTACCATTGGCTATGAAACAGAGATGCCACAACTGCACCAGCCTGCTAAGTCATTGGCTTGGGGGAACTTTGATCCTGGGGCTGTAACTCCCAGTGCAATATTGACATAAACTCAAAGGAAACCCAAGCCCTCGACCGACCAAAATGGAAATGGATCTTGGGGCAAGGACCCCATTATTTCCAGATCCAACAAAGACAGCAGGCAATGGAGAAACAGAAAAGGAGTCAAAAACATGCCACAGCCTGACTCAACAATCCAGATCCACCCCTTCCACTGGGAAGTGTCTGCCCCAATAGTGCCAAGATCTGGGGATCCCAGATCAGTCTCATTAGTCACCTGCAGATCCTCCAGCAATAACTGGCATCATTTTATGGAAGACAATCATCCTCCAATGCCAAGGGATCTCTAATGGTGACAAATTTGCCTCTTCAGTCACTAGAGGGGAGCCTCACCCACACAAAACCACCCAGCAACCTTCCAATTTATTATCATATTGGCATGCCTGAACCCAACTGCCTGGCAAAGACATATAGCATAGTTCAGTCTGCCCGCCCCATTCAGTCTGTGGCATCCTCACTGCGACTGCCCCAGAGATGCTTTCCTTTGCTAACCGAAGACAGACTTTTATTCCCTTCCAGCTGGGCTGATGGATTCGTGCCGAGACCTGTGAGCCAGGTTGTGCTGCAGTAGCAGCAATTCATCTCGAAATACTAAAATATCTGGATGGAGGGAAGAGCGTCTCTGCCCACAAACAGCAGATTGGCTTATTCAGCCTGCCCAGCTGAGTAGCCTCAGTGCAGTAGCTCTTTAAAGTTCATATAATCTTCAAGAGCAAAATGAGCAACTTCATGAACAGTAGGGAAAACAAACATAGGAGAAAACAAAAAGAACAGGAGCACTTACTAACAAATTTATTTGAGCATAAGCTTTCGTGGGCTACAGCCCACTTCTTCGGATGCACATTATGGCGTATATAACATTGGCGGATGTGTAGGTGAATGAACCGGTGATGTTCATACATAGCAAAACTTCATAGCTTTGCATACAACGATAGCACATACAATCCAACGAGATATTAATGTCTGGCAGATTAAGACTTTTAGAATGATACCTGGCAAGGCATACTTTGTACAAAGCACATCATAATTATATGACAGTGGTGAATATGGGGTCACCAGGGTGTCACACTTGGCATCTCCTGGCTAACCCTGCAGGATCCCCTCATTCATTGGTGAGAACAGGTCACTTTCCCATCAAAATTCTGTCAACGACATGGCCAGGAACCAGTCAACACTGCACCCAGGCTCAAGAAGGTTCAAGAAGATGTAGTTGCCCACACTGAAACACTTACTGAGGGAACTATGGAACTTACCCTCCCAGAGACCTCCGTGACTTGAGCCCCCAGTGCAGGGTCCCCTGCCACCCGTGGCAGCTGGGAACCGTGGGGGCCCAGAGCTCCCAGCCACAGAAGGCACCACGGCTGCCCCACAGCTCCCAACTGGGGTGGGGGACATGGGTGACCCAGAGCTCCCAAGTGGCGGGGAGACTCCGAGCTCCTGGCCCTTGCTGGCAGGAGGGCCCCAGGAGCTCCCAGCCACTGCGGGCGGTGGCAGACCCTGGAGCTCTGAGCCACCACTGGTGGAAGGGGCGCCCTGAGCTTGGAGCCACAGGCGGTGGGGGGACTCTGCAGCTCTGAGCCAGGCCCCTCTGGGTGTAGCATTCTTTTTCACTGATTGACCAGTGGCTTTCCCTCTCAGACAGTTTCTTGCTGAGAAACACGACAGGATGGAAGTTTTGATCCGGTCCTTCCTGCATTAAAACTGCTCCCACACCACGCTCAGATACATCCATGGTTACTAGGAATGGTTTGTCAAAGTCTGGGGCCCTTAGCACAGGGTCAGACATGAGCGTCGCCTTAAGCTGGGTAGAGGCCTTCTGACACTCATCATTCCACTTAACTGCATTTGTCTGGGTCTTTTTGGTCAGGTCTGTTAGTGGGGCAGTGATTTGGCTGTAGTGTGGTACAAATCACCTGTAATACCCAGCCAAGCCTAAGAAGGATTGGACCTGTTTCTTTGACCTTGGGACAGGCCAATTTTGGATAGCATCCACCTTGGCCTGTAGGGGGTTTATGGTTCCTTGACCCACCTGGTGTCCCAGGTAAGTCACTCTGTTTTGGCCATTTGACACTTTTTAGCCTTAACAGTTAGTCCTGCCTGCCTGATGCGCTCAAAGACTTTTTCCAGGTGTTCTAGGTGTTCTGGGCCATGAATCAGAAAAAATGGCCACATCATCGAGGTAGGCAACTGCATATTCTCCCAATCCTGCTAGGAGACCATCTACAAGTCTTTGGAAGGTGGCGGGTGCATTTCGCAGCCCGAAAGGAAGCACATTAAATTCATACACCCCTGCATGGGTGATGAAGGCTGACCTTTCTTTGGCGGGTTCATCTAGCGGTACTTGCCAGTACCCCTTGGTTAAGTCTATTGTAGAGATGAACTGGGCACGTCCCAATTTCTCCAATAGCTCATCGGTGCGTGGCATTGGATAGTTGTCGGGACGAGTTACAGCATTTAGCTTACGGTAGTCCACGCAAAAGCGTATTTCCCATCTGGTTTGGGTACTAGAACCACTGGAGATGCCCATGCACTGGTAGAGGGTGGATTATATACCATCTGTAGCATGTTTTGGATCTCCCGTTCTATAGCAGCTTGGGCATGAGGAGACACCCGGTAGGGTGGGGTTCTAATTGGGTGAGCATTACCTGTGTCAATGGAGTGGTATGCCCGTTCAGTCCATCCTGGGTGGCTGAGAACAATGGGGCAAAGCTAGTGCACAGCTTCTTGATCTGTTGCCACTGCAGACGTTCCAAGGTTGTGGAGAGGTCACCTCTTCCACGCCACCGTCACTTTTTCCTTCGTAGTAGACACCTTCAGGCCACTCAGCGTCATCTTCTCCCTGGGCTGTAAACTGACAAACCTTTAAGTTTCTGGAATAAAAGGGCTTGAGAGAATTAACATGGTACACTTTAGGCTTTAGGGTTGGGTGGGGAAATGCTATGATAGTTAACAGCTCCAGGCACTCTTGGACCGTGAATGGCCCTTCCCATGACGCTTCCATCTTATGGGCCTGTTTGCGCCTTCAAGACCATAACCTGGTCTCCTACTTGAAGGAACGCTCTCTGGTATGTTTATCATACCAGGCCTTTTGCTCTTCCTGAGCATCCTTTAGGTTTTCTTTAGCAAGGGCTAAAGAGTGTCGGAGGGTGCTTTGTAGGTTGCTTACAAAGTCTAGAATGTTAGTTCCTGGAGAAGGCATAAACCCCTCCCATTGCTGCTTCACCAACTGTAATGGCCCCTTAACCTCGTGGCCATACACAAGTTCAAATGGTGAAAACCCTAAACTGGGATGTGGTACAGCCCTGTAGGCAAAAAGCAACTGCTGCAACACTAGGTCCCAATCATTGGAGTGTTCATTTACGAATTTACGTATCATGGCCCCAAAGTTCCATTAAAACTCTCCACCAGGCCATTGGTTTGATGGTGGTAACGGGTGGCAACCAAGTGATTCACCCCATGAGCTTCCCACAGATCTTTCATGGTCCCTGCCAGGAAATTAGTTCCTGAATCTGTAAGGATGTCGGAGGGCCAACCTACCCTGGCAAAAATGTCTGTTAAGGCCTGGCACACAGTTTTAGCCCTGGTGTTGCTTAGAGCTACTGCTTCCGGCCATCGGGTAGCAAAGTCCACGAAAGTCAGTATGTACTGCTTTCCTCTGGGGGTCTTTTTTGGGAAAGGACCAGAATATCCACAGCTACTCCCTGAAATGGGACCTCAATTATGGGGAGTGGCTGGAGAGGGGCTTTGACCTGGTCTTGGGGCTTTCCCACTCTTTGGCACACCTCACAAGACCGGACATAATTAGCAACATCCTTGCCCATCCCCTCCCAGTGGAAGGACTTCCCCAACCTGTCTTTGGTTCTGTTCACCCCAGAATGGCCACTGGGATGATCATGGGCTAAGCTTAAGAGCTTTCCCGGTACTTAGTTGGAACTACCAACTGTTTTTGAGGATGCCAGTCTTCCTGGTGTCCCCAGAAAGAGTCTCCTTGTATAAAAGTCCTTGTTCTACAACAAACCGGGATCGGTTAGAAGAGCTGAAGGCAGTGGGGTGCTCCGTGCCGCCGCCCAAGCTTTCTGAAGGCTGTCATCTGCTTCCTGCTCAGTCTGGAACTGTTCCCTTGAGGCTGGAGACACCAGTTCTCCTTAGACTGTGGACTTGGGCTTGGTCCCTCTGGAAGCGATGTAGGGATGATGGGTTGTGTTTTCGTTGCTGGTGAACCGCTTTCCGCTGGTGCACTATGCGATATTTCAGGCTCTGGCTGAGCCTCTTAGGTAGGGTTGTCTGCTGCTTTCTGCCAGTTCAGGCCCGCTGGTGCCCTCTGGCGTTGGGGTTGGAGATGGGTTTGCAAGCGCTGGCATCAGTGCTGGCAACGGTTCTGGTGCTGGTTGCTTTTCCAGTTCCGGTTCTGGGACTGGATGCACTGTGGCTGTTTGCAGTCATTGGCAGGGGATCCGGGTCCACCACCTCTGTCTGGGTCTCTGGTAACACAGACGGGGCCTGGTGGACGGCTCAGGAACAGGGATGGGTCTGGAAGCTTGCCTGGCTTGCTGCGTGTAACCATTCCCACCCTCTTGGCCCGCTTCACCTGGTTGGCCAAGTCTTCCCCCCAGTAGCATGGGGATGGGATAATTGTCATAGACTGCAAAAGTCCACATTCCTGACCAGCCTTTGTACTGGACAGGCAGTTCAGCTGTAGGCAAGTTTACAGATTTTGACATGAATGGGTAAATTGTCACTTGGGCCTCTGGGTTGATGAATTTGGGGTCCACTAAGGATTGGTGGATAGCTGACACTTGTGCCCCCGTGTCTCTCCACGCGATAACCTTCTTTCCGCCCACTCTCAAGTTTCCCTTCGCTCCGAGGGTATTTGAGAGGCATCTGGGCCTGGGGATCTTTGGTGTGATGGTGGTGTAATGAACTGCACTCAGTTGGGGTTCTTGGGGCAGTTGGCCTTTATATGTCCCAGTTCATTACATTTAAAAACATCGCCCAGCTGACTGGTCACTGGGCCGAGGTGGGTTGCTGGAGACTGGTGAGGTGGGACAATAGGGTGTCTGGGGCTTTCCTTGGGTTGTAGGTGGTGGGGTCTTGGGTTGCCCTCGGTGATAGGGTTTATTGTCTGTTTGCCCCTGTGATATTCTCCCCTTGCTAGTAGCTTTTTCTTTTCTGCCACTTCCACCCATCTGGCTCCAATCTCCCCGCCTCGGTTACAGTTTTGGGCTTCCCATCTAGGATGTACCTTTCTTTTCCTCAGGAACACCCTCTAAGAACTGCTCCATTTGCATTAGGAGGGACAGCTCTGGCCAGAGATTAAACATTTGCTCCTGATATCCAGGCATCCAATTCTTTCCAATGTGGTAGGCGTGTCGGGTAAATGACACATCTGGTTTCCACCTTAGGGCTCTGAACCGCCGACGGGCATGCTCAGGTGTTAGCCCCATTCTGATTCTGGCCTTGGTTTGAAAAAGTTCATAATTGTTCATGTGTTCCTTAGGCATTTCAGCCGCCACCTCTGCTAAGGGTCCACTGAGCTGTGGCCTCAGCTCTATCATGTACTGGTCTGTAGAGATGTTGTACCCATGGCAGGTCCTTTCAAAATTTTCTAAGAAGGCCTCAGTGTCATCACCTGCCTTGTAGGTGGGAAATTTCCTGGGATGGGAAACAGTACCTGGAGAAGGGTTGTTAGGGTTGGCTGGAACATCTGGCTTAACCTTTGCTAATTCCATGGCCTGCTGGTGGGTCTCCCTTTGGAGCTCCAGCTCTTTTTGTTTCCTCTCTATCTCTCTCCTGTGGGCAGCCTCTGTGGCTTTTTCTTCTCTTTCTCTCAGCTCCATCTCTTAATTTCTCTTATCTCCATCTCTTTTTCTCTCATTTCTATCTCTTTTTGTTTCCTCTCTATGTCTCTCCTGTGGGCAGCTTCTTTGGCTTGTTCTTCTGCATCCAGTCTTGCCCATTCCTGTTTAATGGCTTCCTTGGAACTCATCGTTCCTGCTTTCTTGTGCTGGCTGCGCCTTCTGCAGCTTACTGCCTGGAATGCTGCAGCCCAGGCTGCTTCCTCAGGGCTGCTTGGTTAACAGTCTTCCTAACTATGCCCAAAGAGTTAGAAAGAAAAAAAAAACAATTCACTTGCAAATGCCTTTTGCTGGTGTCTGCTGGCTCACAGCTTGTCTCCTTTTTAACACCTCTGCCCTCAGGCTGTCTATCCGAACAGCCAGAAAGGAGAGAAAAAAAAATTCACTGGCTTTAGTTTTAAAACCCAATCCTCTCAGGCTGCATCCAAGCAGTTAGAAAGGATAGGAAAAAAATCCTACTGGCTTTTGCTTTTAAACTCAATCCCCTCTCAGACTACTTTCCAAGCAGTTAGAAAGGAGAGAAAAAAAAACTCACTGGCTTTTGGGTCCTAGAAATCCCAGCCGCTGCACATCATGTCAAGGTATTATTCTCACTTTGAACTTTAGCTTCCAAAAAGTGGGGACTGCATGTACCCTTCTAAGCTTAATTTCTAGCTTAGATTTGATAGCGCTGCCACCAACCAAAAATATAGTGTTTGGTACACTTCCTGTCCCCCGAAAACCTTCCCTGGGGGACCAAGACCCAAACCGCTTGGGTCTTAAAACAAAGAGAAATAAACCATCCCCCCTCCTTTCCCCATCCCAGACTTTCCCCTCCCTGGGTTACCCTGAGAGATCACTGTGTTCCAAACTCCTTGAATCTTAAACCAGAGAGGAATTAACCTTTCCCCCCTTCCCTCTTTCCCCCCACCACTCCCTGGTGAGTTCAGACCCAATCCCCTTGGGTCTTACCCAAGAAAAAAAAATCAATCAGGTTCTTAAAAAGGAAAGCTTTTAATTAAAGAAAGAAAAAATAATATTTATCTCTGTAAAATCAAGATGGAAAATGTTT